>NC_092333.1:677095000-677415250 GCF_046630445.1 Rutidosis leptorrhynchoides
CATATATGTAACGTTTATCGTTGTAACGACATTTAATGTATATATATCATATTAAGAGATATTCGTACATCATAATATCATGATAATATAATAATTTAAAATCTCTTTTGATATTATAAACATTGGGTTAACAACATTTAACAAGATCGTTAACCTAAAGGTTTCAAAACAACACTTACATGTAACGACTAACGATGACTTAACGACTCAGTTAAAATGTATATACATGTAGTGTTTTAATATGTATTTATACACTTTTGAAAGACTTCAATACACTTATCAAAATACTTCTACTTAACAAAAATGCTTACAATTACATTCTCGTTCAGTTTCATCAACAATTCTACTCGTATGCACCCGTATTCGTACTCGTACAATACACAGCTTTTAGATGTATGTACTATTGGTATATACACTCCAATGATCAGCTCTTAGCAGCCCATGTGAGTCACCTAACACATGTGGGAACCATCATTTGGCAACTAGCATGAAATATCTCATAAAATTACAAAAATATGAGTAATCATTCATGACTTATTTACATGAAAACAAAATTACATATCCTTTATATCTAATCCATACACCAACGACCAAAAACACCTACAAACACTTTCATTCTTCAATTTTCTTCATCTAAGTGATCTCTCTCAAGTTCTATCTTCAAGTTCTAAGTGTTCTTCATAAATTCCAAAAGTTCTAGTTTCATAAAATCAAGAATACTTTCAAGTTTGCTAGCTCACTTCCAATCTTGTAAGGTGATCATCCAACCTCAAGAAATCTTTGTTTCTTACAGTAGGTTATCATTCTAATACAAGGTAATAATCATATTCAAACTTTGGTTCAATTTCTATAACTATAACAATCTTATTTCAAGTGATGATCTTACTTGAACTTGTTTTCGTGTCATGATTCTGCTTCAAGAACTTCGAGCCATCCAAGGATCCATTGAAGCTAGATCCATTTTTCTCTTTTCCAGTAGGTTTATCCAAGGAACTTAAGGTAGTAATGATGTTCATAACATCATTCGATTCATACATATAAAGCTATCTTATTCGAAGGTTTAAACTTGTAATCACTAGAACATAGTTTAGTTAATTCTAAACTTGTTCGCAAACAAAAGTTAATCCTTCTAACTTGAATTTTAAAATCAACTAAACACATGTTCTATATCTATATGATATGCTAACTTAATGATTTAAAACCTGGAAACACGAAAAACACCGTAAAACTGGATTTACGCCGTCGTAGTAACACCGCGGGCTGTTTTGGGTTAGTTAATTAAAAACTATGATAAACTTTGATTTAAAAGTTGTTATTCTGAGAAAATGATTTTTATTATGAACATGAAACTATATCCAAAAATTATGGTTAAACTCAAAGTGGAAGTATGTTTTCTAAAATGGTCATCTAGACGTCGTTCTTTCGACTGAAATGACTACCTTTACAAAAACGACTTGTAACTTATTTTTCCGACTATAAACCTATACTTTTCTGTTTAGATTCATAAAATAGAGTTCAATATGAAACCATAGCAATTTGATTCACTCAAAACGGATTTAAAATGAAGAAGTTATGGGTAAAACAAGATTGGATAATTTTTCTCATTTTAGCTACGTGAAAATTGGTAACAAATCTATTCCAACCATAACTTAATCAACTTGTATTATATATTATGTAATCTTGAGATACCATAGACACGTATACAATGTTTCGACCTATCATGTCGACACATCTATATATATTTCGGAACAACCATAGACACTCTATATGTGAATGTTGGAGTTAGCTATACAGGGTTGAGGTTGATTCCAAAATATATATAGTTTGAGTTGTGATCAATACTGAGATACGTATACACTGGGTCGTGGATTGATTCAAGATAATATTTATCGATTTATTTCTGTACATCTAACTGTGGACAACTAGTTGTAGGTTACTAACGAGGACAGCTGACTTAATAAACTTAAAACATCAAAATATATTAAAAGTGTTGTAAATATATTTTGAACATACTTTGATATATATGTATATATTGTTATAGGTTCGTGAATCAACCAGTGGCCAAGTCTTACTTCCCGACGAAGTAAAAATCTGTGAATGTGAGTTATAGTCCCACTTTTAAAATCTAATATTTTTGGGATGAGAATACATGCAGGTTTTATAAATGATTTACAAAATAGACACAAGTACGTGAAACTACATTCTATGGTTGAATTATCGAAATCGAATATGCCCCTTTTTATTAAGTCTGGTAATCTAAGAATTAGGGAACAGACACCCTAATTGACGCGAATCCTAAAGATAGATCTATTGGGCCTAACAAACCCCATCCAAAGTACCGGATGCTTTAGTACTTCGAAATTTATATCATATCCGAAGGGTGTCCCGGAATGATGGGGATATTCTTATATATGCATCTTGTTATTGTCGGTTACCAGGTGTTCACCATATGAATGATTTTTATCTCTATGTATGGGATGTGTATTGAAATATGAAATCTTGTGGTCTATTGTTACGATTTGATATATATAGGTTAAACCTATAACTCACCAACATTTTTGTTGACGTTTTAAGCATGTTTATTCTCAGGTGATTATTAAGAGCTTCCGCTGTCGCATACTTAAATAAGGACAAGATTTGGAGTCCATGCTTGTATGATATTGTGTAAAAACTGCATTCAAGAAACTTATTTTGTTGTAACATATTTGTATTGTAAACCATTATGTAATGGTCGTGTGTAAACAGGATATTTTAGATTATCATTATTTGATAATCTACGTAAAGCTTTTTAAACCTTTATTGATGAAATAAAGGTTATGGTTTGTTTAAAAAATGAATGCAGTCTTTGAAAAACGTCTCATATAGAGGTCAAAACCTCGCAACGAAATCAATTAATATGGAACGTTTTTAATCAATAAGAACGGGACATTTCAGTTGGTATCCGAGCGTTGGTCTTAGAGAACCAGAAAATTTGCATTAGTGTGTCTTATCGAGTTTGTTAGGATGCATTAGTGAGTCTGGACTTCGACCGTGTTTTCTTTAAAAATGATTGCTTAACATTTTTGTTGGAAACTATATATTTTTAACATATGAATATTATGTGATATATTAATCTCTTAACGTGTTTGATATTATGTGATAGATGTCTACCTCTAGAACAAGTCCCATTGACTCACCTAATAATAATGAAGAGTCAAATGTAAATTGGAATGATTTGTGGACTGATTCACAAGTTCCCGAAGAGGAACCGGAAGAAGAGTCGGAACCGGAAGAAGAATCGGAACCAGAAGAAGAATCGGAACCGGATGAAGAAATAGAACCGGTGGGGGAAATAATAAAACGGTTAAGTAAAAGAAAATCCTCAACCAACCGACCAAAGTTAATTATGGTCAATGGTGTTTCCGCCAAGGAAGCAAAATATTGGGAGGATTACCAATTCTCCGATGAATCGGATTTCGACGAGAATTCCGATGATGTTATAGAAATTACCCCAACTGAATTTAAAAAGGCAAAAGAAAATAATAAGGGAAAGGGCATAAAAATAGAGAAATCTAATTCCAACCCCGATGAACTTTATATGTATCGTCAACCCCCGAAGTCCTTAAGTTGTAACAATGACCCGGGAACCTCTAAACCACCAGGTTTTTCTAAACCAATGTGGACAACGACGGCTCGTATTAGGGGAACATCATATATCCCTAGAAACTTGGCAAAACGAACCAAAACCGAAGAAGAAGAAACGAGCGAGTCGGAATAAGATAGTTGTATTCGTGTGGTGTAATATATGGAATATAGTGTTCTTATGCTTTATGATATATGTAAAAATTGCTTGTATTAATAAGTATTTTTTTTATGAATCTAACTCTTGTCTATTTTACAGTTTAAAAACACAAAATGGATAGACAACCCAATATTTTAAGAGACCTACCCGGAGACATGATTGATGAAATCTTGTCTAGAGTCGGCCAGAATTCTTCGGCACAACTATTTAAGGCGAGATCAGTTTGTAAGACATTCGAAGAACGTTCCAAGAATGTCTTGGTTTATAAGAGACTTTCGTTTGAAAGATGGGGGATATCACATTGGGAAACCCATAAGTTACGATGTGTTTACTTTGACGCATATATTGCGGGGAACCCAAATGCTATTTTACGCAACGGGTTAAGAAATTATTTTGACTCAATATATCCGAATATTGGACTTCGTGATTTAGAAAAAGCGGCTAACATGCAACATAAAGAAGCATGTTATGCTTACGGATTAGTAATGTTCGCTTCTCACCAAAGTGAGAACAAGAACATCGGGCTACAACTATTAAACAAAACGTTTCCACAAGTGACGGAGTCGGTAATTGGGGTAAGAAATGAGGTTTTTAGATTATTACGGGACTGTTGGACATTACGTAACCCTCGTCCCTTTGATGACGTTACAACACGCTGTCTTATCAACGGCCATAACGGTTATGTTGCACAAGACCAAGGATGGGAAGTAGTCCTAGTAAAACCAGAATGCATGACTTGTTTCTGGACGTATGAATTACGTGTCTTTATTGCCTTTGCTGAACGACTTGTGTACTAGCTAGAATTGTCTTCACAACTATCTTGTATCAAAGTTATTGTGTGCTATATTTCATGCTTTATGTAAAATAAGCGGTATTGTAAGTTTGTAAAATATTGTATAAAAGTTTGAACGCGAAATATTATTATAATCAGTTTTTCATATAGAATTGTAGTAGTTGAATTGTATATTAGCTACTAAGTATGAACTTAACGGGTAGGTACTACCCGAATTTAAACTTATAAAACGCTAATATGAAGAAAAAGCTTTTATAAATGAGTTCATATTATGCTACGAAATACTATTAACTACTCTTAATATTCTGTATGATTAACTTGTTCCATTTAACTATTTTGAAGGAAATGGCACCGACTACTCGACACACCGTGAATATGAATGAAGAGGAATTCCGTACTTTTCTAGCTTCAAACATAGCCGCAGTACAGGCTGCGCTACATACCAACAATAACCTTGGATCTAGCAGTACAAGAAATCGTGTAGGATGCACCTACAAAGAATTCACTGCCTGCAAACCTTTGGAATTTGATGGAACCGAAGGACCGATCGGATTGAAACGGTGGACCGAGAAGGTTGAATCGGTGTTTGCCATAAGTAAGTGTACTGAAGAGGACAAAGTGAAGTACGCTACGCATACCTTCACAGGTTCTGCGTTAACATGGTGGAATACCTATCTAGAGCAAGTGGGACAAGATGATGCGTACGCACTACCGTGGTCAGCATTCAAGCACTTGATGAACGAGAAGTACCGTCCCAGAACCGAGGTCAATAAGCTCAAGACAGAACTTAGAGGGTTACGAACCCAAGGATTTGATATTACCACGTACGAAAGACGATTCACAGAATTGTGCCTATTGTGTCCGGGAGCATTCGAAGATGAGGAAGAGAAGATCGACGCGTTTGTGAAAGGATTACCGGAAAGAATCCAAGAAGATATAAGTTCACACGAGCCCGCCTCCATACAACAGGCATGTAGAATGGCTCACAAACTAGTGAACCAGATTGAAGAAAGAATTAAAGAACAGACTGCTGAAGAGGCCAATGTGAAGCAAGTCAAAAGAAAGTGGGAGGAAAACGGTGATAAGAATCACCAATACAACAACAACAGCAATTACAACAATAATCGCAACAATTATCCCAACAATCGCAACATCAATCGCAACTACAACAAACGGCCCAACAACAACAACAACAACAACAACAACAACAACAACAGCAACTACAACAATCATCCCAACAACAATAATAACCGCAACAACAACAACAATCAGAAGCAACTATGCCAAAGGTGTGAAAAGAATCACTCGGGGTTCTGCACCAAATTTTGCAACAAGTGTAAAAGAAATGGTCATAGCGCGGCGAAGTGTGAGGTCTACGGACCAGGGGTTAATAGAACGAAAGGAACAAATGGTGTCGGAACGAGTAATGGCGGAGCAAGTAGTGTCGGAGCAAGTTATGCCAATGTAGTTTGTTATAAATGTGGAAAACCAGGCCACATTATTAGAAATTGCCCGAACCAGGAGAACACGAATGGACAAGGCCGTGGAAGAGTTTTCAATATTAATGCGGTAGAGGCACAGGAAGACCCGGAGCTTGTTACGGGTACGTTTCTTATTGACAATAAATCTGCTTACGTTTTATTTGATTCGGGTGCGGATAGAAGCTATATGAGTAGAGATTTTTGTGCTAAATTAAGTTGTCCATTGACGCCTTTGGATAGTAAATTTTTACTCGAATTAGCAAATGGTAAATTAATTTCAGCAGATAATATATGTCGGAATCGAGAAATTAAACTGGTTAGCGAAACATTTAAGATTGATTTGATACCAGTAGAGTTAGGGAGTTTTGATGTGATAATCGGTATGGACTGGTTGAAAGAAGTGAAAGCGGAGATCGTTTGTTACAAAAATGCAATTCGCATTATACGAGAAAAAGGAAAACCCTTAATGGTGTACGGAGAAAAGGGCAACACGAAGCTACATCTTATTAGTAATTTGAAGGCACAAAAACTAATAAGAAAAGGGTGCTATGCTGTTCTAGCACACGTCGAGAAAGTACAAACTGAAGAAAAGAGCATCAATGATGTTCCCATTGCAAAAGAATTTCCCGATGTATTTCCGAAAGAATTACCGGGATTACCCCCACATCGATCCGTTGAATTTCAAATAGATCTTGTACCAGGAGCTGCACCAATAGCTCGTGCTCCTTACAGACTTGCACCCAGCGAGATGAAAGAACTGCAAAGCCAATTACAAGAACTTTTAGAGCGTGGTTTCATTCGACCAAGCACATCACCGTGGGGAGCTCCTGTTTTGTTTGTCAAGAAGAAAGATGGTACATTCAGGTTGTGTATCGACTACCGAGAGTTGAACAAACTTACCATCAAGAACCGCTACCCACTACCGAGAATCGACGACTTATTTGATCAACTACAAGGCTCGTCTGTTTATTCAAAGATTGACTTACGTTCCGGGTATCATCAAATGCGGGTGAAAGAAGATGATATTCCAAAGACTGCTTTCAGAACACGTTACGGTCATTACGAGTTTATGGTCATGCCGTTTGGTTTAACTAATGCACCAGCTGTGTTCATGGACCTTATGAACCGAGTGTGTGGACCATACCTTGACAAGTTTGTCATTGTTTTCATTGATGACATACTTATTTACTCAAAGAATGACCAAGAACACGGTGAACATTTGAGAAAGGTGTTAGAAGTATTGAGGAAGGAAGAATTGTACGCTAAGTTTTCAAAGTGTGCATTTTGGTTGGAAGAAGTTCAATTCCTCGGTCACATAGTGAACAAAGAAGGTATTAAGGTGGATCCGGCAAAGATAGAAACTGTTGAAAAGTGGGAAACCCCGAAAACTCCGAAACACATACGCCAGTTTTTAGGACTAGCTGGTTACTACAGAAGGTTCATCCAAGACTTTTCCAGAATAGCAAAACCCTTGACTGCATTAACGCATAAAGGGAAGAAATTTGAATGGAATGATGAACAAGAGAAAGCGTTTCAGTTATTGAAGAAAAAGCTAACTACGGCACCTATATTGTCATTGCCTGAAGGGAATGATGATTTTGTGATTTATTGTGATGCATCAAAGCAAGGTCTCGGTTGTGTATTAATGCAACGAACGAAGGTGATTGCTTATGCGTCTAGACAATTGAAGATTCACGAACAAAATTATACGACGCATGATTTGGAATTAGGAGCGGTTGTTTTTGCATTAAAGACTTGGAGGCACTACTTATATGGGGTCAAAAGTATTATATATACCGACCACAAAAGTCTTCAACACATATTTAATCAGAAACAACTGAATATGAGGCAGCGTAGGTGGATTGAATTATTGAATGATTACGATTTTGAGATTCGTTACCACCCGGGGAAGGCAAATGTGGTAGCCGATGCCTTGAGCAGGAAGGATAGAGAACCCATTCGAGTAAAATCTATGAATATAATGATTCATAATAACATTACTACTCAAATAAAAGAGGCGCAACAAGGAGTTTTAAAAGAGGGAAATTTAAAGGATGAAATACCCAAAGGATCGGAGAAGCATCTTAATATTCAGGAAGACGGAACCCGGTATAGGGCTGAAAGGATTTGGGTACCAAAATTTGGAGATATGAGAGAAATGGTACTTAGAGAAGCTCATAAAACCAGATACTCAATACATCCTGGAACGGGGAAGATGTACAAGGATCTCAAGAAACATTTTTGGTGGCCAGGTATGAAAGCCGATGTTGCTAAATACGTAGGAGAATGTTTGACGTGTTCTAAGGTCAAAGCTGAGCATCAGAAACCATCAGGTCTACTTCAACAACCCGAAATCCCGGAATGGAAATGGGAAAACATTACCATGGATTTCATCACTAAATTGCCAAGGACTGCAAGTGGTTTTGATACTATTTGGGTAATAGTTGATCGTCTCACCAAATCAGCACACTTCTTGCCAATAAGAGAAGATGACAAGATGGAGAAGTTAGCACGACTGTATTTGAAGGAAGTCATCTCCAGACATGGAATACCAATCTCTATTATCTCTGATAGGGATGGCAGATTTATTTCAAGATTCTGGCAGACATTACAGCAAGCATTAGGAACTCGTCTAGACATGAGTACTGCCTATCATCCACAAACTGATGGGCAGAGCGAAAGGACGATACAAACGCTTGAAGACATGCTACGAGCATGTGTTATTGATTTCGGAAACAGTTGGGATCGACATCTACCGTTAGCAGAATTTTCCTACAACAACAGCTACCATTCAAGCATTGAGATGGCGCCATTTGAAGCACTTTATGGTAGAAAGTGCAGGTCTCCGATTTGTTGGAGTGAAGTGGGGGATAGACAGATTACGGGTCCGGAGATTATACAAGAAACTACCGAGAAGATCATCCAAATTCAACAACGGTTGAAAACCGCCCAAAGTCGACAAAAGAGCTACGCTGACATTAAAAGAAAAGATATAGAATTTGAAATTGGAGAGATGGTCATGCTTAAAGTTGCACCTTGGAAAGGCGTTGTTCGATTTGGTAAACGAGGGAAATTAAATCCAAGGTATATTGGACCATTCAAGATTATTGATCGTGTCGGACCAGTAGCTTACCGACTTGAGTTACCTCAACAACTCGCGGCTGTACATAACACTTTCCACGTCTCAAATTTGAAGAAATGTTTTGCTAAAGAAGATCTCACTATTCCGTTAGATGAAATCCAAATCAACGAAAAACTTCAATTCATCGAAGAACCAGTCGAAATAATGGATCGTGAGGTTAAAAGACTTAAGCAAAACAAGATACCAATTGTTAAGGTTCGATGGAATGCTCGTAGAGGACCCGAGTTTACCTGGGAGCGTGAAGATCAGATGAAGAAGAAATACCCGCATCTATTTCCAGAAGATTCGTCAACACCTTCAACAGCTTAAAATTTCGGGACGAAATTTATTTAACGGGTAGGTACTGTAGTGACCCGAACTTTTCCATGTTTATATATATTAATTGAGATTGATATTTACATGATTAAATGTTTCCAACATGTTAAGCAATCAAACTTGTTAAGACTTGATTAATTGAAATAGGTTTCATATAGACAATTGACCACCCAAGTTGACCGGTGATTCACGAACGTTAAAACTTGTAAAAAAACTATATGATGACATATATATGGTTATATATATAGTTAACATGATATTATGATAAGTAAACATATCATTAATTATATTAACAATGAACTACATATGTAAAAACAAGACTACTAACTTAATGATTTTGAAACGAGACATATATGTAACGTTTATCGTTGTAACGACATTTAATGTATATATATCATATTAAGAGATATTCGTACATCATAATATCATGATAATATAATAATTTAAAATCTCTTTTGATATTATAAACATTGGGTTAACAACATTTAACAAGATCGTTAACCTAAAGGTTTCAAAACAACACTTACATGTAACGACTAACGATGACTTAACGACTCAGTTAAAATGTATATACATGTAGTGTTTTAATATGTATTTATACACTTTTGAAAGACTTCAATACACTTATCAAAATACTTCTACTTAACAAAAATGCTTACAATTACATTCTCGTTCAGTTTCATCAACAATTCTACTCGTATGCACCCGTATTCGTACTCGTACAATACACAGCTTTTAGATGTATGTACTATTGGTATATACACTCCAATGATCAGCTCTTAGCAGCCCATGTGAGTCACCTAACACATGTGGGAACCATCATTTGGCAACTAGCATGAAATATCTCATAAAATTACAAAAATATGAGTAATCATTCATGACTTATTTACATGAAAACAAAATTACATATCCTTTATATCTAATCCATACACCAACGACCAAAAACACCTACAAACACTTTCATTCTTCAATTTTCTTCATCTAAGTGATCTCTCTCAAGTTCTATCTTCAAGTTCTAAGTGTTCTTCATAAATTCCAAAAGTTCTAGTTTCATAAAATCAAGAATACTTTCAAGTTTGCTAGCTCACTTCCAATCTTGTAAGGTGATCATCCAACCTCAAGAAATCTTTGTTTCTTACAGTAGGTTATCATTCTAATACAAGGTAATAATCATATTCAAACTTTGGTTCAATTTCTATAACTATAACAATCTTATTTCAAGTGATGATCTTACTTGAACTTGTTTTCGTGTCATGATTCTGCTTCAAGAACTTCGAGCCATCCAAGGATCCATTGAAGCTAGATCCATTTTTCTCTTTTCCAGTAGGTTTATCCAAGGAACTTAAGGTAGTAATGATGTTCATAACATCATTCGATTCATACATATAAAGCTATCTTATTCGAAGGTTTAAACTTGTAATCACTAGAACATAGTTTAGTTAATTCTAAACTTGTTCGCAAACAAAAGTTAATCCTTCTAACTTGAATTTTAAAATCAACTAAACACATGTTCTATATCTATATGATATGCTAACTTAATGATTTAAAACCTGGAAACACGAAAAACACCGTAAAACTGGATTTACGCCGTCGTAGTAACACCGCGGGCTGTTTTGGGTTAGTTAATTAAAAACTATGATAAACTTTGATTTAAAAGTTGTTATTCTGAGAAAATGATTTTTATTATGAACATGAAACTATATCCAAAAATTATGGTTAAACTCAAAGTGGAAGTATGTTTTCTAAAATGGTCATCTAGACGTCGTTCTTTCGACTGAAATGACTACCTTTACAAAAACGACTTGTAACTTATTTTTCCGACTATAAACCTATACTTTTCTGTTTAGATTCATAAAATAGAGTTCAATATGAAACCATAGCAATTTGATTCACTCAAAACGGATTTAAAATGAAGAAGTTATGGGTAAAACAAGATTGGATAATTTTTCTCATTTTAGCTACGTGAAAATTGGTAACAAATCTATTCCAACTATAACTTAATCAACTTGTATTATATATTATGTAATCTTGAGATACCATAGACACGTATACAATGTTTCGACCTATCATGTCGACACATCTATATATATTTCGGAACAACCATAGACACTCTATATGTGAATGTTGGAGTTAGCTATACAGGGTTGAGGTTGATTCCAAAATATATATAGTTTGAGTTGTGATCAATACTGAGATACGTATACACTGGGTCGTGGATTGATTCAAGATAATATTTATCGATTTATTTCTGTACATCTAACTGTGGACAACTAGTTGTAGGTTACTAACGAGGACAGCTGACTTAATAAACTTAAAACATCAAAATATATTAAAAGTGTTGTAAATATATTTTGAACATACTTTGATATATATGTATATATTGTTATAGGTTCGTGAATCAACCAGTGGCCAAGTCTTACTTCCCGACGAAGTAAAAATCTGTGAATGTGAGTTATAGTCCCACTTTTAAAATCTAATATTTTTGGGATGAGAATACATGCAGGTTTTATAAATGATTTACAAAATAGACACAAGTACGTGAAACTACATTCTATGGTTGAATTATCGAAATCGAATATGCCCCTTTTTATTAAGTCTGGTAATCTAAGAATTAGGGAACAGACACCCTAATTGACGCGAATCCTAAAGATAGATCTATTGGGCCTAACAAACCCCATCCAAAGTACCGGATGCTTTAGTACTTCGAAATTTATATCATATCCGAAGGGTGTCCCGGAATGATGGGGATATTCTTATATATGCATCTTGTTATTGTCGGTTACCAGGTGTTCACCATATGAATGATTTTTATCTCTATGTATGGGATGTGTATTGAAATATGAAATCTTGTGGTCTATTGTTACGATTTGATATATATAGGTTAAACCTATAACTCACCAACATTTTTGTTGACGTTTTAAGCATGTTTATTCTCAGGTGATTATTAAGAGCTTCCGCTGTCGCATACTTAAATAAGGACAAGATTTGGAGTCCATGCTTGTATGATATTGTGTAAAAACTGCATTCAAGAAACTTATTTTGTTGTAACATATTTGTATTGTAAACCATTATGTAATGGTCGTGTGTAAACAGGATATTTTAGATTATCATTATTTGATAATCTACGTAAAGCTTTTTAAACCTTTATTGATGAAATAAAGGTTATGGTTTGTTTAAAAAATGAATGCAGTCTTTGAAAAACGTCTCATATAGAGGTCAAAACCTCGCAACGAAATCAATTAATATGGAACGTTTTTAATCAATAAGAACGGGACATTTCAAATTCCACCTCAAGTCTAGGTGTTACACCCTAACCTCTCGAGTCACCACTAACGACCTACTACATTATATCAATCACTCATGAGTTGGGGTTATTCCCGAGTCACGTTCATCGAATTTCCCAACTCAACTCAGTCCAAAATACTGATTAATGGCTATCATTTACCTTAGAACGCACAAACTTAGCTAATTTCATCACTACAATATCGTTAAGTCAACTCGGATTACAATAAATTACCTAATTTTCGTAATTTAATACCTGTTTCAATCCTGATATTCATAAATTTCGTCAAAATTCGCTCAATCGTGTCGATAGTCACTCACTAATTCATTGACTAAATGGCATTCATGGTCCACTTATTCATCGTAAAACCGCTTACTAACACAGTTGCAAGTCAAATCTAATCACTAAATCACGAATCCCGAGTATAGAATAACCGTCATCCTATACCGGGAGTAATTGTCAACTGGTCTTTTCCCTCAAGTAACCATAATTCATGCACCCAACATCGCTAAAGTTACATCATAAAGGTCACCACTCAGTTATGATTCCATCAGAATCCACAATTCAAACATATCTAACCAATAACTTTCACAAAGTCTAGGTACATTACCTCTGTCGGTACCAAGTCAGCAAGGTCAACTTTCGATCAAAATCCTCCAAAATTCAAAACAGACTATCAATCACTACATCTCCTCCGACTCCTGAAACTACTGTATGATTTACCATGATGTATTTACGTTGGCCAGGCGTAATACATCATCCCAAATCATACCTTCATTTCGGGTATTTCGGAGCAAGATCCTAATCAAATCTGTCAATCCATCGCAGTCATATTTACTCTGATCACTGACAGTTATAAAATCCACTAATAACAAATATATTCTAAACTCAGGGTTTCTAAATTTGTTATCTGATTACAACTATCCTGGCACATTTTCACTGTTCAAATGTACCCAAGTAATCCTTCTTTCGCAACACACTAGTAAATTCCGACACTTCTCTCTAAGTCCTATACAGTTACAATACACCGATCATGGTATTATCAATTACATCGATTCGTCCTTAAGTAATACTAATCACAAATTCACTCACAGTCGGACACTCACCCTAGTCTTATGGTCAACTCACACCCAAAATACTCACTCCTCGGTCTGGTCAAAGTCTGTCTCTATCTACTCAAGAGACCAATACAAGAGAACCACCTACATTTACACTCTAAGGACCACACACAAGGTCACGTCTGGCCAAAGAAAAAAAGATAGTTCCGTAGGACAACCGGGTCCTATACAATAAGTCCAGTCATACCAGGATACTATAGGTCCAATCACATCTACTGGTTCAGTCACTGTCTTCAAACATAAAGACTACACGTCACAAAGCCACAAACTAAGGATCAAGTCTCTGGTCAAGTCGTAAGGGAACTACGGCCCTAAAACAGTCCCTATGGGCACTACGTGTGTCCCGCCAATTAATAGCCAACGATAAAGAAAAAGACTTCATACAAGTCTTAATTCCTACTAACAAATATTGCATAACAATATAAACTAAATCTGGACTAACAGGCCAATCGCATTCAAGATATATATCCAATACCTATAGCATGACACTTATTAAAACAATACTAACACGTCAACAGGTTGCACGCATGACAAATAACCTGTCTCAATTAGCAGGGCAACCTATTACTATAATTAAGCCACTATGCACTACTAAGCAGGAAACTAGTGTAAGGCCATCTAAACAGTTTCCACTATATCAAGCAACAAATGTCTAGCATACATTTCCACATTGACGACTTACTATATGCAACTACATATTACCAACTGTATTAATAAAAATTACAAAAATGTATTAAACACGTACCATGAGTCGAGTCGTCATATGTATCACCAGCCTCTGACACATCTAGTATGCTCCAACTGTATCCACTGTGGGTTTCCTTCCCTCTTGTCCGACCACAAGAGCAGAAGATTACCAGGCTGAAGAAATCTGTGCCCCAGACCCCGCCCCAGAACTCACTCTCCGATCTGTCGAATACCGAAACACTCTGTGTCCTATACACTGACAAATCCAATATATATACTACCTCTGCAAGAACCCAACTTGGTGTCTTGATCTGTCATATCACACCTCATAGATATCATCGATAGAATAAATCATATCCCAAGGTAGGGAGACATGTACCTATCACCCCCTACCTTTTTAAAAAGAACCCGTACCGATCCGTCTTGATTCTTCTACTTGGTTAAGTCCACTAAACTTCCTAGATTACTGACTGATTTAACCTGGAATACCCAAGAGGTCAACTACTCAATGTAACAGACTGAAACTCGGGCTAGTTGTAAGTTGCCTATTTTGCCCTTAGGGTTTGTGCTTAGTCTTAAGTGCTTTTATTTTAATTATTTTATTAGTATTTTATTATAATTGTGTTGTGACCAGTTTGTGACAAGGGTCTCAGAACAGGTTGGTTTATTTAATTTGGACTCCGTTAGGACCGCCTAAGGAGATACGAAAGGTTATCAGATAAGATAACTGATAAATACCCGTGTGTTGTGGGGTATGGGTTTTAATACCCACTTAAGAGTGTAAACTGCTTCTATTTTCTCATTTCTAGACTTTTCTCAAACAAGTACGTACCAAACTTATCTCATCTCAAACCCTAATCGATCTAAGTCTTAAATTGGATTATGAGGCTTTAAGGATTGATTCATATCATCCTTGTGATCATTTATCCAGGTTTGTTAGCTTGAATTCGTGCTTTAATTCATAGAAATTGGGTTTTGGGTGTAAATGGGTTTTTGATGAATTTTGAGCTTGAATCTTCATATTATGAGTTTGTATGTGTTAATTGATGTTAAAAATAGGTTGTATATATGTTTAGTAGCTTCCATGTGCTTAAAAACGGATCAAAAACACTCAAAAATCGAGTTTTGGGCGAAAAATGCTCAAAATCAGCGTAAGAAGTTCGAAACCCAGTTGCTGCAGTATTTTGCTACAGTATTTTGCTACAGTTGCCGAAGTGCTACAGTGTCACTATTTGCTACAGTGTCACTATTTGCTACAGTGTCACTATTTGCTACAGTGCCGAGTTGGTACAGTGCCCGAGTTGGTACTGTGCTTTAGAGGACGAACATATTAAATCTGAACAAATGACCAAACGAAAAGTGGACTTAATTGATGACTCACGTGGACTAAAGACCTTAAACAATCGTGTTTGGGTGCCTAAGCTTGGAGATTTGAGGGATTTAATCATGACAGAAGCTCACAAATCCAGATTGACAGTACATCCGGGTAGTAATAAGATGTATCATGATTTGAAAACAGTGTATTGGTGGCCAACAATGAAATCAGATATCGCCCGTTATGTCGAAAAGTGTCATATATGTGCTCAAGTGAAGGCAGAACATCAGAAACCTTATGGTTCGTTACGTCAGTTACAGATTCCAGAGTGGAAATGGGAACATATAACGATGGATTTTGTGACCAAATTACCTCGAACTCAGAAAAGACATGATATGATTTGGGTAATAGTGGATCGCTTAACTAAAAGTGCTCATTTTCTTGCTACTCGTGAAACAGCTTCGTTAAGTGAGTTAGCCGAATTGTATATAAACGAGATAGTTAGTCGACATGGTGTGCCATTATCGATCGTTTCAGACAGAGATTCCAGATTTGTGTCGAATTTTTGGAATAGTCTTCAACAGAATTTGGGTACACGTGTGAATTTAAGTACAGCTTATCATCCTCAGACAGACGGTCAGAGTGAAAGAACGATACAGACTTTGGAGGATATGTTAAGGGCTTGTGTGTTAGAATACGGTGGTTCGTGGGATACACATTTGCCGTTGGTCGAATTCGCGTATAATAATTCATATCATTCGAGTATAGGGATGCCGCCCTATGAAATGTTATACGATCGCCGTTGCAGAACTCCGACTTGTTGGTTAGAAGCAGGGGAGAAACAGTTTGCAGGTCCCGAAATTGTTCAAATGACAGCCGAAAAAGTTGCAATTGCGAGAGAAAAGTTAAAAGCCGCTAGAGATAGGCAGAAAATGTATGCTGATCCGCGTAGACGTCCAGTAACCTTTAATGTGGGTGAACGAGTGTATCTGAAAGTTTCGCCGTGGAAAGGGGTTATCAGATTCGGTAAACGTGGTAAGTTAGCACCGAGATTTATTGGTCTGTTTCCGATTAGTGAAGTGTTGAATGATCAGACTGTGGTGTTAAATCTTCCGTCAGAGTTATCTGGTATTCATAATACATTCAACGTGTGTTATCTTCGTAAGTGTAAAGTCGACGATGAAACACAACTTCTTCCTTTAGAAGATTTAAGGGTTGATTTGAATAAGAAATTGGTGGAAAAGCCGGTCCGTGTGGTTGACCAAAAGGTGACTAAGCTGAGAAAGAAAGAGATTCCGATGGTGTTGATTGAGTGAAAACACAGTTTGGGATCTAATCTTACGTGGGAAACGGAAGAGTTGATGAGAAAACGCTACCCTCGTTTGTTTGACCAAGACCAGATTCCGAGGACGAAATCTTTTTAAGGGGGGTGGATTTGTAACAGACTGAAACCCGGGCTAGTTGTAAGTTGCCTATTTTGCCCTTAGAGTTTGTGCTTAGTCTTATTTGCTTTTATTTTAATTATTTTATTAGTATTTTATTATAATTGTGTTGTGACCAGTTTGTGACAAGGGTCTCAGAACAGGTTGGTTTATTTAATTTGGACTCCGTTAGGACCGCCTAAGGAGATACGAAAGGTTATCAGATAAGATAACTGGTAAATACCCGTGTGTTGTGGGGTATGGGTTTTAATACCCACTTAAGAGTGTAAACTGCTTCTATTTTCTCATTTCTAGACTTTTCTCAAACAAGTACGTACCAAACTTATCTCATCTCAAACCCTAATTGATCTAAGTCTTAAATTGGATTATGAGGCTTTAAGGATTGATTCATATCATCCTTGTGATCATTTATCCAGGTTTGTTAGCTTGAATTCGTGCTTTAATTCATAGAAATTGGGTTTTGGGTGTAAATGGGTTTTTGATGAATTTTGAGCTTGAATCTTCATATTATGTGTTTGTATGTGTTAATTGATGTTAGAAATAGGTTGTATATATGTTTAGTAGCTTCCATGTGCTTAAAAACGGATCAAAAACACTCAAAAATCGAGTTTTGGGCGAAAAATGCTCAAAATCAGCGTAAGAAGTTCGAAACCCAGTTGCTACAGTATTTTGCTACAGTACCCGAACTGCTACAGTGTCACTATTTGCTACAGTGTCACTATTTGCTACAATGTCACTATTTGCTACAGTGTCACTATTTGCTACAGTACCGAGTTGGTACAGTGCCCGAGTTGCTACAGTATCTTAGTTGCTACAGTGCCACTATTTGCTACAGTGCCGAGTTGCTACAGTGTCACTATTTGCTACAGTGCTTTTATGAAATTGAAACGGGCGTAACTTTCAAAACGTAACTCCGTTTTTGATGAATAAACTATCGTTAGAATCGTAATAAAGAATACTTTTTAATGGTAAACTTTTAAGAAACTAGATCAAACTGTTTTTGAGCCGGAAAAAGAGTTTTAGTGTGTATGCCGTGTTTTGCACGCACCTGTATGCCATTATTGAGTGGAGTCATGATGTAGACTCATAAAATTATGAATATATGGTGTTATGACCTAGTTAATTGTATGAAATAATTATATTATTTATTGAATATGTACATTAATTTTGTTTATGTTGTTCTCAGGTTATAAGGACAAGGAGGAAGCTCAGAAATAATAACTGAGCAGTTGCTGGTAATTGGTGAGTGGGTCTATCTCCGGATAGAGTTTAAGTAGCATATCATGCTACTGTGGTTGACTCTTTTACCATGCATAGTGTAGAAATTGCCATGTTAGAATAATATAGTATGCCTGATGTTGTATGTGAATTATGTGTACACTGTGTGAATGGCACCAGTCGGGCCTAGGGAGACTGGGGACTCGAGACCGTGCCTAGGAGAGGTTAGAGTCCGTATGAGGTCAACCGTGCCTAGGGGAGGTTGGGTCCATAGGCTACTGATTGTAGAGTATAGTGTGAATGATGCATCCCCTGCATCTGGATAACTATACTGTGAATTGAGTAGCAGGGACTATCGGTAGACTCAAGTCCGATCAGCTAGGAGTCGTGTGCTCGTACAAGCCGCCGATCATCGTATTGTCTTATTGTATGCTAGTTGGTAGTTAGCAAGTACTGTTGTTAGTATATAGCTTGTGTGTGGCTTAAGCTATATCTGTTAGATAGATTCCATTCACTTAGCGGTGCGCTAATCCCCCACATATTCTCCCCTTGCAGGTTTAGGTACTGCTAGTCGGGAAGGGTGTTATTGCAGAAGACATGTTTGACAACCCAACTCTGATGTGGACTTTTGTATAAATAATGTTTTGTGATAACGTAACACCGTTGTGTAAACTTAAACGTAATGACGTGACTTATATTGTGTTTGTTAATAAAGTCTTCCGCTGTGTATTAAAAAAAAATGGCCGGTGTTACAAGTTGGTATCAGAGCATGGTTTGGCAGCAAATACGTGCTCGTATTTTGTTCCCAAACCCTGAGGCAAGTCAAACATGTCTGTGGGAGTGGGGGCTAAGTGAAAATAGGATATACGTGTGTTAGTTGTGATTGAACTAACTGTTATCCACTAAGCTTTTGTGTGAGCTGTTTTGTAGCACAGGTATGGCTGATAGAAACGCAACTGGCCCCTCCAACCCCGGAACATTCAGAGCACCAGAAGAGGGTGTTGAGTCGGATGATGATCAAAGTAGTTACATCCTTCAGTTAGAAAGCAAGCTAAAAGAGGCTGAGGACAAAATTAATGAGCTTGAATTGGCGAGGCATTCTGGAAATGATGATACACCACCTGGATTCCCAACAGCGCAATCCCAAACGATACCTAATGTGCCCCAGAACCAGTTTCAGAATCAAATACCTAACCAATATTATATGCCACCACAAAACACCTTTACTTACCAAAATTCCATGATGATGAATCCATACCAAATGCAAATGTTCCATCAACCTTACATGCAACCACCCAAAAGATGTACGTATAAGAACTTCCGTGATTGCAAACCCTCCGAGTTCTCTGGAAGTACTGATCCGATTGTAACTCTCAATTGGTTGCGAGAAGTTGAAAGGGTATTTGAAGCGTGTCAGTGTGAACCCGAGCTGAAGGTAACATATGCTAGTAGACTGTTGAAAGGTAAGGCTATGATTTGGTGGGATTCTTTGATTTCTAGTATACCAAAAGAGCAAGTGAGTATGGTCACATGGGAGCAGTTTCATGGGAAGGTGTGTGAACAATATTGTAATCCATTTGATATGAACCGAATCAAGACTGAGTTTCTTGAAATGAAAATGACACCTCAAATGACGATCGATGAGGTAGTAGAGAAGTTTATGGATAAACTGAGGTTTGTACAACAATGGGTGCCAGACGAAGCGTCTCGTATTCAGCATTTTGTTAATATCATTCTGCCTGAGTACAGAACTTTTGTTAGAACAGCTACATCATTGTCTCAAGCTGTTGTGATGGCTAAGATGGTAGAAAGTGATGTTCAGGCTGCCAGAAACAGAATGTTTGGTAATGTGCTACAACAAGGTGGGCAAGTATCTGGTCAATCAGGATCTAAATTCAAGAAGTCTAGTGGGTTTAAATCGAAGGGTAAAAGTGGTCAGAGTAGTACTGGATCTGGATCAGGTAAAGGGAATTGGTGTCACACGTGTCGATCTTCTCACAGTGGTCAGTGTTCTGAGGCTACAAGAAGATGCTTAAAGTGTGGTGTTGTTGGGCATGAGTCTTCAGCATGCCCGTATCCGAATAGTGTGTGTTGGAGTTGTCACAAACCAGGGCATCGTGCAATTAGTTGTCCGTCGAAGAGTGGTAGTTCCGGGGCAGGGTCAGGGGCGCGTTCAGCATCAGCTGGAGGGTCAACTGCCTCGAGTGGGCAGAAGAGGAAGAACCCTCCAACAACAGAGGCTAGAGCTTTTCAGATGTCGATGTAAAATGCTGTGGCAACCGACGAAGTAATCACCGGTATGTTTCTAATCAACTCAATACCTGCTCGCGTATTGTTTGATTGTGGTGCCAATAGGTGTTTTATGTCCCTAGATTTCTGTGCTAAGTTGAATTTACCAGCTACTGTGTTACCCAAGCCGGTTAGTGTAGAAGTAGCTGATGGTAAGACCACACCCGTCACAACCTATGTGACTGGGGTTTGTATAGAGATCGAAGGGAAGTCTTTCCCTGTGACTTGTTTAGTGTTACCTATTCCTAGCTTTGATGTAGTTCTAGGAATGGATTGGTTGAGCTCGCTTAGGGCTAATATTAAGTGTGATAGGAAAATGATTACCTTTCGTTCGACCGATGGAACCCGTGTTGTGGCCCGAGGGGAGCGGGGAGGGTATAATTTTCTGTTGATAACCATGATGAAAGCGAAAAAGTCGATGGCAAAGGGTTGTGAATCATTTCTTGCATATGTGATTGATGTGAAGAAAGAAAAGAAAACAGTGGCCGATATTCCGATAGTATCAGAATTTTCCCGAAGTGTTCCCAGATGAGTTACCAGGTCTGCCGCTGGTAAGGGAAGTTGAATATAAGATTGAATTGGTTCCTGGAACAACTCCAGTTGCAAAAGCTCCATACCGATTAGCGCCGTCTGAAATCTGTGAAATGATGTCACAGATTCAAGAACTATTAGATCGTGGGTTTATCCGACCGAGTTCTTCACCGTGGGGTGCTCCGGTATTGTTTGTTAAAAAGAAAGATGGGTCAATGCGTATGTGTATTGATTATCGTGAATTGAACAAAAGAACAGTGAAGAATAAGTATCCGTTACCTCGAATAGACGATTTGTTCGATCAGTTACAGGGTGCTTCATTCTTTTCTAAGATAGACTTACGATCCGGATATCATCAGGTTCGTGTTGCTGAATCAGATATACCGAAAACAGCGTTCAGAACAAGGTATGGTCATTATGAATTTCTTGTCATGCCGTTTGGGTTGACGAATGCGCCAGCAATCTTCATGGATCTAATGAATAGAGTGTGTCGCCCGTTCTTAGATAAGTTTGTGATTGTGTTTATAGATGATATACTAGTGTATTCAAAGACCGAAAGTGAACATGCTGAACATCTGAGACAGGTTTTGAACATGTTGAAATGTGAACAACTATTTGCAAAATTTTCGAAGTGTGAATTTTGGTTACGTGAAGTGCAGTTTTTGGGTCATGTTGTAACGACCCGGAAATTTCCGACCAAATTTAAACTCTAATCTCTATATGGTTCCGACACGATAAGCAAAAACCCTAAAGTTGACCCGCACTTTTTCGATCATTCTATACTTATAAGATTAATATTTACATAAATTAAACCTTACCAACATGATAAGCAATCTAAATTGTTGAGATTTATGTTTCCGAAAAGAGTTTTACACAACGTTTGACCGTCTAGTTTGACCGATGATATCACGAACTATACAATATATGATAATTATACGTTTGTGTATATATATGTATATATACATATTTAACATGATTAATGAATGTTTTAATATCTCATTTTGTATTAATAACAATAAGTTATAAGTATATTTTGAAACTACTAACTTAAGTTTTCAAAACGATAACTATACGTAACGTTATTTGACATAAATACTTAAGACTTATAATGTTTATACATATATCGTATAAGTAATGTATTTAATCACTTTTAAAGACTTAAATACATAAAATCATATAAGTGTATTCACAAAAGATAGCTATATTTGAATCCTCATTCCATTTTTCACAAAATTTCTATACGTATATCTAGAGTATTTGTACTCGTATCATACCTAGCTTCTATACGTATTTACTATTGGTATATACACATCAAATCACCACCTAACCAGCCCTTGTTCATGCCTTATGTATAAGGTAATTACTTTTGAATGATTGTAAGACTAATTACAAAAATACAAACTAAAAATTTGTCCATGTCTACTACATAAACATTTTTTTAGGAGTATATATGTATCCTCATTTTGTTTCATTTTTACTTCCATTCTCTAGCTAAAAACACCCACACTCTCAAGAACATTAAACTCCATAAACATTCAGCAAAGTTCCATGAAGATCTAGCTTCAAAAACCTTACTTAAACACCATAAGAAAACCATACAAAAACACTTCAAGAAATCCTTCCAAGAACACAAACTTACTTCCAATCTTTCATCCACTTCCATCACCCTTTTGATTCTAGCTTCTTACTCCTCTTTTACAGCAACCTTGTCCAAGGAACTTGAGGTAGTATCTATGTTCATAACCTTATTCGATTCATATATATATAGCTATCTTATTTTGTGGTATAAAAGTTTAACAACAAGAACATAGTTTGAATGTTTTCAAACTTGTTTGCAAACTAAATAGATCCTTCTAACTTAACTTTTAAAATACTTCAAGACCTTTAATATAACTTAAATATATGCTAATTTAACAAGGTATAATTTGGTTTTTCAAAGAATATCTTAAAAACTGTTTTTACGACGTCGGAGTGCCACCGGGGACTGTTTTGGGTTGGATAATTAAAAACTATCTTAAACTTTGAGTTGGAGGTTTATGTTCTGGAAAAATGATTTTTACTATGAATATGATAACACATAAAAATTTCATGATTTAATTCAAAGTATAAGTATTTTTAGAAAAATAATCATTTAAGGTTGTTTAAATAAAGGAAAATGTTTAACTTCATAAGTTTCACTAAAGTTTCACCTATGCCGTGTGATTTTGAATACAAACCAAGGTATTTTCAGTTCATAGTCTTAAAGAGGGACTCGATCCAAGGAGATGGCAAGTTGAATCAACGAAAACGGATTTGTAACGAAGAAACTATGACCGAAACAAAATTGGTTATCCAAGACTTGTTTAACTTCGGGATTAATTGGGAAAAATTAAATAAAATCACATATTTCTAAAATAACATGATATTTTATATATATGTACTCATAATTCAATTTTATATGATTCAGGATCACCCGTAAACAATACGAGAAGATTAATCATAAGATCCCATGATTGTACGCAACACGTCATTTGACAACACCGGTACTTTATGTACGCAACACGTCATTTGACAACACCGGTACCGTGGGTCAAGATTAATCTCGACCAATACATATACGATGAGGGTTTTATTTATTTCATTGGGGGTTTATTAAACATCTAAATATGAACCATTAAAATTGAATTACTAACAACGAACTGCTAACTACGGACTAAGGAATTATTCAAAGTATTAAAAGTATAACAAGTATATATATGTGACGTTTGTTTAAAAAAGAAAAGGTATTGATATATTATATATGGATAGGTTCGTGATATCAACCGGAGACCAAGTCAAATTATATATATATCTTCAAGACGAAAGTGAGTATATAGTCCCACTTTTAAGCTCTAAATATTTCGGGATGAGAATACATGTATTTTATGTTTTACATTATGGACACAAGTAACTGAAAAATATATTCTACGTTGAGTTGTACCACTGGCATACTTCCCTGTAGCTTGGTAACTAATATTTACAGCGGTATTGTAAACGCGAATCCTGTTGATAGATCTATCGGGCCTGACAACCCCAACCGGACTGGACGACCAGTATTCAACGGTTGCACAGTACTTCGTTTCGTGACTACACTTGGTACAGTGTAGTAAGATTTCATATTAAAGGGAATATGCGACGTGATTAATTGTTAAGTATGGTTACCAAGTGCTCAACCACTTAGAATATTTTTATTAAAATGTTTATATATGAAATCTTGTGGTCCATCGTTATATCGCTGCTAGCATCAAACCTATATATCTCACCAACTTTATGTTGACGTTTTAAAGCATGTTATTCTCAGGTATGAATTAAGACTTCCGCTGTGCGTTAGCTCATATTAAGGATACTAGTTGGGACCATTTAAGCCATGATACAAGAACGTTGCATTCGAGTCATTGAAGATCATTAAAGACATTTATTAAGTAAATGACAGTTTAGGTCATTTGGATATCGAGAAATGTTTGACGAGTTTATTAATTTTTTTTATGTAAAGATAGATTGTCTTTTAAGAATAAATGCAACGTTTGTAAAATGTATCATATAGAGGTCAAGTACCTCGCGATGTTATCAACTGTTGTAATTCGTTTGTAATCAATATGGACATCGTCCGGATGATTAGTTTCGGATCCTTTCAGTTGGTATCAGAGCGTTGGTCTTAGCGAACCAGGCCTTGCATTAGTGTGTCTAACTGGTAGTTGTTAGGATACATTAGTGAGTCTGGACTTTGACCGTATCTACCTGCTAAAAAGTTTTGCTTATCATTTCTAGTCGGAAACCATCTGCTTATCATCCTTAGGGAGTTGCCTGCTTATCATTCTTTAGTCTAGACACGTCTTACTGCATCTAGTGCATCGATAGTGTATAGACAAAATTCATATCCTAGCGTATCTATTACTATAAACATTGCCCGACGAATTTCAAAGATTCTCCGTAATTCACGGGATTTCGGTATTATATATACATATGAAAATTATGTATTGAAGAGTACCAAACCCAACTCCTATAATCTATTCCAAACCAAAAAAATTCATTTCTCCAACTATACAAGATGAATTCTTCATCCAGTTCGAATTCCTCCGACTTCGATAGCTACGCCGACATGGATTTCCATTCGAGCTCCGAGAACAGCGTCACCGGAATGGATCAACCAATTTCCCATCATCTATTCTGGATGAACTGGGGATGGGTTCGTAATATACTAAATTTCTGGAGGCAAGAAGAAGGTGATCCATTTCATCCACCAAATTGCCCTCTTAACGATGAACCTGAAGCACTTACCGGCGAACCCATTCGAAACACCATTTTCTCGCTCATTTCTAGAGTATCTCGTCATGATTACATACTATCCCATATTTCAAATCTTGTTCATTCGCTCGTTCCAACCGTCAATCATCCCGGTATAATAGAAGAAGTCAACGAACTCCGTGCTCGGGTAGTGGTTTTGGAGAATATGGTGCGAAGGTTACAAACACCAAAAGCAGCACCAGCAGCATAATCCGTACTACCATCGTCAACGCCGACAGTACCTTTATCACCCCAATCACAATCTCAACATCACAATCTGTATCTCGAATATCAACATCACACGACTCAATATCTGTACTTCGAGTATGATCTTCGTTCTATATATCGTTCTACATCGATTATCTTCGCTTTACGTATCGTATGACGATTATGTAATTTCTAAAGTCTTAGAGATTATGTAATCTAGAATTAACGATAAATCAAATGAGTTTAATATCTTATTGACTCATTAAATCTATGATTATCTCTGAAGAAAATATATATGCAAGTATATTTTCATAAAGATAGTAATTAAAAATTCCTTCGTACAAACTATTAATGATGAAAATATTTTAACGGGTGGGTAGTACCCGAGGAATATTTAGAATTCACATTAATAAGTTATATTGTACATTCTTGAATCTGATTCAACGGTTATCTATTATCTTACTTACAACCACCGATATTCGTATCCGCTCACCCCAGAATAACCATTTTCAATCAAATTTCATATTCGGATTTTGACCTACCAGAATCCAACAAGTGGCATAAAGAAGAAAACATTGGACAATTAAAATGAATTAAAATGTTGATTGTAACATATGAAACTAAACAATTCTTCAAGTTTGCCACTTGATTTTATCTTAAACCTCATTCGTAACTTGACGATTACAATTCGCATTCAAATCCTTTCATGATTTCTGAAAACACCCTGAACTATGAAGTAGCTCTTGAAATGCTGATGAAGCAGCAAAAACTGTA
Organism: Rutidosis leptorrhynchoides; assembly: GCF_046630445.1. Classification (NCBI taxonomy): domain Eukaryota; kingdom Viridiplantae; phylum Streptophyta; class Magnoliopsida; order Asterales; family Asteraceae; genus Rutidosis; species Rutidosis leptorrhynchoides. The sequence continues at coordinate 677,121,679 of NC_092333.1, forward strand.
AACGACTTTAACAATCAAAAGATTGATGATAAAGAATGGTATGGTGGTAAAGCTGAGAAAAAGAGAAGGTTTGGAACTGGAAAACGGATTGAGCAAAGTATGAAGGAGGCCGTGAACAAATCATGAAAACAGAACCTGCCTTCAAAGGATCCAAATGATCCAGTGCCTGCTGAAACCGTTAGTAAGAACACTGCTCCTTATTCTAAACTTTTCAAGATGATATTCTTCACCATCATTTTATCTTAGATATTATAAGATATCTTCATTCGTTATACATATTTTTCATATTTCTGGAGATATTTTTACAACTATTCCTATCTGCGATCATTTAACTCTCCGTAACATCTGCGCTACAATATAAAAGAAACTGTGTTAGTTTCTAAATTCTGAAATCTCTAAGTTTAAAAATATGAATGTTTTGAAGTAGTGTTGGGAACTGATACATGAATTAGTATAATATAATGAAACATGATCAACTTCATTATATTACAGTAAGTCATGTTAAGTTTCTAATGGAATGTGATGATTCACAGTACCGTCATCATGTGCCATGTTACACGGCTCTTACATTCTATCAAGTCTTCAAACATATTAGAACGTATCACCTTGATAGTTCTATTTTTTTCCGGAATATTCGAGTAATTTAACGAATCAAGATCGTGCCATTACAATTTCATTCTAAAACCAATAGCAAGGTTCATTCCAAATTTCCTACCTACGAATTTCGGACCATTGTTCGCTTGGCTCGAGGACGGGAAGAAGAAATGAAGGGACAAAACTTCAGAATAGAAATAGGAACATAAACCACAGCAAATAAGAGAGAGCATTAACTGTGGATGACAATGATTTTAAGGGACGGGAGTAGGAACATCGAAATATAAGGGAAGGTATAAAACCTAACAACAACCCCGAAACTACAAACCGTGCATATCAATACGTATTGCAACGTAAAGGCACGGGAGAATTAAAAATATTATAATTCCAAGGAAAGGATAAAAGAGAATAGATTCTTCTGGTGATAGATGAAAAAGAAGAATGAAAGATATGAAAGTTAGAAATATAACAAGGGTTAGAATGGGATGGAGCATATTAGCGAATGTCTTAAAGTAGGAACTAAAGAGAAAGAATAGAAGATGTGGGAAGAAAGAAAGGGAAGGAGGTAAATTTATAGTGAAATATTCGACAAAGAAATCAAAACAGATTGCCGCGTTAAATCAAAGAAGATCCTGATCGCCGCAAAACTAAATCTTATTACATAAGATTTTCTTTAAAACCCTTAAATCCCGGAAATCGATCATAATCACGTCATCGGTTACAACAATTCTATATTTACTCATTTCACTCTTTTGTGATAGCTTCGCTCGTGCGTCTCACATAACCAAATCGTTTTATCTAAATCTTTCAATAATGATAAAATTTCATTATTACCTCATATTCGTCATGAAAACATTCCTATTGTTGTTTATGACAACCTCTACCAAATTTCGAGGACGAAATTTCTTTAACGGATGGGTACTGTAACGACCCGGAAATTTCCGACCAAATTTAAACTCTAATCTCTATATGGTTCCGACACGATAAGCAAAAACCCTAAAGTTGACCCGCACTTTTTCGATCATTCTATACTTATAAGATTAATATTTACATAAATTAAACCTTACCAACATGATAAGCAATCTAAATTGTTGAGATTTATGTTTCCGAAAAGAGTTTTACACAACGTTTGACCGTCTAGTTTGACCGATGATATCACGAACTATACAATATATGATAATTATACGTTTGTGTATATATATGTATATATACATATTTAACATGATTAATGAATGTTTTAATATCTCATTTTGTATTAATAACAATAAGTTATAAGTATATTTTGAAACTACTAACTTAAGTTTTCAAAACGATAACTATACGTAACGTTATTTGACATAAATACTTAAGACTTATAATGTTTATACATATATCGTATAAGTAATGTATTTAATCACTTTTAAAGACTTAAATACATAAAATCATATAAGTGTATTCACAAAAGATAGCTATATTTGAATCCTCATTCCATTTTTCACAAAATTTCTATACGTATATCTAGAGTATTTGTACTCGTATCATACCTAGCTTCTATACGTATTTACTATTGGTATATACACATCAAATCACCACCTAACCAGCCCTTGTTCATGCCTTATGTATAAGGTAATTACTTTTGAATGATTGTAAGACTAATTACAAAAATACAAACTAAAAATTTGTCCATGTCTACTACATAAACATTTTTTTAGGAGTATATATGTATCCTCATTTTGTTTCATTTTTACTTCCATTCTCTAGCTAAAAACACCCACACTCTCAAGAACATTAAACTCCATAAACATTCAGCAAAGTTCCATGAAGATCTAGCTTCAAAAACCTTACTTAAACACCATAAGAAAACCATACAAAAACACTTCAAGAAATCCTTCCAAGAACACAAACTTACTTCCAATCTTTCATCCACTTCCATCACCCTTTTGATTCTAGCTTCTTACTCCTCTTTTACAGCAACCTTGTCCAAGGAACTTGAGGTAGTATCTATGTTCATAACCTTATTCGATTCATATATATATAGCTATCTTATTTTGTGGTATAAAAGTTTAACAACAAGAACATAGTTTGAATGTTTTCAAACTTGTTTGCAAACTAAATAGATCCTTCTAACTTAACTTTTAAAATACTTCAAGACCTTTAATATAACTTAAATATATGCTAATTTAACAAGGTATAATTTGGTTTTTCAAAGAATATCTTAAAAACTGTTTTTACGACGTCGGAGTGTCACCGGGGACTGTTTTGGGTTGGATAATTAAAAACTATCTTAAACTTTGAGTTGGAGGTTTATGTTCTGGAAAAATGATTTTTACTATGAATATGATAACACATAAAAATTTCATGATTTAATTCAAAGTATAAGTATTTTTAGAAAAATAATCATTTAAGGTTGTTTAAATAAAGGAAAATGTTTAACTTCATAAGTTTCACTAAAGTTTCACCTATGCCGTGTGATTTTGAATACAAACCAAGGTATTTTCAGTTCATAGTCTTAAAGAGGGACTCGATCCAAGGAGATGGCAAGTTGAATCAACGAAAACGGATTTGTAACGAAGAAACTATGACCGAAACAAAATTGGTTATCCAAGACTTGTTTAACTTCGGGATTAATTGGGAAAAATTAAATAAAATCACATCTTTCTAAAATAACATGATATTTTATATATATGTACTCATAATTCAATTTTATATGATTCAGGATCACCCGTAAACAATACGAGAAGATTAATCATAAGATCCCATGATTGTACGCAACACGTCATTTGACAACACCGGTACTTTATGTACGCAACACGTCATTTGACAACACCGGTACCGTGGGTCAAGATTAATCTCGACCAATACATATACGATGAGGGTTTTATTTATTTCATTGGGGGTTTATTAAACATCTAAATATGAACCATTAAAATTGAATTACTAACAACGAACTGCTAACTACGGACTAAGGAATTATTCAAAGTATTAAAAGTATAACAAGTATATATATGTGACGTTTGTTTAAAAAAGAAAAGGTATTGATATATTATATATGGATAGGTTCGTGATATCAACCGGAGACCAAGTCAAATTATATATATATCTTCAAGACGAAAGTGAGTATATAGTCCCACTTTTAAACTCTAAATATTTCGGGATGAGAATACATGTATTTTATGTTTTACATTATGGACACAAGTAACTGAAAAATATATTCTACGTTGAGTTGTACCACTGGCATACTTCCCTGTAGCTTGGTAACTAATATTTACAGCGGTATTGTAAACGCGAATCCTGTTGATAGATCTATCGGGCCTGACAACCCCAACCGGACTGGACGACCAGTATTCAACGGTTGCACAGTACTTCGTTTCGTGACTACACTTGGTACAGTGTAGTAAGATTTCATATTAAAGGGAATATGCGACGTGATTAATTGTTAAGTATGGTTACCAAGTGCTCAACCACTTAGAATATTTTTATTAAAATGTTTATATATGAAATCTTGTGGTCCATCGTTATATCGCTGCTAGCATCAAACCTATATATCTCACCAACTTTATGTTGACGTTTTAAAGCATGTTATTCTCAGGTATGAATTAAGACTTCCGCTGTGCGTTAGCTCATATTAAGGATACTAGTTGGGACCATTTAAGCCATGATACAAGAACGTTGCATTCGAGTCATTGAAGATCATTAAAGACATTTATTAAGTAAATGACAGTTTAGGTCATTTGGATATCGAGAAATGTTTGACGAGTTTATTAATTTTTTTTATGTAAAGATAGATTGCCTTTTAAGAATAAATGCAACGTTTGTAAAATGTATCATATAGAGGTCAAGTACCTCGCGATGTTATCAACTGTTGTAATTCGTTTGTAATCAATATGGACATCGTCCGGATGATTAGTTTCGGATCCTTTCACATGTGATTTGTGCCGAAGGTATAAAAGTTGATCCGACAAAGATAGAAGCGGTAATGAATTGAAATTCTCCGAAGACTCCGACTGAGATTAAGAGTTTTCTGGGATTAGCCGGTTATTATCGCAGATTTATCAAGGATTTCTCGAAAATAGCGGGTCCGTTGACTAAGTTGACTCGTAAAGATGTAGCCTTTCGATGGACTGATGAACAGGAAAAGGCTTTTCAGATTTTGAAACAGCTACTGTGTCAGGCACCAGTGTTAGCTTTACCAAAAGGTTCAGACGACTTCGTGGTATACAGTGATGCATCATATGTCGGGTTGGGTTGTGTATTAATGCAAAGAGATAAAGTAATCGCCTACGCCTCGCGACAGTTGAAAGTTCATGAGAAGAATTATCCAGTGCATGATCTTGAAATGGCTGCAGTAGTGTTTGCTTTGAAACTGTGGAGACACTATTTGTATAGAACCCATTGTGTTATATGTACAGATCACAAGAGTTTGCAGTATATCTTCTCACAGAAAGAATTGAATATGCGTCAGAGACGATGGCAAGAGTTGATCAAAGATTATGATTGCGAAATTAAATACCATCCGGGTAAGGCAAATGTGGTTGCAGATGCGCTAAGTCGTAAAAAGTCAAGTGAAAATGTGAAATTTCTTCGTTTGAATATAACTTCAGATTTGATTAACAGTTTAAGAACCATTCAGGCCTGTGCTTTAGAGGACGAACATATTAAATCTGAACAAATGACCAAACGAAAAGTGGACTTAATTGATGACTCACGTGGACTAAAGACCTTAAACAATCGTGCTTGGGTGCCTAAGCTTGGAGATTTGAGGGATTTAATCATGACAAAAGCTCACAAATCCAGATTGACAGTACATCCGGGTAGTAATAAGATGTATCATGATTTGAAAACAGTGTATTGGTGGCCAACAATGAAATCAGATATCGCCCGTTATGTCAAAAAGTGTCATATATGTGCTCAAGTGAAGGCAGAACATCATAAACCTTATGGTTCGTTACGTCAGTTACAGATTCCAGAGTGGAAATGGGAACATATAACGATGGATTTTGTGACCAAATTACCTCGAACTCAGAAAAGACATGATATGATTTGGGTAATAGTGGATCGCTTAACTAAAAGTGCTCATTTTCTTGCTACTCGTGAAACAGCTTCGTTAACTGAGTTAGCCGAATTGTATATAAACGAGATAGTTAGTCGACATGGTGTGCCATTATCGATCGTTTCAGACAGAGATTCCAGATTTGTGTCGAATTTTTAGAATAGTCTTCAACAGAATTTGGGTACACGTGTGAATTTAAGTACAGCTTATCATCCTCAGACAGACGGTCAGAGTGAAAGAACGATACAGACTTTGGAGGATATGTTAAGGGCTTGTGTGTTAGAATACGGTGGTTCGTGGGATACACATTTGCCGTTGGTCGAATTCGCGTATAATAATTCATATCATTCGAGTATAGGGATGCCGCCCTATGAAATGTTATACGGTCGCCGTTGCAGAACTCCGACTTGTTGGTTAGAAGCCGGGGAGAAACAGTTTGCAGGTCCCGAAATTGTTCAAATGACAGCCGAAAAAGTTGCAATTGCGAGAGAAAAGTTAAAAGCCGCTAGAGATAGGCAGAAAATGTATGCTGATCCGCGTAGACGTCCAGTAACCTTTAATGTGGGTGAACGAGTGTATCTGAAAGTTTCGCCGTGGAAAGGGGTTATCAGATTCGGTAAACGTGGTAAGTTAGCACCGAGATTTATTGGTCCGTTTCCGATCAGTGAAGTGTTGAATGATCAGACTGTGGTGTTAAATCTTCCGTCAGAGTTATCTGGTATTCATAATACATTCAACGTGTGTTATCTTCGTAAGTGTAAAGTCGACGATGAAACACAACTTCTTCCTTTAGAAGATTTAAGGGTTGATTTGAATAAGAAATTGGTGGAAAAGCCGGTCCGTGTGGTTGACCAAAAGGTGACTAAGCTGAGAAAGAAAGAGATTCCGATGGTGTTGATTGAGTGGAAACACAGTTTGGGATCTAATCTTACGTGGGAAACGGAAGAGTTGATGAGAAAACGCTACCCTCGTTTGTTTGACCAAGACCAGATTCCGAGGACGGAATCTTTTTAAGGGGGGTGGATTTGTAACAGACTGAAACCCGGGCTAGTTGTAAGTTGCCTATTTTGCCCTTAGGGTTTGTGCTTAGTCTTAAGTGCTTTTATTTTAATTATTTTATTAGTATTTTATTATAATTGTGTTGTGACCAGTTTGTGACAAGGGTCTCAGAACAGGTTGGTTTATTTAATTTGGACTCCGTTAGGACCGCCTAAGGAGATACGAAAGGTTATCAGATAAGATAACTGGTAAATACCCGTGTGTTGTGGGGTATGGGTTTTAATACCCACTTAAGAGTGTAAACTGCTTCTATTTTCTCATTTCTAGACTTTTCTCAAACAAGTACGTACCAAACTTATCTCATCTCAAACCCTAATTGATCTAAGTCTTAAATTGGATTATGAGGCTTTAAGGATTGATTCATATCATCCTTGTGATCATTTATCCAGGTTTGTTAGCTTGAATTCGTGCTTTAATTCATAGAAATTGGGTTTTGGGTGTAAATGGGTTTTTGATGAATTTTGAGCTTGAATCTTCATATTATGTGTTTGTATGTGTTAATTGATGTTAGAAATAGGTTGTATATATGTTTAGTAGCTTCCATGTGCTTAAAAACGGATCAAAAACACTCAAAAATCGAGTTTTGAGCGAAAAATGTTCAAAATCAGCGTAAGAAGTTCGAAACCCAGTTGCTACAGTATTTTGCTACAGTACCCGAACTGCTACAGTGTCACTATTTGCTACAGTGTCACTATTTGCTACAGTGTCACTATTTGCTACAGTGTCACTATTTGCTACAGTACCGAGTTGGTACAGTGCCCGAGTTGCTACAGTACCCGAGTTGCTACAGTGCCACTATTTGCTACAGTACCGAGTTGCTACAGTATCACTATTTGCTACAGTACTTTTATGAAATTGAAACGGGCGTAACTTTCAAAACGTAACTCCGTTTTTGATGAATAAATTATCGTTAGAATCGTAATAAAGAATACTTTTTAATGGTAAACTTTTAAGAAACTAGATCAAACTGTTTTTGAGCCGAAAAAGGAGTTTTAGTGTGTATGCCGTGTTTTGCACGCACCTGTATGCCATTATTGAGTGGAGTCATGATGTAGACTCATAAAATTATGAATATATGGTGTTATGACCTAGTTAATTGTATGAAATAATTATATTATTTATTGAATATGTACATTAACTTTGTTTATGTTGTTCTCAGGTTATAAGGACAAGGAGGAAGCTCAGAAATAATAACTGAGCAGTTGCTGGTAATTGGTGAGTGGGTCTATCTCCGGATAGAGTTTAAGTAGCATATCATGCTACTGTGGTTGACTCTTTTACCATGCATAGTGTAGAAATTGCCATGTTAGAATAATATAGTATGCCTGATGTTGTATGTGAATTATGTGTACACTGTGTGAATGGCACCAGTCGGGCCTAGGGAGACTGGGGACTCGAGACCGTGCCTAGAAGAGGTTAGAGTCCGTATGAGGTCAACCGTGCCTAGGGGAGGTTGGGTCCATAGGCTACTGATTGTAGAGTATAGTGTGAATGATGCATCCCCTGCATCTGGATAACTATACTGTGAATTGAGTAGCAGGGACTATCGGTAGACTCAAGTCCGATCAGCTAGGAGTCGTGTGCTCGTACAAGCCGCCGATCCTCGTATTGTCTTATTGTATGCTAGTTGGTAGTTAGCAAGTACTGTTGTTAGTATATCGCTTGTGTGTGGCTTAAGCTATATCTGTTAGATAGATTCCATTCACTTAGCGGTGCGCTAATCCCCCACATATTCTCCCCTTGCAGGTTTAGGTACTGCTAGTCGGGAAGGGTGTTATTGCAGAAGACATGTTTGACAACCCAACTCTGATGTGGACTTTTGTATAAATAATGTTTTGTGATAACGTAACACCGTTGTGTAAACTTAAATGTAATGACGTGACTTATATTGTGTTTATTAATAAAGTCTTCCGCTGTGTATTAAAAAAAAAAATGGCCGGTGTTACACTCAAAGTCTGTCTAGCGGAATCCTTTCCTTTATTATTAAAATTATTATTTTATTATTATTTTTTTTTACTGGTGACGAATGCTTCTGTATCAGATAATACTGTTGTCAAGCTATTACCGAGGTTGCATCATTAGTGACCGAGAAATATTACCCACCACGATTTCATCTAAACAGAAACTAAATACCCACCTGACATTGACTAGACCGTCTGATCTGAAGGCACAATATCTGAGTCCACCTACACTTACTGCTTTAACTCATATTACCTGTCATGAACCTTCGGTACCTGAAGGACAACCCTGACATCAGTTTCCGAAATTTTGTACCTGATACACATCTGTACTCTGAAGCTCTGACTGTTCCAGGGGCGTTGGGGGTCATAGCGTTACCGTCACAATCAGCCATACCTGTACTGCACAACATCTCACACCAAAGCTTAGTATAACACTGGTTAGCAACTAACAACTAACGTCATTATACCTATCTCATTCACTTAATCCATCCTTCAAGATATATTTGACTCGACAGGCGATTTGGGAACATGTCACTTCTGTGAACACGCTGTCAAATCCACGCTCTGATACCAACTTATAACACCCCTAATTTTTTTTTTAAGTCACAGCGGAAACTTGTTTATTAAATCTGATACATATATATAAAAGACACTTGTACTATATTTTATTTACATCATATCATTTATTTAAAGTCCATTACATATATTAAAAACTGGGTGTTACATTAAAACAACGACACTAGTAACAAAAGACGCGACATCAGAGTTTTGACTTGTCAAACATATCTTCCAGCATCTCATCTTCACCCTGATGTCTAACATACAACAGAACTTAACCTGCAAAGGGTGGAAATGTGGGGGGATTGGCACAACTGCTAAGTGAATAGAATCTATCTAACGGATCAAGTCTAAGCATCAATCCCACAACCATATAAAAGTATGCTAACGTCCTAACAGCATACAAACAAAGACAATGGCAATATGAGGATCGGCGGCTTGTACGAGCACACGACTCCTAGTTGATTGGGCTAGAGTCTACCGATAGTCCTCGCTACTCGATTCACAGTATATTCATTCGGACGCAGGGGATGCGTCATTCAAACTATACTCCACAATCAGTAGCCTTTGGACCCAACCTCCCCAGGCCCGGTTGACCTCATACGGACTCTAACCTCCCTAGGCTTGGTTATGAGTCCCCAGCCTCCCCAGGCCCGGCTGGCGTCAAACACGGTGCACATAATATCACACAATATCATCAACATGTAATAATTCACTAACATGTTAACCATTATCTAAACATGGCAATCAGATATCTAATCATGGCAATCGGATATAACCACATTCTAATAAAATAAAGTAAACGACAGTAGCGCGGCTTGCTACTCAAACTCTATCATTAGATAGACCCACTCACCGATTGTCCGCTAAACTCGGTAGTCTAATGTCACCGAGTCTTCTCCTCGTCTGTATCACCTGAGGACAAATACTGAACAAGTTAGTAAACCGCACCACATATACTAACTATATCTCTTTCTATATATATACACCATATATATATGTATATATATATATATATATATATATATATATATATATATATATATATATATATATATATATATATATATATATATATGTTATAATATCAAAGTATGTAATATTATAACGAACGAGTCAATGGTCAAAACGGGTGATCGCGCATATATACATATTTGCACATGTATATATATATATATATATATATATATATATATATATATATATATATATATATATATATATATATATATATATATACACACATACATACATACACACGCACATTGCCAAGTCACACAAATGGGACAACTAGACACTAATGACCCATTTTTCCCACTTTAACCCAAATAAGCTCAAAACCGATTTTAAAATATCGAAATATGCATATACACTTGACACGACATCGTGGACGTATCAAAACCAACAAATACCCATTTTGACACAATATAGTCCAAGCGTGTCAAATGGGGTCAAACGGGCGAATAAATCAACACATGAAGCATAGCACAAGTGTACGGGTCATCGGGGTGCAACCACGCCAAGCCGATGCGTGCTACGGTGGGCAAAGCGCAGTAGAGCAGCAGCATAAAGGCTGCAAACAGCAGCTAACAGCAGCTCCAGCTGCAAAAATGCTGCAGAAACAGCCCGCGCGCAGCAGCAAAAACAGTAGCAGCAGCTACGCTGCTGTCCCTCTCGGATTCACCCACAAAAAGCGAGTTTCGAGCAGTTTTTTGATCAAGAAACAAGTCCACGATCATACACACATATATATACAAGAATATATATACATATACACTTATATATACATATATATACACACACTTATATATGTATATACATATATATATATATATATATATATATATATATATATATATATATATATATATATATATATATATATATATATATACATATATGTATATGTATATACATATATATATATATACATATATATAAGTGTGTGTATATATATATATATACGTATATATATATATATATATAGATATATATATATATATACGTATATATATATTATATACATATATAAGTGTGTGTATATATATATATATATATGTATATACATATATATATATATATAGATATATATATACGTATATATATATACACACACTTATATATGTATATACATATATATATATATATATATATATATATATATATATATATATATATATATATATATATATATATATATATATTTAAGTGTGTGTGTATATATATATGTATATACATATATATATATATATAGATATATATATATATATATATATATATATATATATATATATATATATATATATATATATATATATATACATATATATATACACACACACGCACACTTATATACATATATATACACACTTATATATAAATATATAATACATACACTAAACATGGCCAAACGAGCGGGTCATGAGCCACACGGGCGACCAAACAACGCACATGAACCACAAAACAAAGGTACGGGCAAACGGGTGCACACCACGTGGGCGAACATCATCATGACAGGGCTGCTACAGCAGCAATCAGCAGAAAACAGCAGCAGCAAGGCTGCACAGCAGCAAAAAAATAACGCAGCAGCAACTACGCTGCCGAACCCTTCGATTTCACCCACTATTTTCATGTTTCGAGTAGTATTTTGACCAAGTTAAGGGTTCTCAAAGATGAACAAACATACAACAACAATAATCTAGCATTCCACAAGCAAAAGAACACATCAATTCAAGATTTAAGCACAAAATACAATATTTATCATTTTTGTCAAGAACACCAAATCATCAGGAACAAAACAAGAAATTGGAGATACAAACATGTATTTATTATTAATCTAACATATATCTAACAAATAACAATACAAGAAGGAAGATTCAAGCACCAATTGCATTTTCTAACTTTTTATCAAAAACCCTATATTATCAAGAATCAAATACAAGATTAGTAGAAGACAAACCTGTTATGGATGTTAAAGAAGCAAGAAATCCGAATATGAGCTTGTAATTAATCATCATCTTCAACAAAATCAAAGAACTAGGGTTTATGGTGTTGGGGTTCGATGGGAACGAAGAGAGAGAAGAGGAAGACCAAGTTCTGGAACTAAAATAAAAACAAGGGGCGGTTTTAGTCTTTAAATGGGTATTAAATCTCATTCCTTATAAAACACGGGTATTTACCTGATTACTGAAACGCAACACGCTTCGTTCGGTAGCTCAAACGAAGTCCAAAATTGATAAATAAAATATTTATGTGACCCTTGTCACAAAACGCACCCACTAGACTAATAATTAATTGAAAAAACTCAATTAATTAAAATGTTCTCTAAAATACGAAACAGACAAAAGGCCAAAAAGGTAAATTCTAACTAATATCGTAATCAGGATGTTACACAATCTGGAAGCCTTTTTCAAAAATTTTTAAACACATGGCCTAATATTTTGATAGCTTCATATTAGCACCAATTGGGAGTCCCATATAAGTCATCGGGAGGCAGCCAGAAACACACCCAAGCCACGAAGCAAGGTTGTCCGTTTCAAGCTTAAATACACCAATACCAAAAACACAAGTTTTGTTGAAGTTAATTTTAAGCCCGAAAGTTTCCACAAAACATTTTAGGATTTTCATCAAGTTCCTTGCATTTCTCTTGTTTAATCGCCAAAGAAAATTGTATCATCCGGTATTTTAGATGTGTGAGATGAACCGGATCTTTACCTAAAGCGATACCTTTATAATTTATAAAAATCTTTTTTTACAGCCCTTTTGGTTAAATGATTAAAACCTTCTGTTACGATGAGGAAAATATATAGATATAGTGATGCAGGTATGAATATGGTTCCGGGCTCAAATCTTGCAACAACAAGCTCAACAACGTTAAATGCATATTTTGTGGATGCTAATACCACGTGGAATAGATGCATGTTTTGACGGTTTAGCCTTTTGGCCCAAAAGCCCAATTGTGGGTGTGGGATGAATTCACGCATGAGATAACTCATCAGACCTTAGATTTGTTTGCTTTTAAATTTGATGTTTATCCATTATCTTTTCCTATATTTCTAGTATTTATATTTGCTTATTGTTTGCAACAGAACTCAGTTTTTGAATATTAATATTTTTGTTGAATAAAAAGCAAAGGCTTTTATCTATCATATTTGTGTACATCAATCGCTATTTTCAGTTTGACCACGATTTTCTGCAAATTTTAACCAAATATAAATACTAAAAATTAACTAAACAATAGGAAAAGATAATGGATAAACATCAAATTTAAAAGCAAACAAATCTAAAGTCTGATGACATACCATGCGTCAATTCATCCCACACCGTAACTATTGATAATTTGTACTTAATTAGGTATAAGCACTCCGTAACTATTCCCAGCACCTAAAATAACGGCAGAGGCAAAATTTTATTAAGCGTTCCCTAGCAAGGCGCTAAGAGAGAAAAACATATTATAACGGCCGTAGAAGCTAAGAGTTCCAATTTTAAACTACATGACATCTATTTTTTAGCAATCTAAAAGAAAACAACTTAATAGCATCAACAATATTATCTTTACGAATACAAGAATCATTAAAAACAACACTGTTCCAATATCGCCATAGTACTCAAAGATGAGTAACTCTATTAAAATTTAAATTAATATCTAAATGTCAATTTAACAGGTGTCCAAAAAAAAAAAAATCAAAAAGAAAAAGTGAATGTTATAAATACTTTTTATATATTTCAAAAATTTTGTTAAATACTTTTTAAAACTACTGCCTTTAATTAGATTGTACGCAAATGTAATTGAATCGAATTACTTATGATAATGCCTGATCTTATTTTTCTGGTAAAAGAAAGAAAATGTTACTGGTTAATCCAACTCTTGTGTAGCCTCCCTCGAAGCAAGTTTTGGTACCGGGCCGTTGGCCCACATCTGCTTGATCTTTGACAATCCTACGGTCAGTGTTGTAAAAACCCGATTACTCGCCGATTAATCTTCGATTAATCATTTTTAGAGCAATCCGTTCCGATTTCCAAAAATCCGTTTAATTAAAAGGTCAACGTTAATTGATGGATCAAAATCGAATTTGGTAATCAAAGTCAGTCAAAGTCAAAAATGGTTAACATTTTAACATGAATTTAAACTAGAATTTTATAATTTTAAAGCAAAATAAACAATTTTAGACAATTATGTTAAAAATTATCTTCATATTTATATTTTTTTTTCTATAGTTGCACATATAATTTTTAATATTTAATATTTAAATGTATACGGTACAATTCGATTAATCTCCAATTAATTCCCGAATTGCCGATTAATCCTTCCAAAGTTCCTACCAATTAATCTCCTAATAGCTAATTTTGCAACCTACGGCCCAACCAAAGATGCATACGACGTGGTTCCCAACATCATTTTTACTCATGTCCATTACTTTCATTCTCGATTTCCCTCTGTTTGTTCTCCGTCAATCTTCTAGGTACACATCACATAAGTATATTGATATTAAATATCATAATTACGGACATTGAATCTTCAGAATACCTGCAAACTGTGATCTATGGCTCCTGCGATTCCGAGATCCGGTGATGCAATTTTCGCTAACGTAGAGCGCGTGGTAATTCTATGAGTTAATTATTTGATTTATTAATTTTCATCGATTCGTATTCAGATTGAAATTTTGTAATTTGTATCATGGTTTGTGAATCGGTTGTAGAATGCTGAGCTATTTACGTTGACGTATGGGGCGATTGTACGGCAATTGATTACGGATCTGGAGGAGGTTGAGGAAGTTAATAAGCAGCTAGATCAAATGTAATTATTTTGTATTTTGTAATATGTTGTAAGTTTAAATCTAACTAATGTTACAATTTAATGTGAGGTGGTGCTAGTAAATGTTAAGTTGTGACAATTGTTTAACAATATTTTGTTTGATTAGGGGTTACAATATTGGAATCCGGCTGATTGACGAGTTCCTTGCGAAATCTAATGTTACAAGATGTGTTGATTTTAGGGAGACAGCTGAAGTCATTGCTAAGGTATATATATAATATATTCTCTTGGTACCTGTTTATTTCTTCGTGTATATTTTGTGGTTACTCATTGATCTAACTATGGTTTAATTTTGTGAAATAAGCTACGAAAGTAAGCACACTCACTAATGTAAACTTTCGATTCTGAGGGTAGGTGGAGTTGGTATTTTAATATTTAGAAAATTAGAAATGATGAAGTCAGTATCATTGTTGTAGAAATCCCGATTAATTTTAGGAAGCAGGCCAATTCGATTTTCCAAAATCGGTCTAATATATCGGTTAACACAGGTTGATTGGTCAAAATCCGATTTATTTGCTCTAAGTCGGATTTAGTTGGTCAAAATCGGTTAAATTAGTCAAAGTCAAAGTTGCTCAACATTTTAATATGAATTTTAAATTAGAAATCTAGAGTTTTTGAATAAACGAACGATTATGTTTATGTTTCTAGAGAATTATTATGATAATCTCTGATTAGCGAGTTTTACAACCTTGATCTATATTGGTTTTTGATTACTAAGCGAGAAGGTCATTTAGTTATGAGTTATTCTTTTCTACGGTTTTCGACTTCCTTTGCTTGTTTGGCCATTTATTCTTCTTCTTCTTCTTCTTCTTCATGTTAGAAGGTGATTATTTTGATCAAAAACAGAGACTTAATTACAACATTTTGAATCAGTTTAGTTAAGGAAGGATATATGTGTGCAATTGTGTATTACTGTACTTTAGAGTGTGTATACCACTTTGTATTACTGTAGTACAAGTTAAAGTTATTTGTTGTTTGATTGCCTGTTATTTTTCAATGATGTCAAACAGGTTGGGTTTAAAATGTTTTTAGGGGTGACTGCATCTGTGACTAACTGGGATACAGAAGGAACGTGTTGCAGTCTGATTTTGGAGGATAACCCACTTGTAGACTTTGTTGAGCTTCCGGATACCTGTCAAGGTTTATACTACTGTAACATTTTAAGTGGAGTTGTCAGAGGAGCTCTAGAGATGGTATTATGTTCTTTCATACACTAATAATATAATTTTTCCCACATAAAACATCCTTACACACTCCTTAATTTTTCAAAAAATCACAACATTTATGCTACTTGAAAGTAACATAATCAGACATCAGACTAATGTTTTTTTTTTTTTTTTTTAATTAAATAATCATATGTGCAGGTATCTATGAAGACTGAAATCACATGGATCAGGGATATGCTTAGAGGAGATGACGCATTCGAGTTACAAGTGAAGCTTCTTAAACAACTTCCAGAGGAGTATCCATACAAAGATGACGAGTAACGTGTTTTCATCAATCTTTTATCTTTATTATGTATTACGTATATACAATATGAATGATTTTTTAGTCTCCAATGTGGTTTGCGTTTCAGTACTCTGTTCTATAGTTTGTTATGCTACAACTTATTTCATATCCACCACTTGAGAGTGTTATTGTAATCGAAGGTTTCGATAGACCTATTATTATCACAAGACTGATGATTGACCTTACTGTAAAACCATACTAAATTAATCTTTTATTAGTAACACTGATTTTATTGACGTAAAGGTGAGTCGCTGATCTGCATTTTCACAAGATTCGAGTATGTTCCCCCACGTATTAATAAAAGTTCAGAATGACATCCTCGTTCAACAACCTTCCCATCTTTAATTACAGCAATGGATTCAGAGTTTTGTATTGTGGAGAGACGGTGGGCCACCACAATACACGTTCGCCCATTCATCATCTTCTCTAGTGCTTCTTGAACTAAACTTTCTGACATGGTATCAAGAGCACTGGTTGCCTCATCTAACAATAGAATTGCAGGGTTCTTGATAATGGCTCGAGCCAATGCTATTCTTTGTTTTTGACCTCCCGATAGCTGTACACCCCTTTCACCACAGTACGTTTCGTAACCGTCTTTCATTCCACTGTCAAAAACAAGTAATATAAGATTAACCATAAGCAATTGTTAATAATAAAAATATAACAAAGTTAAATAATTTCAGAGTTGAGCATCTACCTTATGAATTCATGAGCATTAGCAAGAGCTGCAGCATTCATAATTTCGGATTCTGTAGCATTTGGCTTCCCATAAGCAATGTTTTCAAGAATGGTCCCTGCAAATAGAGTTGGCTCTTGACTCACTAATGCAATGTGTGACCTCAACCCTCTTAAGTTATACTCCTTTATGTCTTTTTCATCAATATAAACCGCCCCTTTCAACGGGTCATAAAATCTCTCCATCAATCCAATGACTGTAGATTTCCCCGATCCACTCGGGCCCACAAGTGCCACAGAAGTTCCTTGTTTTATCTTGAGGTTCAATCCATTAAAAACCATATGATCAGATCTAGATGGATAAGCGAAAAACACATTTCTAAACTCAACACGACCCCTTATGTTTCCGTCTTTACATTCACGCCCTCGTGAACTATCAGGATCGATTTGGGTTAACTTGTCAAGAATTGCAAAGACAGAACTAACGGCATCACTTCCTCTCGATATATCTTTCGTTAGTCTCCCTGCATCAGCTATGGTATATGCTGTTAATAGCAACACCATAAATGCTTGAAAAAGCTTCACGGGTTCTAATTTCCCGTTTATTAATAACCTTCCCCCGTACCAAAATGCTAACGCCGTTGAAACTGTCGTTAAAAATTGGGAGCTAAAAAGCCCGATCCCTGAATAATACGACTGCCTTGTACTCTCTTCTTTCGGGCCTCGTAGCGTGTCCTTAAAGAGGCTAACCACCCGTTTTTGAGAAGAAAAAGCGGTTATTGTTCTGTGGTTTATAACGGCCTCACTAGCTAACTGACTTCCTTCCATTTGAGCCTTTTGAGATTTTCCCGATAAACTCTTCATTAATACTCTCCTAGCATACAAACTTCCTATTAAAAACGGTTGTGCTAAAAGTAACACAACTGTCAGTCTCCATGATAGTACTAACCCTAAAGAGTAAGCAATAAGAGCGCTGAATAACGCTTGTGATAGTAATGATAAACGGTCTCCAACAAGTGACCGGACCATATTAGCTTCGGACGATAACATTGCACAAATAGACGCACTCGTGTTCTCGTCACGGTCAAACCATCCGATCTCGAAAGTCAAAAGTTTCTCGAGAAGCTTTTCGCGTACCCGTGTGGTCAACTTCTCGCCCATCACAGCGAAAAAGTAATGCTGGACGACGCTAGAGAAGACGTTTAAAATCCCGACACCTAAGAAAATGTAAGAATATTTTCTTGCATGATCAACAATGGTGGACTTATCAACCTGAAAGTAGATATTGATCACGGCACCTATACAGTATGCATTAATGGGTTGTACAGCACCACAACCAATAGCACCTAAGCATCCCCATAAGGCTGCGACCCACTCGGGCGCGTTCATTTTCAATAAACGAAATTGAGAAGGTTTTGGGTGAGATTGTTTGTCAAAGTTATCTTCATAGTAACCATCATAAGACGCATTGAATTCAACCGAATACGGTGTACTAACTGAGAACCCCGGGCTGAACCCGTTCAGCAACGGGGTGCTATGTGGACTCGATTTAGCACTTCTCGGGCTAGCTGAAACCGAGAGTCTGTGTGGGCTTTTGTATTCGGGCCCCGGGGCTGCTGATAATTGCAACTCAACCATCTTGAAATATTGACCACCATTTATTTGCATAAGCTCATCATGTGAGCCTGATTCGACTACTTTTCCTGACTGAAGCACATAGATCAGATTGGCCCGCCTAATTGTCGTGAGCCTGTGTGCAATTACAATAGTGGTTCGGCCCACTAACGCCTGGTCAATGGCTTTTTGAACGACCCGTTCTGACTCTGTGTCGAGTGCACTTGTTGCTTCGTCAAGGAGCATGATTTTAGGATCTCGTATTAACGCTCTAGCAATTGCAACTCGTTGCTTTTGCCCTCCTGATAATTGAGTCCCAAATTGCCCAACCTGTAGCACTCATTATTTTTAGTTAACACTAATTGCATAAAAAAGTAACAAACTTTGGTGTTTTTTTGTCATGGGTAGCTAACTTTAGGTCAGTCAAAAAAAGTCAACAACTGACTTACATTAGTTTCATAGCCATCTGGAAACTTAATAATAAAGTCATGTGCATTTGCATCTTTAGCTGCAGCTACAACATCATCAAAAGAAGCACCTTCTTTCCCAAACAATATATTCTCTTTAATAGAAGTTGCAAACAGAATTGGTTCTTGATTAACCAGACCCATTTGTGATCTCAACCATTTGAGATGAAGTTTCTTTATATCATGTCCATCCAATAAAATCTCACCCTCTTTCGGCTCATAAAATCTTTGAAGTAACGACACAATTGTCGACTTACCCGAACCGCTACCTCCAACAAGACCAACGGTTTTATTAGCCGGTATTCTAAGATTTAGCCCTTGTAGAATTGGTGCATCAGGCCTTGATGGGTAGTTAAAGTGGATTCCTTTGAGCTCGATTAGCCCTCTCACGTGCGATAAAGCTCTTCCTTTATTATCTTCAGAGTCCATTGTTGGATTTTTGTCTATCATCTCGTTGATTCGAGTGACAGCTACTTTTGACTCCAAAACAGCAGAAATAAATGGGAGCGAAATCAAGACATACCTGCAAGATATTCAAAATTATTATCATACATGTTAAAATAGACATTATATCTAGCCAAATTTACTCCATTGGTCCTTCATGTTTGCTCAAAGTTTCATAGATGGACTTAACGTATTTTTTTGATGTGGATCACCCTAATGTTTCAAATTGTTGCGTCGTTGCTCCATGAAGGTAACAGGCGATAGTCACGTGAGGTGCACACAAGGGCTATTTTATCATTTTATGATTGGAGTCTCTTAAAACGGATTTAACCTTATTCGTTCATTTGTAACCCTAATTCCTAAAAAGACTAAACAACCCTCGTGTGCGTCTCACGTGATACACTAATAGCGAGGAACTAACGTCTGTTACCTTCAGGAACCAACGATGCATCAATTTGAAACATTAGGGTCATCCACGTCAAACAAATACTTTAGATCCATCCATGAAACTTTAGGCAAACATTAAGAACCAATGACGTAAATTTGTCTTATATCTAAAATCAATATGATGATTTATGTATTTAGAAAATCTCACACTCCACCCATGAGGATTAAAAAACCAGCGACGAAAATGTCACCGCCCTTGGCTCCATGTTTAGTAATGAGAAGAGATCCAACCCAAGCTTGAAACGCCCAATTAACGTAAATGATTGCCATGCTTCCAAGCATTAATCCTCTAGCTAACCCTTGTTTTATTCCTAGTTTTGTTGTGGTTTGAAGTGCGTTGCTGAATTTATTGAGTACTTGATGTTCTCCAACGTAGGAATATACAATTCTTATGGAGGAAATTGCTTGTTCTGCAATACTACCGGCTGCACCGTACGATGTAACCATTTTCACTCCGAGATCCATCACCACTTTACTGAATCCTAGAGCTGGTATAAGGAACATTACGGTGAATGGAAAGGTGGCTACTGTAAGTTTCCATGATAATGTAAATGCAAACACGTGGCAGAAGAAGACGGCTGACAAGTTGGCGATAGTATCCGGTATCTATTTTTAAGAAAGGGTTTCAGGTACACTCAAGATTCAAGATACTTGATTATTAGAGGTGGTAATTATGACCCATTCAATTCACCCAAATGACTCGGGACAAATCCAAAATGAATTGTAAATGCATAAAACCTAGATCATTCTATTCGAAAATTAAATATAGTGTTGAAACAATGATTTAGTAATCATATTTCACTTAATAATATATTAAGAATGTCAAAAATTTGCAAGTTAAAAACAAAGTTTCAAAATTTCATTGTTACACCTAAAAATATCTATTAGTTGTATAAATCTCTATTTTCTCGGAGGCTGATTACAAAACTGTTTGCTTATACAAGATTAAATGGTTGATTTTTTTTTTATTAATTTTCTTTATCGTTTTGTATCCTAAGCATGTTTCAAATAAACATTCTTAGTATAGATGAAAATATACCATTGCTTTAACCCGGTACCCAACCCACCCATTTGCACACCTGACATAAACTGTCAACTAATATTATAGTTAAAGTGAACCTTTTCACCAATGGTGACTTGGATCGCATTAGAATCAGCGGTGATAGTTGAAACAACTTCGTAAGTAGTGGAGGAACCCGCCTCTTGGGTGTCGAAGAAACCAACTTCTTGATTAAGGACCGATTTAAGGTACTCAAGTCTCATACGAGAAGTCTGTTTCTCAGAAGTCCTTGCCCAACAAAGTCCTTCTGCAAACACAAACACAAACATCAGCAACAAAGAAGTCACTAACCATATTGAACAATTGAAGTAATTGAGATAAAGTTAAAAGCTAAACAAACGTACCCACAAAAGCACTTAGCCCAACAAAAAATGCAACATATATCAACCTGAGTGAATACTGTTACAAAAACAGAATACAGCACAAAGAATTTACTTTTTGTCATAAGACAATGTTTGGTCAAAAGCGTAACATATGTAAACAGATAAATGGATAAGGTTTTCAATGTTCTGGTGGAATATTACCTTATCGACCAAAGAAAAGGTAATGTGGATATTTGGATCGCCATATTGATTGATGATACCGCTAAGAACATACATTGTTAACGGGACTTGCAATCCATCTCCAATGCTTCCGAGTACTCCCCAAAACATTAAAAACTTGTCATACCCTTCTGCATACCTAAAAATACCAACTTTTTTCTTTTTTCTGGTTCCCATTTCAACTCCCATCCCAGACTAGAGTTGAAATGGTTAAGTTTTACTCAAAGCGTCTTGTGTACAAAATAATATACTGAAGCATATACAACTTATACACAAATTTAAGTGCATGCAAGGTGCTAACTATTGTCATTTAGTGTTGCTAAATGTCAAAAGGAAAAAGTTGTATCTTTACACATTTTAAAATCATATGTGATAAGAATCAATATATGTCTTCTTGTTTTTTAACCAAGATCCAAATTAGTAACAGGATTCATGTGCTTTAGTAGTCTCAAATAAACTTTTTTCAAACAAGGGTAATAAATTAACTTAACTTGAGTATTTCATCTTCAAAGTGTTAATTAAACAAGTCTTTTACTTTTGAAAAAAATAAGGTGGAATTGGCTGTTAGTTTTTGTTGTTTGATATTTACGGTTTTATCTAAGAACTTGTTTTAACGTTAACAATAAATCATGAAACATAGAACAAGAACATAACAATGTTAGCTAATAAGATTTGGTTGATGTGAATATTAATCTCCGTGAATCACAATGAAAAGATGCAGTTGATTAATATATATAACCATTTTGAACAATATAAAGTTCATGTTTGAAACATTAAAGATTTAGAAATAATTCTTTTATAAAAACAATGATTATGTCTAACGAAATGTTATGATCTTGTGTGTATTGGTAACACATATGTAGTAGTATATTTACATATTATAAACCATTTATGATATCCTCACAAGGAATTTGCTAACGACAACATTTAGGGTTGTCGTTAAGATACATAAAAAACTTGTATGCGGTGGTTACGTTTCAATTTAATGTGTCAGTTATTGAATTGTACAAGCTTTAATGCACCTTAACGACAACCCTAAGGGTTGTCGTTAGCATTTTCCTTCTCACAAAAGGTTTTAAGTTTAAATTTCAGTATAACATGTACATTATAAGATAAAAACTATTTCCTTCAATCTTTCTTCTACAGTGATATGTCCATTATAGTTTATTAAGTATTTATACAAATTAAAGAACCGCGCCTAAAATGTTTATACAGATTTGATTCATGATTCATCTATGAATAAATTTGACAATTATCATCGACAATTTCTTTGAAGCTTTTGTATATTGATGATTTTGGATCTTTAGCGATGCCCACAAAATCTTATTATCTGTGTAAATTAGTTGAGTTACTCGAACTTAACTCGAAAAAAGCCAAATTCGAACCAAGCTTAAACGAGTTTGAACCGGAGCTTGAACATATTTTGAAGCTCATTTAATCAACGAGCGCAAGTTCGAGCTACTTACATCTAGCTCAAACAAGTTCGCGAGCCTAAACGAGCATATTACTTATGTAAAATAATTTTTTATACAAACGAATCGAACTCGAACATAGCTCGAGATCATTTCAATCGAGACAAGCTCGAGCTTGATATATTAAGCTCCAAACAACGAACTCGGACTCTTTGAATTCTAAAACAGATCAATGCATCTGGATAACATCATCAGATCAATGAGAACCGAAACTCATCAAAGCAAGATTGAAAGCTCAAAATCAGGATGAATGACAAAGCAAACATAAATGACCATCCAACAACACTTTCACATTAACCACATAAAAGTTGTACTGTCTGATAACCAAACATGAACCATAAAACATTAACATCGTCTAGGTGACTGAAACATGACACTTTCTAAATTATAATCGAAGTTCAAAGCTAGACAACAAAACAAAGAAGCAAAATACGATATAAGATAAATTCAACAGATGTTTCGCTGCAAACTACCAGTATACCACCAGTCCACCACCAATCCACCACTGTAGCCTTTACTAATCATGCAAATCTGCAGTCAAAAAAACACCAACATTGACTTGCAATGTGCAGCCAAAAAGAACTATCAAAATACTGATTTCGGAACTCATTATAATTACCAATATTTACCTCTTTATTCTTCATATGTAGCACCTGTCAACGGACCAAATGAACAACAATAACCTTTCTTGAACCTATACACAAAAAGAAGAAAAAAGATCTCAGTATTCACTCATGTTTTTCATACACCAGTATGGTAAATTAACATGCGAATGAATATTACGAAAACATTTTTAAAAAGTCATTATGATGATTTAAGTAATAAATTTGTAGAAAGATCATTCTCAATGAAGATACTACATATATACCTTCGCTTTCATCAGGGTGATCATGATAACAAACAAATATGAAGATTGAAATCAGTTTTATTGAATGCTAGATATATTGAAAATGATTTTGTTACAATTGAGTTTTTGATACAAATGGCCATTGAAGCATTTTTATATGAAAACTAAGATAACAGCTATTTCTATTAGAGGTTAGGCTCCAAATATCATTTTGGAACCCCTTTATTTAAAAAGGAAATATGCTTGTGATGTTAGCCGTTGCCTTCTGCTGTGTGTTCAGTTTTATGTTGCCTTGTGACCCTTTACTTATGGAAATGATGAAGTTAACTTTACTTCTGATCCAAAGTCAAACATCCACTAAGGTAATATCTTGTCTCTACTTTCTAACACTCCCCCTCAAGTTGAATAGTGGGTTTCCGATATTCAACTTGATTAGAACATCGCTGAAGAGTCTTCCATTGACGGATTTGGTGAGAATGTCGGCTAGCTGATCTTCTGATCTGACTGATGGAAGAGAAATAATTTCGGCATCTAACTTTTCTCTGATAAAATGTCTGTCAACTTCGACATGCTTCGTTCTATCATGTTGAACCGGATTTTCTGAGATGGCAATGGCGGCTTCGTTATCGCATAAGATCTGAATTGGTTCTTTTGGAGGGAACCCAATTTCCGTTAAAAGTTTTTTAATCCATAGCGCTTCAACAACTCCTTTTGCAATTCCCCTAAATTCAGATTCAGCACTTGATAAAGAAACAACTTTTTGTTTCTTGCTTTTCCATGCCACTAAATTTCCTCCAATAATCGAAAAGAAACCGGAAGTTGACTTCCTATCTCCCTTTTCTCCAGCCCAGCTTGCATCTGTATATATCTGTGTTTCTAGATGCCCATTTTTTCTAAATACAACTCCATGGCCTGGTGTCTTCTTTAGATATCGAATAATCCGAAACACCGCTTCCATGTGATGAACCTGCGGTTGGTGCATAAACTGACTAACAACTCCTACTGCGTGTGCTATATCTGGTCGGGTATGAGCAGGGTAGATAAGTTTTCCCACCATCCTCTGATACTGCCCTTTATCAGCAAGTTCACCCTCATCCTCCATATACAGCTTTTGATTTGGAATCATAGGAGTATCTGCAGGTTTGCAATCAATCATCCATGTTTCTGCAAGAAAATTAAGAACGTATTTCTTTTGACAAATAAATATCCCTTGTTGGGATCTCAATACTTCAATCCCCAAGAAATATTTAAGGTTACCTAAATCTTTCATTTCAAATTCCTTAAATAAGTTCGATTTTAAGTTAGAAATCTCTTCTTTATCATTTCCTGTTATTATCATATCATCAACGTAAATGATTAAGCATGTAATCAAATTTTTCTTTCGTTTAAAAAAGAGTGTATGATCCGAGTTGCTTTGTTTAAAATAATGTTTTTTCATAAATAGTGTAAATCTCCCAAACCAAGCCCGTGGGGATTGTTTTAACCCATATAAAGCTTTCTTAAGTCGACAAGCTTCCCTTTTTTCGAAATTTTCGGAGAACCCTGGAGGAGCATCCATATAGACTTCTTCTCTTAGTTCACCATGTAGAAAAGCATTCTTCACATCAAATTGATGAAGTGGCCAATCTTCATTTGCAGCAACTGAGAAAAGGACCCTGATAGTATCAATCTTTGCAACTGGTGAGAAGGTCTCGGAATAATCTATCTCATATGTTTAAGTATATCCCTTGGCAACTGTGACACCGCTATTTTATATATATATATATATATATATATATATATATATATACGTGGCGGAAGCATTTATTTATTAATTACAAAATAAACATTAACTATTGCTAAGACAACCAGTGTCACGTGTGATTACAAAATACATGTTAGTACGGAGAAGACGTAAATACATTCTGTTTTCTAAAGTACACGGTTCATATTCTAAAAGACCACATCAGAGTTAACCCTGTCAAACATAACATCATCATGCCCGTCTTCTCCCAAAAGCACTATCTACAAAAGCTAACAACCTGCAGGGAGGAGATGGAGGGGAATTAGCACGAAGCTAAGTGAGTACGACTAACTACAGGCCATAGCATACATACGTGTTATACTAATCATGTCACAATAGTCTAACACACAAACATCACCCAAGTGCCGTCTACAGAGACTCTGGCGGCTCGGCCAAACCATTAACCACCAGCTGATCGGACTGGGGCTTACCAGAAGTTCCTCCACCACCGCATGTATATATATAATCCACACTCGACGGACGCGTCATTCACATATATATACACCACAGCTGTCTAGGCCACCACATGAGGAACCCAACCCGCAGGTTGATCTCTCCTACCGAGGCCACCACACAATAGGGACGCACTGGGCTCCAGCAGACAAGCATCAACCAACATGCAGTCATCACAATGTACTAACTAACCACAACAATATGTATATCTAACAAGCATGGCAATCATAATATAACATGCTTCTATATACTATATTCTCTAGTTAGTCCCACTCACCAAATACCAGCAAACGAGAAGGTGTTCAGCTATCTAATCACTGAACCTTCTCTTTCTCCTTTTCTCCTGAGAAATACATATACACGAGTTAGTTTATGTCCATAACACCAAATAACACAATACAGAAAATTTTGTCAGAAAACTGTCCGCTAAAAATTTTCTGCTTTACACTTGTGCACTTTCAAAATTTACATCCTAAACACCAAAATACAAACGGGCAGCATAGCGGCTAAAAGTCAACACTTAGGTAAAATATTCTGCCCTGGACACACAGTCGGTCGACTGACTCTTACAGTCGGTCGACTGTTGACACAATCGGTCGACTGACCTTCCCAGTCGGTCGATTCATTTGGTATTACATCAATCGGCCGAAGGTAAATCTCAGTCGATCGGTTCACTCAATAGTCGGTCGGTTGTCTGTCAATCGGTCGGTTCACTACCTCAGTCGGTCGACTGTCGACCGACAGTCGGCCGAGTGTGTTCATCTTCATCAGAAACTGAACACAGGCTACGGACTTCACGATGAAATCCTCAAATCTCGATCTAGAGCTCGTTTTAAACACCAAAATCGACCACAACTTGTTCACTACCTGTTATAGACTCAAAACCCACAACAATTTGACCATAACAACACTTAAATCACTTATTTTGACACAAATTCAAGCTTTTGAACAAATACACTTAAAAACACCATTTTAACACTAAATTGATCATGAAGGCTCATGATTCATACTTTAAAAGAATCAGTAGAGTGTAAATAACGTGATTTCAAGACCAATTCGAGCTCAAGATCAACTATGGGGAATTAGGGTTTGATTGTGGGTGAAAGGAAGGTACGGGAGTGTTTTGGGAATTTTCTGGAAAATGCAAGAAGGGGATGGACATCAGTCTATTATTTGGGATTAAATCTCATACTGTGTAACTCACGGGTATTTATCAGTTATCTGATATCTTTCGTACATCACATGGCAACCCAAACGAAGTCCAAATTAAATAAATAAACCTGTTCTGTGACCCTTGTCACAAACTGGTCCTAACCACATCATTATTTAATAATAAATATTAAATAAAAAATAAAAGCATATAGTAACACAATACTAATTTAAGGGTAATCTAGTAATCTAATACTAACTTAAGGGCAATCAGTAATCTTACATCTAGGCCCGATTGAGGATGTTACAAATCTACCCCCTTAAGAAGATTCCGTCCTCGGAATCTGGTCAAGGTCAAACAAATGAGGATAGCGCGCCCTCATTAACTCCTCGGTTTCCCACGTCAAGTTAGAACCTAAACTGTGCCGCCACTCCACTAATACCATTGAAATCTGTTTCTTCCTTAACTTGGTGACTTTCCTGTCCACTATTCTAACCGGTTCTTCTACTAGTTTCTTAGTTAAATCAACTTTCAAGTCTTTCAATGGAAGAATCTGACTTTCATCGTCTACTTTGCACTTTCTCAGATAGCACACGTTGAACGTGTTGTGAATTCCTGCTAA
Organism: Rutidosis leptorrhynchoides; assembly: GCF_046630445.1. Classification (NCBI taxonomy): domain Eukaryota; kingdom Viridiplantae; phylum Streptophyta; class Magnoliopsida; order Asterales; family Asteraceae; genus Rutidosis; species Rutidosis leptorrhynchoides. The sequence continues at coordinate 677,149,780 of NC_092333.1, forward strand.
CTCTGATGGAAGATCTAAAACAACAGTTTGATCATTCAGAATTTCTATGATTAGAAATGGCCCAATAAACCTCGGAGCTAGTTTACCACGTTTACCAAATCTGATCACCCCTTTCCATGGCGAAACTTTCAGATAAACACGATCACCTACATTAAATGTCACAGGACGTCTGCGAGGATCAGCATACATCTTTTGTCGGTCTCTGGCTGCTTTTAACTTCTCACGTGCAATTTCAACCTTTTCTGTAGTTATCTGAACAATTTCGGGACCTGCAAATTGTTTCTCACCTGCTTCTAACCAACACGTAGGAGTTCTACATTTTCGACCATACAACATTTCATACGGTGGCATTCCGATACTCGAATGATACGAATTGTTGTAAGCAAACTCTATCAGTGGAAGATGTGAATCCCAAGAACCACCATATTCTAAGACACACGCTCTCAACATGTCTTCTAACGTTTGAATCGTCCGTTCACTCTGACCGTCTGTCTGTGGATGATATGCTGTACTTAGATTCACACGTGTACCCAAATTCTGTTGTAAACTGTTCCAGAAGTTCGATACAAACCTAGTATCTCTATCAGAAACTATTGACAATGGTATACCATGTCGACTAACGATCTCTTTCAAGTACAACTCTGCCAAATCACTTAGCGAAGCGGTTTCACGTGTAGCTAAAAAGTGAGCACTCTTTGTTAGACGATCCACAATCACCCAGATCATGTCGTGTCCTTTCTGGGTTCTGGGTAACTTGGTTACAAAATCCATCGTTATATGATCCCATTTCCACTGAGGAATTTCTAACTGTCGTAGAGATCCATACGGTTTCTGATGTTCTGCCTTAACTTGAGCACAAATATGACATTTTTCGACAAAATTCGCAACATCTGTCTTCATTGTCGGCCACCAATACAATGTTTTCAAGTCTCTATACATCTTTGTACTACCTGGATGCACTGATAATCTCGATTTATGCGCTTCAGTAAGGATTAAATCCCTCAAATCTCCAAGCATAGGCACCCAAATTCGATCTTTATAGGTCTTTAATCCTCTAGAATCATGGCATATGTCAAATTTTCTTTTAGTCATTTATTCAGTCTTTAGGTTTTCGTCATTCAAAGCTACTAACTGAATGGTTTTCAATCGATCAATCAAGTCTGAAACTATTTCAATTCTCATAAATCTAACATTTCGATGGTTTTCTTGCGACTCAGAGCATCTGCGACCACATTTGTTTTACCCAGATGGTACTTAATCTCACAATCGTAGTCTTTAATCAATTCTAAACATCGACGTTGACGCATATTTAATTCTTTCTGAGAAAAGATATATTGAAGACTCTTATGATCTGTATAGATTTCACAATGCGTACCATACAAATAGTGTCTCCAAAGCTTCAAGGCGAACACAACTGCAGTTAACTCTAAATCATGAATAGGGTAATTTCGTTCATGATTCTTCAACTGTCGTGAAGCATACGCTATAACTTTATTTCTCTGCATCAAAACGCAACCCAGACCTGCACATGACGCATCGCAGTAGACCACAAAATCTTCTGTTCCCTCTGGTAAAGCTAAAACCGGCGCTTGACATAACAACAGTTTGAGAGTCTGAAAAGCCTTTTCTTGTTCATCAGTCCATCGAAAGGCTACATCTTTTCTAGTTAACTTATTCAACGGACCTGCTATTTTAGAGAAGTCTTTGATAAATCGGCGGTAATAACCTGCTAAACCCAGAAAACTCTTAATTTCTGTCGGCGTTTTCGGTGAGTTCCAATTCATTACGGCCTTTATCTTAGACTGATCTACTTTAATACCCTGTTCACAAATCACATGACCCAGAAACTGTACTTCCCGCAACCAAAATTCACACTTAGAAAACTTAGCGTACAACTGTTCCTGTTTCAGAAGTTCTAATACCAATCTTAAATGTGTAGCATGATCTTTCTCAGTTTTCGAATATATCAAGATATCATCTATGAAGACAATCACAAACTTGTCAAGATACTGACGACACACCCTGTTCATTAAATCCATAAACACTGCTGGCGCGTTTGTTAACCCGAATGGCATAACTAGAAATTCATAATGGCCATATCTAGTTCTGAACGCTGTTTTTGGTGTATCATTCTCTACAACACGTACATGATGATACCCTGAACTTAAATCAATCTTTGAAAAGTAGGAAGCACCCTGTAACTGATCAAACAAATCATCTATTCTCGGTATCGGATACTTATTCTTTATTGTTCTCTTATTCAAGTCACGGTAATCTATACACATTCTAAGCGACCCATCTTTCTTCTTCACAAACAACACAGGAGCACCCCACGGTGAAGAACTTGGTCAAATAAACCCCTTATCTAACAGTTCCTGAATCTGAGACATCATTTCTCGGATTTCTGACGGGGCTAATCTGTAAGGAGCTTTTGCAACTGGCGTAGCACCTGAAACCAAATCAATTTTATACTCTACTTCACGTACTGGAGGTAACCCTGGTAAATCATCTGGAAATACTTCTGGAAATTCTGACACAACGGGAATATTGGTCACCTGCTTATTCTTTTTCTTAACATCAATCACGTAGACTAAGAATGAATTACACCCTTTCGTTATTGCCTTATGAGCTTTCATTAGGGAAACCATAGGGAAGTTAAATCCATTATGCTCTCCCCTAGCTATCACTCGGGATCCGTCGGCCAAACAGAAAGAAATCATCTTCTTATCACACTTAATATTAGCCCTATTAGCTCTTAACCGATTCATGCCTATGACTACATCAAAGCTAGGTATAGGCATCAGCAAACAGGTTAAAGGGAAAGAATGGCCGTCAATTTCGATGGTAATTCCAGACACAGATGATGTGCATGGAACCATTTTACCATCAGCTACCTCTATTCCCAAAGGCTCATCTAACATCCTAACAGGCAACTTCAACTTATCACAAAAGCCTAAGGACATAAAAGAACGATTCGCTCCTGAATCAAACAACACACGAGATGGCAAGAAATTAACCAAGAACATACCGGTAATGACGTCATCGGTAGCGGTTGCAGCATCTACCGTCATCTGAAACGCCCTTGCCTCTGCTATTGGAGGATTCTTTCTTTTCTGCCCGGCAGTAGAAGCAGAAGATCCCCCAAAAGTAACCGACCTCTCCCCTGACCCTGCCCCAGAACTGGCTCTCGATGCAGATGGACAATTTGCTGATCTATGACCTACCTGATGACAATTCCAACACACATCGGACTTAAAGGAACAAGTTGTTGTTTCATGACCTAGTACTCCACATCTCAAGCATCTTCGGGTCATTGGAGAACATGGACCGACATGAGTCGACTTACAAACATTACACCAACCAGACTGACTAGAACCTGATCCACTAATACCAGACTTACTTTTCTGTTTAAACCCGCCTGACTTCTTACCATGAAATCCTAATTGCTTACTTGATTGCTGAGTAGACTGACCACCAGTTTGACTTTCTGATTTTCCCCTAAAAGGTCCACCTTTTGAACTTTCTCTTTTCGCTGCCATTATATCACCTTCTGTCACTTTAGCCATCTCATGAGCCTGTGCCAATGTGGTTGCAAATCTCGCAACTGTTCTATATTCTGGCTTAATCACCCGCATAAAATGCTGAATCTTATCCTTTTCAGTCGGTACCCACTATTGAACAAACCTTAGCTTAGATGTGAAATCTCTGAAAACCTCATCAATCGTCATACTTTCTGTCATCTTCATACTCAGAAACTCGGTTTTCAATCTTTCCATCTCATACTCAGAACAATACTGCTCACAAACTTTAGCAGCAAATTGTTCCCAGGTAATTTGACTGATCTGTTCTTTAGGTAAATATGCAGTGATAGAGTCCCACCATTCCATTGCTTCACCTTTGAGAAGTCTACTTGCAAACAGTACCATAGATTCAGTTTCTTTAAACATGCTTCTAATGCTCGTTCCACTTCTCTTAACCAATTGAGCGTCGATGTAGGGTTTGTGTGACCACTGTACTCAGGAGGTTTGCAGTCCATAAACTGTTTATAAGTACACTTCCTTCTTGTCTCAGGGACTTGAAATGGGTACATCATTTGATTAGGAAAAGTCTGGTTAAACGTAAATGGCATTTGATAGTTTTGATAGGTATTTTGTGGAAATTGTGACTAAGAACTGCCACCGGCTTGCTTATAAAAGTTAGGATTAAAGGTTGTATTTAACGCAGTGGTATTAGGGTTCCATTGCGCCCGTTCTTGTTCCAATTCCTTAATTTTCTCCCGAGCTTCTAGTAACCGACTTTGAAGTTCTATTACTTCTTGAGAAGTTTCTTCTTCTGAAGACACATGTCCATCTTCGTCAGGGGCTCTGAATGTACCAGTTCCAGGGGCAGTAGGGCCAGTAGCGTTAGCTTCGTTATCTGTCATTGCTGCACTACCACAACACTCACACCAAAGCTTAGTATAAATTCCGTTAGTACTAACAACTAACACATATCCTGTCCTAATACTCACTTAACCTATCCCCGGCATGTTATGTTTGACATGACTCTACTAAGTTTGGGAACATGACATGTAGATCACAATGCACATGCTGCCAAACTCAGCTCTGATACCAACTTGTGACACTGCTATTTTATATATATATATATATATATATATATATATATATATACGTGGCGGAAGCATTTATTTATTAATTACAAAATAAACATTAACTATTGCTAAGACAACCAGTGTCACGTGTGATTACAAAATACATGTTAATACGGAGAAGACGTAAACACATTCTGTTTTCTAAAGTACACGGTTCATATTCTAAAAGACCACATCAGAGTTAACCCTGTCAAACATAACATCATCATGCCCGTCTTCTCCCAAAAGCACTATCTACAAAAGCTAACAACCTGCAGGGAGGAGATGGAGGGGAATTAGCACGAAGCTAAGTGAGTACGACTAACTACAGGCCATAGCATACATACGTGTTATATTAATCATGTCACAATAGTCTAACACACAAACATCACCCAAGTGCCGTCTACAGAGACTCTGGCGACTCGGCCAAACCATTAACCACCAGCTGATCGGACTGGGGCTTACCAGAAGTTCCTCCACCACCGCATGTATATACATAATCCACACGCGACGGACGCGTTATTCACATATATATACACCACGGCTGTCTAGGCCACCACATGAGGAACCCAACCCGCAGGTTAATCTCTCCTACCGAGGACACCACACAATAGGGACGCACTGGGCTCCAGCAGACAAGCATCAACCAATATGCAGTCATCACAATGTACTAACTAACCACAACAATATGTATATCTAACAAGCATGGCGTCATAATATAACATGCTTCTATATACTATATTCTCCAGTTAGTCCCACTCACCAAATACCAGCAAACGAGAAGGTGTTCAGCTATCTAATCACTGAACCTTCTCTTTCTCCTTTTCTTCTGAGAAATACATATACACGAGTTAGTTTATGTCCATAACACCAAATAACACAATACAGAAAATTTTGTCAGAAAACTGTCCGCTAAAAATTTTCTGCTTTACGCTTGTGCACTTTCAAAATTTACATCCTAAACACCAAAATACAAACGGGCAGCATAACGGCTAAAAATCAACACTTAGGTAAAATATTCTGCCCTGGACACACAGTCGGTCGACTGACTCTTACAGTCGGTCGACTGTCGACACAATCGGTCGACTGACCTTCCCAGTCGGTCGATTCATTTGGTATTACATCAATCGGCCGAAGGTAAATCTCAGTCGATCGGTTCACTCAACAGTCGGTCGGTTGTCTGTCAATCGGTCGGTCCACTACCTCAGTCGGTCGACTGTCGACCGACAGTCGGCCGAGTGTGTTCATCTTCATCAGAAACTGAACACAGGCTACGGACTTCACGATGAAATCCTCAAATCTTGATCTAGAGCTCGTTTTAAACACCAAAATCGACCACAACTTGTTCACTACCTGTTATAGACTCAAAACCCACAACAATTTGACCATAACAACACTTAAATAACTTGTTTTGACACAAATTCAAGCTTTTGAACAAATACACTTAAAAACACCATTTTAACACTAAATTGATCATGAAGGCTCATGATTCATACCTTAAAAGAATCAGTAGAGTGTAAAGAACGTGATTTCAAGACCAATTCGAGCTCAAGATCAACTATGGGGAATTAGGGTTTGATTGTAGGTTAAAGGAAGGTACGGGAGTGTTTTGGGAATTTTCTGGAAAATGCAAGAAGGGGATAGACATCAGTCTATTATTTGGGATTAAATCCCATACTGTGTAACTCACGGGTATTTATCAGTTATCTGATATCTTTCGTACATCACATGGCAACCCAAACGAAGTCCAAATTAAATAAATAAACCTGTTCTGTGACCCTTATCACAAACTGGTCCTAACCACATCATTATTTAATAATAAATATTAAATAAAAAATAAAAGCATATAGTAACACAATACTAACTTAAGGGCAATCTAGTAATCTTACATCTAGGCCCGATTGAGGATGTTACAGCAACTAGCCGAGCTTTGTATCTTTCAATGGTACCATCAGGTTTGTATTTTATTGTATACACCCATCGATTCCCTACTGGTTTTTTTCCTTGAGGGATTACACATTTCTCTCATGTGTCACTTTTCTTGAGCGCTTCCATTTCTTCTTCCATAGCCTTCTTCCATTTTTCAGATTTCATGGCTTGATCAACATTTATTGGAATATCTTCAGAATATAAGGCATAGTTGAATTTTTTTGCTTCACCGGATAGGTTTCCTTGAGCAATATTCGCCATAGGATACCTTGATCTTGGAACCTGTCTTTCTGGAGAGTATCTCTTTGGTGGTATACCTCTATTGGCTCTTTGAGGAAGGACATATCTTTCTGTGGTTTTACCGGAAGTTGAACTGTTTTGTTCTCCTTGTTCATTACTTGAGGAGATTTCATTTGGTTCAATGTTTGGTGATTCGGGACCAGAATTTGGTGGTTCGGGATCAGGATTTGGTGGATCATGATTTGGTGATTCAGAATCAGGATTTGGTGGTTCGGGATCAGGATTTGGTGGATCATGATTTGGTGATTCGGAATTGGGATTTGGTGGTTCGGGATCAGGATTTGGTGTTAATATTTGAATATTATCGGGATTGGGTGTTGGAGTTTGAATGTTACTAGGTTTAGGTATCCAGGTTATCCAACTGAGAGTGTCATTATGTAACAACCCTGATTTTTCCGTTACTTTCGTTAACCTTCCGTTAGTTTATTTAACGGCGATTATTTAACTTTTATGCGTTTACGTGTATTAAATGTGTACCTGATCTTCGGAGGGTTTCTATGATTAATATGGGTTGATATTAATTCAAATAAATATTTCGGATAATGAAATACGATAAAAACGATACGATTTTGATAATAGCTTTTTGAGCAACGAAACGCTCGGGTTTATTTTAATAATTAATTTTATTAATTATTAATTTTTTTAAAATATTTAATTTATTGTGTTTTTAATAAATTAAACAATTGGTTGCGTTTAACGATCGGGTTAGCGTTCCGGGCCTTCGGTACGACTAAACGGCACTTAAAACGGACCACGATTACACGGGATTGCAAAACGAGAGCCCGGGGATACCCCATGGGGCCCATTCGGCCGACCCCCTCCCCTTTATTTTGTTAACTTTTAGCTTAATGTAGGGACTTAAGTGCAATTAGTGGTAATTAGTCCATGTATAAATTAACTAGTAACTTGTATTCTTTCCCTAAACCTAAAAAAAAAGCAGTCGATCCCTCCCCGGCTCCCCAAAACCGTCGATCACCACCACCATACTATCACCATCAATTTTTCACTTTTTGATTAAACCTCAAGAACAAACGTTGCAATTCTCGATCTCCTCTACGCGTTGATATAATTCTTTTCGCGATCAAAGGTATAATTGCATAAACCCTAATTCTTAAAATCTGATTTTTCATGTGAGTTTTCATAGTTATGTTGTCAATTGCTCAAGTCTATACGTGTACTTGTTAATCGTTATCGTTATTTTGATTGTTTGATGCGCTAGGGTTTAAAAATGAATTTGTATTTGTTTGGTCAGAAAAATTAAGTTTTTCAAATATTAATTATTATGTTATAATCAGATTCCTTGCGAAAAACTATTGAGTTTAGGCTTTGGATTCGCTTGATTTCGTTTCCGTATGATTAAGTTATGTCAATTTGAATTATCGTTGTGTTTTTGTTGCTTGATCAGAAATATAGTATTGATAGACAATGAATTGGCATATGAGACTTATACCACTGGAAATATAATTTAAAAACACTCAAGTTAGACTAGGATATCATGTTGTTTGCTTATGTATAGCTCGAGATATGCTTGAATTAGTGTAAAAGTAGTTTTATACAGCACTTGCATGAAAATAAATTTGTATGATAAAATGTGTTAACTTCTGTGATTAAAGCTTTGCATATTTGAAAAGTAGACAAAAAGTACTTCATCTTTCATGTGGATATCATAGGCTAATTGTATCTAGATCTTCGGATAATCGCGTGCGAATGTGGCTAACTAAATGAGAATCGAATCTGTAAATTGCTCACGGTTTTGTACTCTGTGGATATTGTGAATTGCATGAGCATGTATGCTTCTGGAAAATGAAACTTAACATGATATGTGAATTATTGTTAGTTTATGTCAATCTCTAAAACCTTACGCATTGGGCACAATAGAGCCATACTTTATGTGAATTCTGATTTGAGCTGAAAACTGAATGTTCAACTTGCACGAATAAACTGTACAAATTAGCTAAACAAAAGTTGCTAGATTTTTTATATGTGTTACTTTGATTTGTCCTTGAACTATGGCCACTGGTCTTGTATCAATGTCATGTTCCTAACTCCGGTTACAGCCAAAATAAAATCAGGGCGCGGTCAGAAACTGACTTGGCAAACCCCAAATGTATCCCTTCTGATTCCTGACTTTTAATTGTCGTATGAGTCCCTGGCTGGACTTTTTGGAATTGATTTTAAGTATATTTATGATCTGGAGTTTTTCATATTTACGTGAATTTTTTACTATGAGATAATGTGCTAAGTATGCTACGTGTTCATGAACTTTGTGCATAACGATAAACTAAAATTGTGAAAATGATCATTCATGACCTAAAACGTATTGTTTGACTTAGGTTTGACATGTTGACCAATATTTGACATGAACCTACTGATATTGACTTTATTTGGCTACTTTGACCAAGTTTGACTTTCGGTTTGACTTCGGTTGACTTTGTTTGGCTTGCATGATATAGTTGACTTTTACTTTGAAACGCGTCGAGTCGAGCAATAAGACAACGTACACTATGAAATCACACTTATTTAAGATATATATATTGATCAACCTAAATACGTATACTTAGGTTACATTACTCGGGTCTAAACCGTACAAGTCGTTTGTCTTTCATTCCGAGCTTTATTCAAAGGTGAGTCTACAGTCCCGCTTTTTACATGTTTTCAGGGATGAGAATACACGCTGTTATATTTACATTTTCAAATACTTTTGTATTGAAATGAGTACTACACATATGCATAATGAGTTTGTTCAAAAAGCCTCTAGCTTAAATACTTTTAATACCATCGGTGTAAGCACAATTTAGATGGACGGATCCGTTAGGTTGACAACCTCACCCGCTATAAAAACGGTGGTGCATTTACTTTGAACATTAAATACATTTGAACAAGTGTATAACATTTTACGAGGTAAGGCGGGTATAGTGGCTTCTATACTCGGGTCATTGCTAGTATTCAGGTGCTCGGTTTATGCAAATGATAGAATCTCGTGGTCAAGGAAACTAAACTATTTTTCTGATAACTGTTTTTCAGATACTGTTACATTACTTTAAACCTGTAGATTCACCAACATTATTTGTTGACCTGTTTTTGCGTGTTGTTATTCTCAGGTCCTTAAGAGGTATGCTTCCGCTGTGTTTGCTGCATGACTGGCCGTGGAGTCAGCATTTGATTTTTAAGAACATTATTTACTTTCGTATTTAAAACTTTTATACTGTTTAAATATTGTTGGCTTGTGGTTACGATCACAACAGTGTTTCTATTTTTGGATTATTGACTTATATTTTTGAAAGTTAATTTTTGAATAAAATTAAATGCGAATGCTTTAAACGTCTCATATAGAGGGCGTAACTGTTAACTGTGGGACCTGAATTAACACGCCGTCAGATGGTAATTTAGCGGGGTGTTATAGTTGGTATCAGAGCTAACGGTTCGTAGGGAAACTAGGACTTGCATTAGTGTGTCTGATTTGGTCATTAGGACACCTTGATGAGTCTAGACTACGACCGGGACTTAGTCATTACATGAGTACTTTGTGACTAACGTTATTTACTTGACTAATCTGTTTCGTTTGTGTTCTTGTACTATGAGTTAGATGTCACAGGATTCAGGAAACAGTGACAGCGACTCCAGTGTGGCTGAGGTGAATGCTCCTGCCCCAGCACCAGCACCTGCTCCGCATCAGATACCTAACCATCCCGTGAACCTTTATGCATTGGATTTGGTTCATACTAACCGTAACAGGGATGTTGTTGATCGTGTTAACGCTTTGAGCGATATTGCTAGGACATATCCACACCCCGATGATCTTGAGAGGTTGGAGGAAAGAGTCACAGGTATAAATACTTATACGTACGAGGCTGAAGTGAGGTTCGTTGAGATGGCGGGATTGATAGCAGCCTTGACTGCCAGGGTTGCTGCGCTAGAGGCGGAACGTAATAGGCCGAGGAATGATGGACCTGCCTCCCGTACCTGACAGAAGAGGAAGTGAAGGGTCGTTGACCATGAGCTTCTTTTCCTTTTTCATCCGCCATACTTTCTTTAATTGATTATATAAGACTTACCGGGTGTTATAAATCGGGCTATTAGCACATTATGTTTATTGTTTGGTTTACTACTTTGGAATTTGGTTTATCACTTTCGAATTTTATTTATTAATGGTGGATTATGCTATTAGTAACTATTATCTTTTATTGCATGCGGTATTATTCTATATTTAGTAACTTTGTATGATCATAATACTTGTGCTATGTTATACTACTACTATGCCATTAATGTTACTACTTAGTGTTACTACCACTACTATCACTACATAACACTAGTACCACTACTCCTACCGCTAGTGTTACTACTATCACTACTAATACTACTTACGCTACTTCTCGCTACTAGCGAATCTTTTCGTACTATTATTTACTAGTCTTCAACACTCGTTGCTAGTATATTTTTATATATAGCGTTGTTTTGACACTGACCTGGTGTGTTTTTCTGTGTTGAAGATGCCTCTGAAGGAATCAACCGCCGCTCAAATCAGGAGAATGGTCGCCGAAGGAATCGCGGCTGTAAGAGCTGAACTACTGAGAGAATTCAACAACGCTCGAAATAGTAATGATCGTGGTGGTTCGAGCAACACCAATGGAAATGGAACTCAAGGCCGTAATGGATGTTTTTACAAAACGTTCACTAGTTGCAACCCGTATTCTTTCAACAGAACTGAGGGACCGGTTGGTCTCACTAGGTGGTTTGAGAAGCTCGAGTTGGTTTTCCGCATTAGTGGTTGTAATGATGACGACAGGGTAGGCTATGCAACGGGCACACTGGCAGACAGTGCGCTCACCTGGTGGAACAACTATGCTCAATCCCCAGGTCATGATCAGGCTTATGCCCTACCTTGGGACACTCTGAAGCAAAGAATGATAGAGGAGTATTGTTCAAGAAATGAGGTTAAGAAAATGGAACGCGAGTATCGAGAGCTGAAGTTAGTAGGCAACGATCTCACCGCCTATAACAAATGGTTCTTTGAGCTGGCGTTAATGTGTCCTGAAATGGTTACTCCGGAAAGGCATAAGGTAGAACTGTACATTGAAGGTCTGAGTGAGAATATTCAAGGCGGGGTCACTACTTCAAAACCCACAAATGTGCAGGAAGCTATTGACATGGCTAGTTTGCTATTGGATCAGATTGCCCAGAGAGGGAAGGGCACTACAGTGAATCAGAATAAGTCAAACGATGGTAAGAGGAAGTGGAACGGTGGTCAGGACAAGAATTTCAATCAATAGCTGTTCAAAAAGCAAGATTCTTACCGCAACAACACTGGAACCACAGGAACTAACTCCGGGTATAAGGGCAAAAACCCACAATGTCAGAAGTGTGGCAATCATCATACTGGAAATTGTTCTGTTCTAAATTGTGACCGTTGTAAGAAGTTTGGTCATTTGTCAAAAGATTGCAAGGTTAATCTCAACGGCAACACCAACAACAATAGCACTGCAAGCAACACGAACAATGCTAATGGTGGTAAGAACTGTTATGGTTGTGGACAGCCGGGTCATTTCAAGAAGGAATGTCCTAAGAACAACAATGGGAATGCTCGAGGAAGGGCGTTCAACATCAATTCTGCGGAAGCTCGTGATGATCCGAAGCTAGTCACGGGTACGTTTTCACTCGATGATCAACCTGTTTATGTTTTGTTTGATACTGGCGCCGATAGAAGTTTTATATGTAAGGATATTTGTCACAATGTTAAGAATCATGTTTCTTCCTTAGATAACGTGTATTCCATAGAACTAGGAAATGGTAACTTGATGAGAGCTGATAAGATTTATCGTGATTGTACTTTGACGTTAGAAAGTAAGCCTTTTAGCATTGATGTGATACCTATTAAACTGGGAAGTTTTGACCTTGTGGTTGGAATGGACTGGTTAGCTGATAACAAAGCCGAGGTGGTCTGTGACCTAAAGGCTATTCGTATTCCTATTGCTGACGGTGAACCTATGATGATTTATGGTGAAAAGAATGGCTCATAATTACATCTCATTAACTGCTTGAAAGTCCAGAAGTATGTGAGAAAGGGATGTATTTGGCTCATGTAAGCCAAATTGTACCAGAAGAAAGGAGACCCGAAGACGTTCCTATAGTTAAGGAATTTCTTGAAGTTTTTCCAGAGGAATTACCTGGTCTCCCACCGCATCGAGAAATTGAGTTTCAGATAGACTTAGTGCCAGGAGTGGCACCGGTGGCTAGCGCACCGTACAGACTCGCACCCCCAGAGCTTCAAGAGTTGTCTAGTCAATTGCAAGAGTTGCTAGACAAGGGATTTATTCGACCGAGTTCTTCGCCTTGGGGAGCTCTGGTCCTATTTGTTAAGAAGAAGGATGGGTCGATGAGATTGTGTATCGACTACAGAGAATTGAACAAGCTGACAATCAAGAATCGGTATCCACTACCGAGGATTGATGACTTATTTGATCAGCTGCTGGGATCCGGTTGTTATTCGAAGATTGATTTGAGATCCGGGTATCATCAATTGAGAGTCAAAGAAGCTGATGTCCCGAAGACAGCGTTTAGAACACGTTATGGGCATTATGAGTTTACAGTGATGTCGTTTGGTTTGACGAACGCACCAGCAATGTTCATGGACCTCATGAACCGTGTGTGTAAGCCATACCTAGATAAATTCGTCATTGTGTTCATTGATGATATATTGGTGTACTCCAAGAACAGAGAAGAGCACGAGCAGCATCTACGTTCGATATTGACTATGCTTAGAGAAGAGCAGTTGTATGCAAAGTTCTCTAAGTGTGACTTTTGGTTACCAGAAGTACAATTTCTTAGCCATGTTGTAGGGGCCAATGGAATACAGGTCGATCCAGCAAAGATTGAGTCGGTTAAGAATTGGGAAACTCCAAAGACGCCAACGCAGATTAGGCAATTTTTGGGTCTAGCTGGTTACTACCGAAGATTCATTGAAGGATTCTCTAAGATCGCCCGACCATTAACCGCATTGACTCATAAGGGCAAGAAGTTTGAGTGGTCAGAACCGCAAGAGACTGCGTTTCAGTTGTTGAAGGAGAAGTTACAACTGCACCAGTATTGTCTCTACCCGAGGGAAGTGAAGATTTTGTTGTTTATTGTGATGCCTCATGTCAAGGAATGGGTTGCGTGCTTATGCAACGAAACAAGGTTATTTCTTATGGATCGCGTCAGTTAAAGATTGACGAGCAGAACTACACTACATACGACCTTGAGTTAGGAGCTGTTGTCTTTGCACTTAAAATGTGGAGACACTACCTGTTTGGAACCAAGTTCACTATCTTCACTAACCATAAGAGTTTACAGCACATATTCGATCAGAAACAACTCAACATGAGACAACGACGTTGGATGGAACTACTTAACGATTATAACTGCGAACTTCAATACCATCCGGGCAAGGCGAATGTTGTGGCGGATGCCTTAAGCATAAAGGAGCGAGAGAAACCTCTTAGGGTTAAAGCTCTTAACATAGTTGTCCGTACGAATCTCACATCACAAATCCGCGAAGCACAACAAGAAGCCATGAAACAAGAAAATATCGATGTTGAATTTCTCAGAGGAATGGATGAGAAGTTTGACATCAAGGAGGACGGAACACGGTACTTTGCTAACCGAATTTGGGTACCAAAGTTTGGTGGATTGAGAGAACTAGTGTTGGAAGAAGCACACAAGTCGAGATACTCAATTCATCCGGGATCAGATAAGATGTACCAGGATTTGAAGGCATTTTATTGGTGGCCGAATTTGAAAGCTGACATTGCTACCTATGTCGGGAAGTGTTTGACTTGCGCTAAAGTCAAGGCTGAACATCAGAAGCCATCAGAATTATTAACTCAACCAGAGATTCCCCAGTGGAAGTGGGAAGGTATTTCCATGGACTTCATCACGAAATTGCCGAGAACGGCGGGAGGTCACGATACTATTTGGCTTATCATGGATCTTCTCACTAAGTCCGCACACTTCTTACCGATAAGGGAAACTGGTAAAATGGAGAAGTTGGCTCAGATCTACATTAAGGAAGTCGTCTCTAGGCATGGAGTGCCTATATCCATTATATCCGACCGCGATAGCATATTTACTTCCAGGTTTTGGCAATCATTACAGAAAGCAATGGGGACTCGTTTAGATATGAGTACAGCATATCACCCCCATACGGATGGCCAGAGCGAGCGAACTATTCAGACTTTTGAGGACATGTTGAGAGCGTGTGTCATTGATTTCGGAAACGGATGGGATAAGTATTTACCACTAGCTGAGTTCTCATACAATAACAGCTACCATGCGAGCATTAAGGCCGCACCTTTTGAGGCATTATACCAAAGGAAGTGTAGATCTCCCGTTTGTTGGAGCGAATTGGGAGATAGTCAGTTGACAGGTCCTGAGATTATTCAGGAGACAACTGAGAAAGTCCTACAGATTCAGGAACTACTGAGGACGGCTCGAAGTCGTCAAAAGAGTTATGTCGATGTTAGACGGAAGGACATAGAGTTCCAAGTTGGTGACAAGGTTATGCTTAAGGTATCACCTTGGAAGGGTGTTGTACGATTTGGAAAATGAGGTAAACTGAGTCCTAGATATGTTGGACCGTTTGAGATAACTGAAAGAGTTGGACCAGTAGCTTACAGATTGGAACTGCCACAAACACTCAGCGGTATTCATGACGTTTTTCATGTATCCAATCTAAAGAAGTGCCTAGCCGATGATAATTTGATTATTCCTTTAGAGGAACTACGTATCGACGACAAACTTCATTTCATTGAGGAACCTGTTGAAATCTTGGGCCGTGAGGTCAAACAGTTGAAGCAGAGCAGAATTCCTGTCGTTAAAGTTTGGTGGAACGCGTGAAGAGGACCAGAGTTCACGTGGGAGCGTGAAGACTAGATGAGGCTGAAATATCCGCAACTGTTTCCCGAGGAAACTACTTCAGCGGACGATCACTAAAATTTCGGGACAAAATTTTCAATAACAGATGGGTAATGTAACAACCCTGATTTTTCCGTTACTTCCGTTAACCTTCTTTTAGTTTATTTAACGGCGATTATTTAACTTTTATGCGTTTACGTGTATTAAATGCATACCTGATCTTCGGAGGGTTTCTATGATTAATATGGGTTGATATTAATTCAAATAAATAGTTCGGATAATGAAATACGATAAAAAAGATACGATTTTGATAATAGCTTTTTGAGCAACGAAACGCTCGGGTTTATTTTAATAATTAATTTTATTAATTATTAACTTTTTAAAATATTTAATTTATTGGGTTTTTAATAAATTAAACAATTGGTTGCGTTTAACGATCGGGTTAGCGTTTCGGGCCTTCGGTACGACTAAACGGCACTTAAAACGGACCACGATTATACGAGATTGCAAAATGAGAGCCCGGGGATACCCCATGGGGCCCATTCGGCCGACCCCCTCCACCCTCCCCTTTATTTTGTTAATTTTTAGCTTAATGGAGGGACTTAATTGCAATTAGTGGTAATTTGTCCATGTATAAATTAACTAGTAACTTGTATTCTTTCCCTAAACCTAAAAAAAAAGAAGCAGTCGATCCCTCCCTGGCTCCCCAAAACCGTCGATCACCACCACCATACTATCACCATCAATTTTTTACTTTTTGATTAAACCTCAAGAACAAATGTTGCAATTCCCGATCTCCTCTACGCGTTGATATAATTCTTTTCGCGATCAAAGGTATAATTGCATAAACCCTAATTCTTAAAATCTAATTTTTTATGTGAGTTACATAGTTATGTTGTCAATTGCTTAAGTCTATACGCGTACGTGTTAATCGTTATCGTTATTTTGATTGTTTGATGCGCTAGGGTTTAAAAACTAATTTGTATTTGTTTGGTCAGAAAAATTAAGTTTTTCAAATGTTAATTATTATGTTATAATCAGATTCCTTGCGAAAAACTATTGAGTTTAGGCTTTGGATTCGCTTGATTTCGTTTCCGTATGATTAAGTTATGTCAATTTGAATTATCGTTGTGTTTTTGTTGCTTGATCAGAAATCTGGTATTGATAGACAATGAATTGGCATGTGAGACTTATACTACTTGAAATATAATTTAAAAACACTCAAGTTAGACTAGGATATCATGTCGTTTGCTTATGTATAGCTCGAGATATGCTTGAATTAGTGTAAAAGTAGTTTTATACAGCACTTGCATGAAAATAACTTTGTATGATAAAATGTGTTAACTTATGTGATTAAAGCTTTGTATATTTGAAAAGTAGACAAAAATTAATTCATATTTCATGTGGATATCATAGGCTAATTGTATCTAGATCTTCGGATAATCGCGTGCGAATGTGGCTAACTAAATGAGAATCGAATCTGTAAATTGCTCACGGTTTTGTTCTCTGTGGATTGTGTGAATTGCATAAGCATGTATGCTTCTGTAAAATGAAACTTAACATGATATGTGACTTATTGTTAGTTTATGTCAATCTCTGAAACCTTATGCATTGGGCACAATAGAGCCATACTTTATGTGAATTCTTATTTGAGCTGAAAACTGAATATTCAACTTGCACGAATAAACTGTACAAATTGGCTAAACAAAAATTTCTAGATTTTTTATATGTGTTACTTTGATTTGTCCTTGAACTATGGCCATAGGTCTTGTATTAGTTACATGTTCCTAACTCCGGTTATAGCCAAAATGAAATCAGTGCGCGGTTAGAAACTGACTTGGCAAACCCCAAATGTATCCCTTTTGATTCCTGACTTTTAATTGTCGTATGAGTCCCTGGCTGGACTTTTTGGAATCGTTTTAAAGTATATTTATGATCTGGAGTTTTTCATATTTATGTGAATTTTGTACTATGATATAATGTGCTAAGTATGCTACGTGTTCATGAACTTTGTGCATAACGATAAACTGAAATTGTGAAAATGATCATTCATGACCTAAAACGTATTGTTTGACTTAGGTTTGACATGTTGACCAATATTTGACATGAACCTACTGATGTTGATTTTAGTTGACTACTTTGACCAAGTTTGACTTTCGGTTTGACTTCGGTTGACTTTGTTTGACTTGCATGATATAGTTGACTTTTACTTTGAAACGCGTCGAGTCGAGCAATAAGACAACGTACACTATGAAACCACACTTATTTAAGATACATATATTGACCAACCTAAATACGTATACTTAGGTTACATTACTCGGGTCTAAACCGTACAAGTCGTTTGTCTTTCATTCCGAGCTTTATTCAAAGGTGAGTCTACAGTCCTGCTTTTTACATGTTTTCAGGGATGAGAATACACGCTGTTATATTTAAATTTTCAAATACTTTTGTATTGACATGAGTACTACACATATGCATAATGAGTTTGTTCAAAAAGCCTCTAGCCTAAATACTTTTAATACCATCGGTATAAGCACAATTTAGATGGACGGATCCGTTAGGTTGACAACCTCACCCGCTATAAAAATTGTGGTGCATTTACTTTGAACATTAAATACATTTGAACAAGTGTATAACATTTTACGAGGTAAGGCGGGTATAGTGGCTTCTATACTCGGGTCATTGCTAGTATTCAGGTGATCGGTTTATGCAAACGATAGAATCTCGTGGTTAAGGAAACTAAACTATTTTTCTGACAACTATTTTTCAGATAATGTTACATTACTTTAAACCTGTAGATTCACCAACATTATTTGTTGACCTGTTTTTGCGTGTTGTTATTCTCAGGTCCTTAAGAGGTATGCTTCCGCTGTGTTTGCTGCATGACTGGCCGTGGAGTCAGCATTTGATTTTTAAGAACATTATTTACTTTCACATTTAAAACTTTTATACTGTTTAAATACTTGTGGTTACGATCACAACAGTGTTTCTATTTTGGGATTATTGACTTATGTTTTTGAAAGTTAATTTTTGAATAAAATTAAATGCGGATGCTTTAAACGTCTCATATAGAGGGCGTAACTGTTAACTGTGGGACCTGAATTAACACGCCGTCAGATGGTAATTTGGCGGGGTGTTATACATTATCCGCTTTCTCCCCCTCACTCGTGAGTTGGGTATCATAAAAATATTCGGTTTTGACAAAGTCACAATTCATTGTAGTAAAAACATGATGTCTTTTTGGACTATAACACCGATATCCTTTTTGGTTTATTCCATAGCCAACCATGACACATTTTTCCGCACATGGATCAAGTTTGGTACGCTCATGTTTTGGAATATGGACAAAGACTGAGCACCCAAATATTCGAGGTTCAATGCTAAACGAAGTCGGAAGGGTATGGAATTGAGAAAGAGTATCTTTAGGAGTTTTTGTGCCCAAAACTTTAGTAGGTAATCGGTTGATTAAATAGGTAGCGGAAGCAAGGGCTTCGGGCCAAAAACTTTTCGGAGCCTTGGATTCAATTAATAAAGCTCTTGTCATTTCTAAAAGTAGTCGATTTTTACGTTCGGCTACGCCATTTTGCTCGGGTGTATGAGCGCACGAGGTTTAATGAATAATCCCATTATTTTCGCAGAAAAGTTTCATTGACAAGTTTACAAACTCACCCCCATTATCGAATCTTAAAATTTGTATGTTTTTATTAAATTGGGTTTGTACCATTTTATAAAAGTGAGAAAATTTCTCAAAAACTTCTGATTTGTAGGTTAGAAAATAAATCCAACTCATTCGGGTATGATCGTCAATAAATAAGACAAAATATCGGAAATTCTTTCCCCCGATAACTGGTGCAGGACCCCATACATCCGAATGAATTAAAGCAAATGGTACATCTTTCCTTGTATTACTAGGTTTAAAAGTATTTCGGTGGCTTTTAGCCAAAATACAAGTTTCACAATTTAAAGTAACATTGGATGGAAAAAGACTAGGAAACAAAGCATGTAAGTATCCGACAGATGGGTGACCCAACCTCCTATGCCATAACCAAGCATCCCTCGTAGGTGTTCCGTGATCAAGCATCACGGTACCTTGTTGGGTTACTTCGTCAACATAGTACAATCCCCCCGTTCGGTACCACGCCCGATAATCACCCCGGTCCTGATATCTTGAAGGATACAGAAAGTGGGGTGTAATAAAACAGAGCAATTAAATTTTTTTGTAACGTGGCTAACAGATAAAAGTTTATGACATAGGGTCGGAATATATAAACAATTTGATAATTTCATAGTCGGAGTAATTTCAATATTTCCACCCCCTTTTACTTGTACAATACCTCCGTTAGCGGTTTGAATCTTATTTACCCGAGGTTTTGATTCGGAATAAAAGTTGGATTTTTCAAAACTCATGGTGTGGGTAGCACCACAATCAAAAATCCATTCGTCACTTCTTGTGTTGTTTGTGACAAAATTAATTTTCCCACAAGAAATTTTTACTTTGTTTATCAGAAATTCTATTTTTTACATTTAAAGGCTCTATATTAAAAGGAAAAGTATATGAAGTAGACTCTATTATATTTGGAATACTGTTATTTTTGAAAGAGTTAACCTTTGGGCCATTTCTTGGTCCATTTGACATAAGAGGATCAGACTTAAAAACATGACTTGAGAATTTACTTTCTTTGACAGATTTATTATATTTAAAATTGTTTTGTGATTCCTTATTAAAAGGAAACGACACATGCACCTTTCCCTTTCTTGAAAGGTCAATTGACCACTTTTTTACCTTCTGGTTACTTGAAGGGTCTTTTAAAAGGTGTTTCACTTGGGAAGAGTGTTTTTCTTTACCATGTATCCCACCCACTGTTATATGATCGGCCATTTGGGAAGATCCAGAAATATGATTTAAATTCCTCTCTTCAATTATTTCTTGAAGGCAATGGAAGCGATTAGGGTTTACCCATTGTGCTTCTTCATCAATCGGTTTTAAGTGTGATCTTCTTGCTATGGCCGATTGATAACAATTATTTGCGGCCTTAGGGTTTGAGGGTTTTATCCTCACCCATTTGGTCATTTTTTGAAATAAATTAGAGCTTGAATTACCTGTTGTCGTTTTTCGAGTTGAGTCGCAAATTTTCAGGCCGTATTCACAGGCGCCGTTGCCGGTAACCTCACGGTGGCCGCCGGCCAACGCCATTGTCGCCATCTACGACATCAGCCTTTTATCCTTTTGATAGCCGATGAAGTCTTCCGGTTTGATGGTGACCGGTGGTCGTTAACAGAGAGCTCTCAGGTAAGTTTTCTGATTGAGATTAAATTGATTTGGGTTGACTGAGCTACCGTTATTTGACATGGCAGCTCAGTTTAGGTATATGATTGAAGCTTCGAACGGTTGTATGATTCAGAATCAACGAACCTTTAGCTCTGATACTGTGACAATCGCTCCAAATCCATATGGACGAACACATCATTCATCGATTTCATTGTGAGGTATTTGACCTCTATATGATACGTTTTGTAAACATTGCATTCTTTTAAAAAGGCAAACCATAAATGAATATTTAAATCAAAAGTTTTCGACATCTGATGATTTCTACATATAGACAATCACCGTAATATAATAGTTTACAATGATACTTCCGTTGACAATGCAATCAAAATAAGATACATGGTGATGATTTCGTGAATGCAACGTTTCCTTGAAAATATTTCATGTAAGACTCCATGCACATAGCTTGTATAACATATAAGCAAACATCGGAAGACTTTTAGAGAACCTGGGAATAAACATACTAACAAGTGTCAACACAAAGGTTGGTGAGTTCATAGTTTTAGTGTTTCGTATAATCTGTATATAAAAGTGGATCACAAGATTTCAGTTGTTTCATCCGGAAACGTTTATCAAAATATTCTACGAAATTGAGCACCCTGGTAACTAAACTTAACGTATATATAATTTATACCCTTTGAATAATCATCTTAATAATACACGCAAACCAACGTGTACGCTTCTCAAATAGTATACGTCAGTTAAAAGGCTAGTGCTCTAGCTCGAACGGGGATATCAAGCCCTATGGATCCATATACTACTACTCGCTCCCACCAGTTCTTATAACTGGCAGTTAACAGTTACCAAAGCTAAGGGATTTTCGGTTCAAACTCAGTGTAGAATTTAGTATGTACTTGTATCCATTGCGTTTAAAATAAAGTGCATGTATTCTCAGCCCAAAAATATATATTGCAAAAGCAATTAAAAAGGGATCAATGAAACTCACCTTAGCAGCACATAAAGTCATTCACCGAAATGTGACTGAAACTCGGAATGCAAACTAACCGTAGATCTCAACTTATCAATATTGAGATTCAATATTGTAGGAAAATATGTAGATGTAACGGAGATGATAAACACTAGGTTTGATTCATAAATATATCCCCGAACATTACCCATAACCTCCTTGGCAATAACCCATAATTTCCTTAGCTTCATCCCGCTCAAAAACCCGTTTTGAAAATAAAAATAAAATTGATGCAGAGTAAATATAAATAAAATGATGGATGATATGCATATATATATACATATATATAATATAATAATATAAATATAATAATATAATAATATAATATATAATATAATAATAAGCCGCCATCACTTTTTATGTCGACAAACATTACGCGTTTCGCGTAGATAGGTACGCGGTCCGCGTATGGTGTCTTCACGAAAGTTGTAGATTTTTGAGTTATGGACGTCTGGACCCTGGAATCACCCTTTTTTGAGTCAGTATGATTTAGTTATGATTTTTCTCGTGCAAGTGCGCAGGTTTAGTGATTTCCATCATTTTAACTTGAAATCTTGAGATAAAATGTTGTAGTCTTTTAGTGCTCATTAGAAACCTTTATTTTATCTATATTTTTATTTTCATATCATTGAAAATCCATAAAAACATTTTAATAATCAAATTCTATTATATCGAAAAAAATGTTTTCGTACGTTTGAAACTAAATCAAATAATACTATAAGGTTTAGTTTTCCAAAACTACTTATATTCAAAATCACTTTATTAAAAGGTTTAAATAATAGAAATTATTATATCAAAAAATATTTTCATTTAATAAAGTAAAATCATATAATATATACGTCATAATGGTTTCCAGTTTTTTACTTACAGTTTATTCGTGAATCGTAGGGTTAAGTCCTATGAACAATTAAACGTATGAAATTGTTTTAAATCAACATATCCATTTGCTTATCGTGTCAGGAATATTAAACCATATCGAGAATTTGGTTCAGAATAAGTCGAAATTTTCCGGGTCATCGCAGTACCTACCCGTTAAAGAAATTTCGCCCCGAAATTTGAGTGAGGTCGTCATGGCTAACAATAAAAATATCTTCATGACGTATATGTGTCGATAAATAGAGTTTTATCACCGTTGAATAATATAGATAAAACAATCCAATTACACGAAGCGTATGAGAGAAGTTATCATAAAATAGTGAAATGAAGAATAGAGATTCGTCTTAACTCTTGACGTATTAACGATTGATTTCCGTAATTTAAGGAATAGAAAATCTTCATAATCCAAATAAGATTTGATTTTTCGGAATTTAAGGAAATTAAGAATTCCTTTGATTAAATGCGTAATCTGCCTCGATTGCTGTGTTTGATATTTCTCTATAAATTGACCACTTCCGTTTCATTTATTTTCATCACTCCTATAATCTTCTTCCTTATTTCATACTTCCAAAAGATTGTGAAAATGCTTCATCCAGTTCTGATCCTTGATATACTTCTAACTTTCATAACTATCGTTCTTCTTTTTCATCTGCCGCCGGAGGAATCTATTCACTTTTACTATACTCTTGGCTTTATAGTGTTTTTAGTTCTCCCGTGTCTTTAAGTTGCAATACTTATTGATATACACGGTTTGTAATTTAAGTGTTGTTATCGGGCTTTATATTCTCTGTTATATTTCGGAGTTCCTGCTTCTTCCTTCTATAATCATTGTCGTCTACAGTTAATGCTCCTTTCTATTTGCTGTGATTTATACTCCCATTTCTATTTTGGAGCTTCATTCTTTTGTTTCCTCTTCTTGCGATTAAGCATCGCTTGTAATGGTCCAGAATTCGTAGGTATGAAGTTTCAGATGAACATAACTAATGTGCTATGAAAGAAATGGTAATCGCACGATCTTAACTTGTCAAATTACCAGAATATCCGAAAAAGACCGAATCATCAAGAAAATTATTTTCTTGATATGTTTAGAGGTTAAATAGAATGGAAGAGTTATGTAACATGGTTCATGATGAGGGTATGATCTGTGAACCTTTAGCACATTCCATTAGAAACTCAGCATGACTTACTGTAATATAATCACGTTGATCAAGTGTCATTATATTATACTAATTCATGCTTCAGTTCCCAACACTACTTCAAAACATTCATATTTTAAATTCGAATTTTTTAGAATTTCAGAAACTAAACAGTTTCTTTTATGATGTAACATAGATAACGCAAAGAGGTTAATAATTTCGGATAATAATTGTTATGAAGATATCTTCAGAAATATCGAAGATATTTATAATGAAAGATATGATGATATCTTAGAATTTCTAATATCGAAGGATGATGAAGAATATTGTCCGCAAGGATTTAGATTCGGAAGCAAGGTATTCGTTAATGGCTTCAGCAGATACTTAATCATTTAGATTCTTTGAAGGCAGGTTTAGTCTTTGTGATTTTTCCACAGCCTCCTTCATGGTCTGCTCAATCCGTTTTCCAGTTCAAAACCTTCTCTTTTTCTCAGCTTTACCACCATACTATTCTTTATCATCAAACTTTTGACTGTTAAGGTCGTTTACAGTTTTTGCTGCTTCATCAGCATTTTTCCAAAATTCGGAGAACTAGTTTTGTAGTTTGGGATGTTTTTCAGAAGCTTTACATTCGAAGTATGTAAGTCTAGAAGATAGAAATTATATGTATATATATAACTGTTGGCGTAGAATTACTGCGAAATTCGAAATACTGATTGCTAATTCCCGGTAGTTGGTATGGCAATTACCGTTTCAAGACGTGGATCAGTACGTGATAGGGTTTCTATGAGTATAAGGATTTTTTTCGGAAGGTCAAGGATCAATGAAGTTGTTGGTAAATTTACTGCTAATGTGGTGGAACATGAAAGGTTCCCCGGTAACAATTATGATGGGGTAATCGTTATAATAAAGCTTATTCGAATGAACAATTGAAGGTGATTTGCTGGAGTGGTGACAAAACTGTCTATTTTGAAAAGGAATTGAAAAGTATTTTAGCTAATAAATGCCAAAGGGTCTGACACGGATACGTGTTAAACTATGACTTTGATTTCGAGGGTTTTTTAGGTACCAGACTGCGGTAACATGTGGTTGGATCATCATCTCGATGATTT
This sequence comes from Rutidosis leptorrhynchoides, assembly GCF_046630445.1. NCBI lineage: Eukaryota > Viridiplantae > Streptophyta > Magnoliopsida > Asterales > Asteraceae > Rutidosis > Rutidosis leptorrhynchoides. Next base: position 677,174,945 of record NC_092333.1, read on the forward strand.
ATTATTTGAAGTGTCTTCAGGAATTTCGAGGGATTTGAACATAGATTGTAATCGTTAATATTCATATGATGTTCTAGGATTTTGAATGATACAAATACTTTTCTGGGTTCTATGATGTTCTAGCACAGTTTTGAAGTCAAAGTATAGCTTCGAAAGATGTAGGAATCTAAGAATGATGTCTTTTGTTAAATCTTGACTTGGATTTTGATTTGTCAAAATCAAAATATGTAATCAAATTTGGATGAGGATGGTTGCTTTGATATTTATAAAAGAATATATATTGTTGTGAATGTAGTGAGGATAGTTGATGATTTGTTGAATCAGAGTCGAAGAATGTAACATATTAATTGTGAATTTATATATCTATCGGGTATTACCTACCCGTTAAAATATTCTCACCATTAACAGTTTGTACAAAAGAATTTTCTTAATTACAATCTTTATGAAAATATACTTACATATATATTTTCCTTAGATGTAATCATGGATTTAATGAGTTAACATAATATTAATCTCATCTGGTTTTCAACTAGGACTAGAATATATAATCTCTAAAACTTTTAAAAACTACATATTCTCTGCAAAATATTTCTTCGATGAAGTTATGAATCAATACTTCATCGTTTGTTGTTGTTGGTATTCCTTGGTATCTATGGTGCGTATGTCGTTGATGTTCGAGGTACAGATTGTGATGTTGAGGTGTGGGATGCGGATGTTGTTGTTGGTGGTGGTGATGGTACTGTTGGTGTTGCTGATGGTGGTACTGTTGCTGCCGGTGCTGCTGCTGGTGCTTGTAACCTTTGCACCACATTCTCCAAAGCCACTATCCGAGCGCGAATCTCGTTGACTTCTTCTATTACACCTGGGTGATTATCGGTTCGGACGAGTGGACGAATAAGATCTAGAATTTGAGATAATATATAATTGTGACGAGACACTCTGGAAATAAGAGAGAAAATGGTGTCTCGAATAGGTTCGCCGGTAAGTACTTCAGGTTCTTCGCCAAGAGGGCAATGTGGTGGATGGAAGGGATCACCTTCTTCTTGTCTCCAATGATTAAGTAGACTATGAACCCATCCCCAATTCATCCAGAATAGATGATGGCTAATTAGTTGATCCATTCCGGTTACACTGTCTTCGGAATTCAGGTGAATATCCATATCGGAATAGCTGTCGGAGTTTAAGGAATTTGAACTAGATACGTGATCCATCTTGTATAATCAGGGAATTGATTTTGATATGAGATAGATTATAGGATTTAGTTTGGTATTCTCCGATACATAATTTACATATGTATATATAATACCAAAATCCCATAAGTTAAGAAGAAATTTTCGGAAGATGTCAGCAAAAGTTTAGAGTAACAGATACGCTAAGATGTGAATTTTGTCTATACACTATTTATGCAATAAATGTAGGAAAACGTGTCTAGACTTAAGAATGATAAACATGTAATTTCCAACAAGAAATGTTAAGCAAAACTTTTAACATGCAGACACGGTCGAAGTCCAGACTTACTAATGCATCTTAACAACTATCAGTTAGACACACTCATGCAAGACCTGGTTCGCTAGGACCAACGCTCTGATACTAACTGTGACGATCGCTCCAAATCCATATGGACGAACACGTCATTCATCGATTTCATTGCGAGGTATTTGACCTCTATATGATACGTTTTGTAAACATTGCATTCTTTTAAAAAGGCAAACCATAAATGAATATTTAAATCAAAAGTTTTCGACATCTGATGATTTCTACATATAGACAATCATTGTAATATAATAGTTTACAATGATACTTTCGTTGACAATGCAGTCAAAATAAGATACATGGTGATGATTTCGTGAATGCAACGTTTCCTTGAAAATATGTCATGTAAGACTCCATGTACATAGCTTGTATAACATATAAGCAAATAGCGGAAGACTTCTAGAGAACCTGAGAATAAACATGCTAACAAGTGTCAACACAAAGGTTGGTGAGTTCATAGTTTTAGTGTTTCGCATAATCTGTATATAAAAGTGAATCACAAGATTTCAGTTGTTTCATCCAGAAACGTTTATCAAAATATTCTACGAAATTGAGCACCCTGGTAACTAAACTTAACGTATATATAATTTATACCCTTTGTATAATCATCTTAATAATACACGCAAACTAACGTGTACGCTTCTCAAATAGCATACGTCCGTTAAAAGGCTAGTGCTCTAGCTCGGACGGGGATATCAAGCCCTATGGATCCATATACTACTACTCGCGCTCACCAGTTCATATAACTGGCAGTTAACAGTTACCAAGGCTAAGGGATTTTCGGTTCAAACTCAGTGTAGAATTTAGTATGTACTTGTATCCATTGCGTTTAAAATAAAGTGCATGTATTCTCAGCCCAAAAATATATATTGCAAAAGCAATTAAAAATAGATCAATGAAACTCACCTTAGCAGCACATAAAGTCATTCACCGAAATGTGACCGAAACTCGGAATGCAAACTAACCGTAGATCTCAACTTATCAATATTGAGATTCAATATTGTAGGAAAATATGTAGATGTAACGGAGATGATAAACACTAGGTTTGATTCATAAATATATCCCCGAACATTACCCATAACCTCCTTGGCAATAACCCATAATTTCCTTAGCTTCATCCCGCTCAAAAACCCGTTTTGAAAATAAAAATAAAATTGATGCAGAGTAAATATAAATAAAATGATAGATGATATGCATATATATATATACATATATATAATATAATAATATAAATATAATAATATAATAATATAATATATAATATAATAATAAGCCGCCATCACTTTTTATGTCGACAAACTTTTTATGTCGACAAATATTACGCGTTTCACGTAGATAGGTACGCGGTCTGCGTATTGTGTCTTCACGAAAGTTGTAGATTTTTGAGTTACGGATGTCTGGACACCGGAATCACCCTTTTTTGAGTCAGTATGATTTAGTTATGATTTTTCTCATGCAAGTGCGCAGGTTTAGTGATTTCCATCATTTTAACTTGAAATCTTGAGATGAAATGTTGTAGTCTTTTAGTGCTCATTAGAAACCTTTATTTTATCTCTATTTTTATTTTCATATCATTGAAAATCCATAAAAACATTTTAACAATCAAATTCTATTATATCGAAAAAATGTTTTCGTACGTTTGAAACTAAATCAAATAATACTATAAGGTTTAGTTTTCCAAAACTACTTATATTCAAAATCACTTTATTAAAAGGTTTAAATAATAGAAATTATTATATCATAAAATATTTTCATTTAATAAAGTAAAATCATATAATATATACGTCATAATGGTTTCCAGTTTTTTTACTTACAGTTTATTCGTGAATTGTAGGATTAAGTCCTATGAACAATTAAACGTATGAAATTGTTTTAAATCAACATATCCATTTTCTTATCATGTCAGGAATATTAAACCATATCGAGAATTTGGTTCAGAATAAGTCGAAATTTTCCGGGTCATCACAGATACCATGATAACAAACAAATATGAAGATTGAAATCAGTTTTATTGAATGCTAGATATATTGAAAATGATTCTGTTACAATTGAGTTTTTGATACAAATGGCCATTGAAGCATTTTTATATGAAAACTAAGCTAACAGCTATTTCTATTAGAGGTTAGGCTCCAAATATCATTTTGGAACCCCTTCATTTAAAAAGGAAATATGCTTGTGATGTTAGCCGTTGCCTTCTGCTGTGTGTTCAGTTTTATGTTGCCTTGTGACCATTTACTTATGGAAATGATGAAGTTAACTTTACTTCTGATCCAAAGTCAAACATCCATTAAAGGTAATATCTTGTCTCTACTTTCTAACAGATCATCTTCTTCATTAGTAACATCTGCAAGAGGTCTCATCTTAGTTAACGACATGAATGAATTTCATTAAAAAATTCATTATGATGATTTAAGTAATAAGCTTAGTTCTTAAAAATATCATTCACACAATAAAGAAACTGTATATATATGTATGTATATACCTTCGTTTTCGTCAGGGAGATCATCTTCTTCATCAGCTGTTACTGCAGAAGTCTCCTCCTGGTTAAGTGTACCTATGTTGCCACCTTCACATACATTGCTCAAAAGTCAAATCATTTATTTAATTATTTGAATAACACGAAGTGATTAGTAACCCAAAAACACACTCATAAAATGGTTCCCGCAATTTTGAACCTTTTGACCATTCCATGCAGTTAATTTAATCAGATAATTATAATTATTAATAAAATGAGAAGGGTATATATATATACTGTATACTTACTACATGGCAAAAGAGTTTCATAGAACGGGAACACAACAATTGTGTGACGATCGCTCCAAATCCATATGGACGAACACGTCATTCATTGATTTCATTGCGAGGTATTTGACCTCTATGTGATACGTTTTGTAACATTGCATTCGTTTGAAAAGGTATTTCATAAATGAATATATAAATTCCAGGTTTTTAACATCTGATGATTTCTACGTATAGACAATCACCATTTAAATGGTTTACAATAATACATCTGTTGACAATACAGTCAAAATAAGATACATGGTAATGGTTTGGTGAATGCAAGTTTCTTGTATATAGCATGTATGACTCCAAGCACATATCTTGTATCACGTATAAGCAAACAGCGGAAGACTTCTAGAATCCTGAGAATAAACATGCTTCAAGTGTCAACACAAAGGTTGGTGAGTTCATAGTTTTAATATTACACATAATCCGTATATCAATGTGGATTACAAAAGTTCAGTTGTTTTATTCAAAACGTTTATCAATAGGTTTTACATAAAAGGTGGATTACAAGATTTCAGTTGTTTCATCCGAAACGTTTATCAATAGGTTTTACATAAAAGGTGGATCACAAGATTTCAGTTGTTTCATCCGAAACGTTTATCAATCGGTTCTACAAAATTGAGCACCCTGGTAACTAAACTTTAATGCTTATATAATTTGTACCCTTTGTATAATCATCTTAATAATACACGCAAACCAACGTGTACGCTTCTCAAATAGCATACGTCCGTTAAAAGGCTAGCGCTCTAGCTCGGACGGGGATATCAAGCCCTTTGGATCCATATACTACTACTCGCGCCCACCAGTTCTTATAACTGGCAGTTACTAGTTACCAAAGCTAAGGGATTTTCGGTTCAAACTCGGTGTAGAATTTAGTATGTACTTGTATCCATTGCGTTTGAAATAAAGTGCATGTATTCTCAGCCCAAAAATATAGATTGCAAAAGCAATTAAAAAGGGAGCAAATGAAACTCACGCATATAAATATTGTATATCGGTTAATAAAGCATTTGCATGTATTCTCAGCCCAAAAATGTAGAGAGTAAAAGGGATCTTATGAAACTCACTCAAATCAGTTTTAGTTTTTGTATTCATTTTATAAAACAGCGCATGTATTCTCAGTCCAAAAATATGTATAAAAAGGGATCAATGAACTCACAGTTTAATATTGATATACAATATTGCAGGAAAGCACGTAGACGCATCGGAGATGATAAACACGAGGTTTGATTCACAAAAATACCCCCGAACATTACCCATAATTTTTTTGGCAATAACTCATATTTTCCTTAGCTCTAGCTCGCTCGGAAACTCGTTTTGAAAATTACTTGGACAGTACTCCGTCGTAATATTTTATGTACATTATTATTTTTGTATCGCAAAAATAATAATACTAATAATAAGATTAATAAGATTAATAATAATCTTAATAATAATAATAATAATAATAATAATAATAATAATAATAATAATAAATATTATACGGAGTAATATATATTTGTGTATGTGTGTTTGATTTTTCATTCGAGCAAAACACCTGAATTTATAGTACCTGGCCTGGAATCTGGAGTCATGCGACTCGCATGGAAATGGCCTTCTGGCCATGTGACTCGCATGAGGACCAGGGACAGCTCACATTGTTTTGGCTCCTAGCTTGTCGACATAATATAAAATAAATATAAATATATAAATAATTAATATAATTATTTATATATTATATTTTATTCTTGTGCATAGTAGACTATATATTTTTGCTCCGTTGCGTCGGGCGTTTCTTCTTGACTCGGGTCCCGGTTCCGGATTTTCAGACGTCCTTGCGTACTATTTTATATCGTGTACTTTGCGTTCCGCAACTTGTACTCTTGTCATTTTTAGACGTTCTTCATCAATAATTTGAACCTTTTTAATTGTATCTTGTACATTTGAGCATTTTGGACCTTTCCGTCTTCAATTCTTCGTTTTCGCCTTTTGTCTTCGCACTTATTAAATATAAACGAATATTACTTGAATATGGAACAATTACAACTAAAATCCTGTCTTTCTTGGGGGATAATGCTATGAAATATATGTTCCTTTTTAGCCTTATCAATAGCCTTAAATTATCCCTTAATTATATCACTCAAAGTGTATCTTAAACTTTCGAGTGTTTTGGTCATTTACTTCTATAAATCATCGTCTCGCTATTTGTTAAAATACATTTTTATAATAGCGTTTTACTGTAGCAAAGTTACTGTAGCAAAGTCAAATTTTACTGTAGCAATTCACTGTAGCAAAGTCAATTTCACTGTAGCAAATAGTGATTTTCGAAAACACTGTAGCATTTTGAGTAATGTGGCAATTTGAAAACACTGTAACAAATTAGTGTTTAACTGGTTCATCTTAAACGCTTTAGTTAACTTATCTAAATATCAATTGAATCAATAAACGAATGTTACTATCGTTTATTATATATATGTATATATCTTTTTAATATACATAAATCAGTTTTTAAATACACATTGGAAGTTATTTATAAATAAATTTTAATAATAAATATTTCAACTTATCATATACATTCAAATAGATATGTAAACCAATAAGTTTAATGTACGGTATCAAACAATTAATACATTGTTACCTTTTCATGTTATAGTATATATATGTATCTATTTACATATAATTGTTCGCGAATCGTCGAAAACAATCGAAGGGTATTTAAATATATAAAAGTAATTCAAAAATTTTGAGATTCAGTTTTACAGACTTTGCTTATCGTGTCGGAAATGTTAATCATACAAAGATTAAGTTTAAATTTAGTCGAAATTTCTGGGTCATCACAAATTGCTTGATCATTATCATCCTGTGGTATACGAAAATCTCTCCAAGTCTTACTTTGCAAATCACACAATTTTTTGTGTCGTGATCCAGAAACATCTGTATACACAGTCAAAATATCTGCCCCGATTGCAGTCACAGAGTCAAAGCTGTTGACTTTTGACCAACTAACCGGAAATCTCGGGAAACGCAACATAACCCAACAATTTTTCATCCCGGAATAACTAAACATAACCATATCCGACCCCTTACATTCAACGTAAGAAAACAAACCCTCAAATTCGAGCATAAGATTGACCTTGTAAACGGGTGGACAAAATATTTCTTTAAAGTTTTGCTCTATATCAACTATAAGAATGGAACGCCCGATATTCCCATTTTCTTCCACCACAAACCAATATAACTTTTCGTCCACACAAACATGTTTAGCACTTAATGTTCGATTTTGGTTCAATATATTAACCCTGCCTAGTTCATGCCATGAGCTCATAACTGATGAATAAACTTCACATTGAGTATACCCAACTTCAACATCAAACTGGTCACTAAAAAACTTGAATATTTTATAAAAAAGACCTTTGTCAGAATGCATTACCCCAAATACCTTCATTTTTCAAGACGAATGGCCTCTCGGTAACAATAGGACTTCACCGGTCGCCGGGTTACAGATATGGATATCCACTTCATACGTCTCTGACAACTTGCTGACATCATTCACGCAACATATTAAACTGTTGAAGGAAGCGATTATTCGCGCTGCATCAATAGTTTCAAACTCAAGAAGATTATACGATTCGCTGTAAACACCGTTATGTTCCATTAGATGCATGTTACAAATTTTGTGATCCTCAAGTTTATCAACATCATAAGTAACCAAATATTTGGGTTGTCCCATTGACCAGATTAGGTGCAATAGTTTGAAAACTTTTGTGGATAGAACATTGTTGATGCATATTTTGTATGGCTGTCACTGGGTGAATAACGTCTATCCTTACATTGTATACCTAGTTTATATACAAGCATGAAACTGGTCAGTTATAGGAGCATATGTAACTGTTGGGCTATTCATGTCGATAGGCCCATTAGGGCAACCTAAGTCTAGGTCGTCTATATATATATCAGTTTATGTGTGTCTTTAGGGTTAAGAGATCAGGAGTCTAAACCCTAATTTGGGAGAGCCGCATTCGGCGATCCTGTGCATAGGGGAGATCATGATCGATCTCCCCTGGCCACCGATGTTTCTCAGTTTAAATCAATTGTAAGTTTAACATTCATATTAATAATATTGATTTATGTTTGATTCATCGTGTTTATTTCTTCCGTCTTTGATTTTGCTCGTTCATGGTTGTTTTTGATCCTTAACCGGACCAACAAATTGGTATCAGAGCTAGTACAACTGAGCTCGTGATTGAATCGAAGGTAAAAGACGTTACTTTTGCTGAAAAATCGTTTTAGATCTCACTGTTGACTTTTGTTGACTTTTATGGGTTTTTTAGATCTAGATCGAATTGAAGAAAAGTGTTTAAATAGAAAGGTTGGAAATCATCTCGTGAGTGCTTCTTCAAAGTTTCAGAATCTAATTCGTTATAAGCATCGAGATCTGAGAAGTTTTTGTTTTTGAAAAATAGTGACTGAAATCGAACTCTAGCTCGATTTTGGTTATGAGTTTGTGAATTCTATCAATGGGTTTGTGTTTAGGATGAAGAAACGCAGTGATCTGCAATGTTTGGTGAATTTTGGTGGTGTCTTGATGTGTTTTCCATGCTTGCCGCCGTCCACCACCACACAACCACCATAGCCACCGCCTCTGAACTCGCCGGATTCTGCAAAAACGAAGAACAATACGAGTGGCGAGTAAAACGTACGGGTACCATGTTTTTTTTATTGATATTAATATGAGCGTACTGTTTTTTTTAAAAAAAAGGAGAAAAAAACTGGTCACGTTCGTTTGGAAGGAAGATGGCAAAAAGATGTGGTGGACCCCACAATGAAATAAAAAAGATAAGAATTGATTAAATAAAATTAAATGTGGACCCCATCTCCTAAAAATATGGGAATGGTTACTGCATTTTATTTTAGGAGATATACCTTAAGCATAAAGGCTTTGACCTTTCCTAGTGGGTCCCACGACATTTCTTTTAACATATCATTTTCAAATATTAGTTGACAGCTATTAACTTTCTTCGTTAATTCTCTACGGCTGTTAACTTCAGGGACAACCACTGCAAAGTTTTCATGAGATTTTCAGAATTTTCATTTTCAGTCCCTCATATTTCTGAAAGTTTCATTTTCAGCCCCTGAAATTTGAAAAATTTACAAGTTAGGTCCCTGAACTTTCATTTTTTTTACATCTTTGGTCCTTAACTTTTGTTAATTTTTCACTCACGGTCCTTAATATTTATTATTCACTATTTTTCTGAAATCTATTCACTGAAGTATTGATGTATAAAGTTTAGTGGACAACCTCCTTGTCCGTTAAGACTTATTTAGTGAGTGAGTACGGGGACACTTGTTTTTTGAGAAGTATTATGGGAGTAGTCGGGAGCATACGACTATTTATGGGCCAACAACGTTTATTATTCCGCACTTCTCGAGATTCCGCTTTATAGAAGGAATATGTTTGTTCCAGTTCCTCTTGAAGAAGGAACTGAGGTTGATGTTTCGCGATCATGAGGTACCTATTTGATTTTCTTTGGTAGTTTGATGGCAATAAGGACTTATTTGAGTTATTAATTGTGGAACGGACTCCTCTACATATTTTGCCTTTACAAGAAGCAAGTCAGGATGAACGTTAGTGCTACGATGTTTAATAGGATACAGCTAACAGTGAGGGGGAAGATTCTACAGTTTATGATTCTGAGAGAGTCGGTTTGTTTGAAGATTTTATCAGATATGTCGATAGGGATCTCAGCTCAATCTTAGGGGGAATCTTGCTGCATTGGTACTATGGGTAACACGTACGAGTTAAAAGAAACTACAGGATGACAATTAGCATTTCGACCTCAATGAGCGGAAACATTGATGTTCGAAGTTTGGGTTTTCATGTATTCTGGAAGACTTTTGATGGAGCCTGTGATTCACAAGTTTATGGTACTACAACAGAGAATGACTGAAGATTGCAAGAGGTGTTTATAATCATTCGCCAGCAACATCTAAGGGAGAAATTGTTGATGCATATTTTGTATGGCTGTCACTGGGCGAATAACGTCTATCCTTACATTGTACACCTAGTTTATATACACGCGTGAAACTGATCAGTTATAGGAGCATATGTAACTGTTGGGCTATTCATGTCGATAGGCCCATTAGGGCAACCTAAGTCTAGGTCGTCTATATATATCAGTTTATGTGTGTCTTTAGGGTTAAGAGATCAGGAGTCTAAACCCTAATTTGGGAGAGCCGCATTCGGCGATCCTGTGCATAGGGGAGATCATGCTCGATCTCCCCTGGCCACCGATGTTTCTCAGTTTAAATCAATTGTAAGTTTAACGTTCATATTAATAATATTGATTTATGTTTGATTCATCGTGTTTATCTCTTCTGTCTTTGATTTTGCTCGTTCATGGTTGTTTTTGATCCTTAACCGGACCAACAAACATTACGCCAATGTTTTGCAACAGATTTGAACATTAACACATTTTTAACAGAAAGCCTCATGAGAATTAACTGAAAGACATCGTCTGATTCAACTGGTTCCCAAGAACCATTGAAATGTTGCTTCATCGTTTCGATAAACTTGTCCATTGAAGGAATTTATCTGCATTACATAAAAATATATAATCAGTGAATTTCAATAAATACATAATTTCTTAGGAGATAGTAACATTTTACAGGTCATATGCATTAAAATTGCATTCTAGGCAACTCTTGAACCATTTAACCCATTTGATCCTTTTATTTTTTTGGCTACCTACATTGACACATATAGAAGTTAAGTTGAATCGACCAATTTGTAAGTGAAGTGGTACAACTTGCTACCAAAATCAAACTATCAAAGCATAACTGGTCAAAACTTATTTCGATTTCACAACATACACAATGTAACACACAAGAACATAAAAATAAATATTAAAAAGTATCACAAACCATATTAACATCATCACTCTGTGTTCTGCAATAATGATTTAAAGGGGAAAAGACATAAATCTCCTGAAAAGGCATATTTGTGATAATCATGTATCTCTATAAGTAATAGTGATTCAATTAAGTTTATTTCCAAATTAGCAATCGAGTTTGATAATGCTTGTTAGGATTAACAAATTCCCATATTCAAAAGCGCAGCGAGCTACAAACTAACTAATCGAGTATATGCAGTTTGTAATTTTAAGAATCTAGCATGAATCAAGAATCATTAAACACATCATCATCACCATAATATCGTCACAAAAAATCATATTAAATATGAAACAAATATCAGTATCAGACCTAAAGAACGAAAAAATTACCAATCACTTCACGAAAATCCTTCAGCTATCTCCCCTCTTTAAAAGCCTTCGACGTTTTTACAATGCACCTTGTTTCCTAAGGCTTATATACGTGAGTAGAGTTTAGACGTGTGACGTAACTTCACATCGCTCATTGGCTCTACATAAAGAAAGTGTCGACATTTCTATAAAAGTTATATAACTGACTCCGTAAAAGCCAATGTTCACATGTTGCATACTTGGTTTGTTATATTAAAGCTAATGTTCACGTGTTTCGCACTCGGATTCTATATATAGATCGTGTTCACATTTTTTACATGTACTCTTACTCTCATTTAACCATCGCAAGATAGCATAGTGTCTAGAACCATAATATCGAGGTCTCATGTTCAACCCTTACTATAAGCATATTTTGGGGTGGCCGGGGAAAAAGGTTGGAAATGTTCACGAGAATACAGGATAACTTAGTTAGGTCGTGTACATCTGAGTAAAAATACCCCCTTCCCCTTCCACCGGTAGCTTTAACAGGGAAAAGTTTATCCGTTTAAACCATACCAAGATAACTTGGTGGTTATCACAAGTTCAAACCTCACTAACAGTGTATCTTAGGGTGGCTAAAGAAAAGAATCACTTAGTGGTTAGGTCATGTACATTTGAGTATATATTCAACCCTTTTCCGGACAGCCTAAACATGGAAAACCTTGTTCGTTTACCCGTATTCTTACTGTCATTTACTGAATTAGGAAAAGAAAAGACCAATCGTAAATGTACTTCTTAAATTCATTAGTTATATTAAAGGCATTGTTGACATTTTACGACTTGGTTTGTTATTTTAAAGCCAACTTTCACGTTTTGTGCACTTGGCTAGTCATATATAGTCAATGCTCACATGTATTTTTACTATACCGTTGTCATTTACCAAAACTTAGAGAAGAAATACCAGTGACAATGCTACTTCAAAATCCATTAGTTAAGCCCAATGGGTTGTGCAAGTTAATTAATTGACCAATTGTAACATGTATGCAAGGAGAGATCCCAATGTTTCTATCTTGAGTACTTTACAAGATGTATTCTGCCTTACATTTCAATACATGAAAGTTCTTTTTATATTTGTCACAATATGATGTTGAAATCCAAATGTATTCTACAGCATAACAAACATTGAGCATCCATGAAAGCCCAATCACGTAGCAACTGTAGCTTGGGAAAAATTCTAAATGATTGTTCAATTTTGAGATCATCTAACAAACAACACATATGGTCTAAAGATTCAAGCCTCTCTCACGAAGTAGCATGAAATCTTATACGCAAAGCAAGTTTTAACTTTATGCAAATGGAGTTATAAATGGTCTTGCTTCATAAATATACTATCTACAGTAAGAAAATTGGTCTAAAGTTCTAAAAGACATTCATATCTATTCATATCCGTTGATGCATGAATGTAAATCCCTAGTTCTATTTGTTACGTGTGTTTATTTCAGTCATTGGTTATCAAACATTATTGTAATAGTATCGTACTTTGATGTTTGGATATTAGTTTTGATTCGTTAATGTTTGATCAATTGTTATTGTTGTGACGACCCAGAAATTTCCGACCAAATTTAAACTTAATCTTTATATGATTTCGATACGATAAGCAAAGTATGTAATGTTGAGTCTAGAAAATTTTGAAACGATGTTCATATATTCAATTGACCTTCGACTGCTCTCGATGATTCACGAACAAGTAATTGTAAATAGATATGTGTGTATGTATATATAAATAATAATTCAAAATATAATTTGAAGTATTATATGTTGTTGTTATTAAAAAAAATAATAATAATAAAATAAAAATAGGACATTATAATAATTATTATTTAAAATATATCTCTATATATAAATACAGTATATTAAAAATAAATATTAAATGATTGTAATACTCGTTTGATGTTTCGATTGATATTAAGCAAGTTAAATTCAAACTTATGTAATTTTAAATAAACGGTTAGCCGAAAATGAGTTTTAAAAATTATAGGCTTATTAAAAATGTATTTAGAAACTATTTGTTGAATTTTAAAACTTTTCATATTTTACTTGGGGTTGGGAGTGAATAATTAATGTAATTTTTATTTAATAGTTAATACTCGAATTTTATATCATAATGACTAAAATAAATAAATATAGTTAATTTAAAAATATGGAATTTTTCTGAAGACTTTTATTCGCCACTGAGTAACAACGGAGTACGAATTAATAGTCCATGAAAATCGTCGGTAATTAGAATCCAAATTAACTGCTGCATACTATTTCAAATTGACAATCATACTTCTTTTTATTATTAATTTATATTATTCTTATATTATTATGATAATTCCCGTGAATCACTTGTGATATATATATTATTATTACTATTTAAAACTGTACATGATAGATAATTTAAGATATTGTGTTTGTTAGTTTTCTTTCTTAAGATTCCATATATATCCATATATACTGAGATGCGTTTACAGAGGTATAACCATTTTTTTTAAACCCATATTTCTTTCTTCTGTGATTGTTTGTGAACATTCACCATGGCACCCAAAAACCCACTAGCACAATCATCACCAACTCATCATAAACACAATCACAAGCTCGATACCTTTCTCTGTTAGAATCATCAACCATCCACCATCTCATCTCTACATTATCCATAATAAATATAAGTATACATATACATAAAGATATGTAATAAGCATATCACATACTCACACCAACTTGATCACCATCATGCTTCTTCTCCTTCCACCATCCCAACCACCAAACATCATACACACCACCACCTTCGTTATTTCGACATCCATTAAACCATCGGAGCACCATACCCACCATGATGAATCACCATAACCCACCACCGTCTTGTTATGAAATCCATCTCCACCGTTCACTTCCATCACGGTTCATCACCACTATCATTTATCAACACCAAGATTCTCCTTTCACCACTATAAACCCACTGCCATAACCATTGTTAACGGACCACCATCGCCACCACAAGACCACCACCACCATCACTTTCATATATATATTTTTTTTTCATTATTTCTTTTCTTTTCGTGATAACATAAAATCACCACCCCCATCTTCTTGGGTGTATTGCTACTGCAATGCTTTGTTTTCCATTTAAAAGCAAAGAACCAAAACCATCACTTATTGCAACCGCTGCTATTGTATTCTGTTTTGCTTCTGCTCGATAAACACCCTAATCATCACCTCCTTTACGGCTAACTGCTCCTGTATTCTGTTTCTACTTAGAACAATCACCACCACCATCATCGTGATTCACTTCTATATCTACTCGTTTGTTTCTAATTCTATCTATCTTCGAAAAACCACCACTATCCTCCACATATTCCAAAACCATTTAAACCGTCACTGTTTCTGTTTCAAACCATCGAAACCATTACCTCAAGACCACCATAAACTGTTGCATCTGCTTGTTTATACCTTTTTCGATCACCTGCTACTGTTGTACCTTGCTCCGTTCACTGTTACGGTGCATAATGTTAACGATGAAGATGGAAGACGATGTAAAGTGATTATCCGGCTGCTGTTGTACGTTCTTTCTATTCCTAATACGATGTAAACATTAATGATGGTGAGCTATGATGATGATATCGTGATGATCTTGATATTAATTAATGATGATGATTCATTGATAATAATGAAGCTGTGAAGAAGTGGAACGATGAAGACGATTGTTAATTGATGATGTCGACGTGTGATGATGAGGATAAATAATGGTGGGGTTTACAGATTGAATGGTGATGATTAATATAATGTAGATAATGATAATGACGTAGCTTTCTATTTCAATTAGGCTAACACTGAAACCCAAAATTTCTTGTTACATGGACTATACTATCGGATAATTAGTTGGGTTAAGTTGTTTGGGCCAACCTAGTAGTTGGGCTAAGTAGTTAGGCCAAATTAGTTATTTGGTCTTAAACCTCATTAATCGCTGTGATGAAGTGATACAAAGATGATGATGACGACGATGGAAAACGATAAAGAATATTGATGATGATGAGTAAAAGGATGACGGTGAGGTATTATGATTATGGTTATGATTGTAATTATAATAATAATCGAGACAATAATTAAGATGATGATGATGTGTTGAAGAAGAAGAAGAACACAGAGTAGGATGTTAAAAGAATTTAGGTATCAAATAAATCAGAAAAACGATATAGATTAGATGGTTAGGAGTGTTTGGTTTGAGCAAGAGGTTGCGAGTTCGAGCCTGGCATGGAGCATTATTTTTTTTTAGCCTTTACTTTGAGGTAGCATTCTCTTATTATTATTATTATTATTATTATTATTATTATTATTATTATTATTATTATTATTATTATTATTATTATTATTATTATTATTATTATTATTATTATTAATATCTTTAACATTAATATTATTATTTTTACATTATTATTTTTATTATAAATATTCCTATTAATATTATTACTACAACAAAAGTTAATTATATAAAAATATACTTAATAAAACTATACTAATATTTTATAAATTATTTATTTAAAGAATATAAAATAAATATAAATAAGTTAATAATGAAACACATAAATTATTAAAATAACAGTTATATCACTAATAATATATAAATTATTTGATTACCATCATATGTGTTAATATATATAACTGATATAGGTTCGTGAATCCGAGACCAACACTGCATTGTTCAGTATCGTCGTATGAATATTTTTACTACAAAATATCATATTGTGAGTTCATTTGCTCCCTTTTACTCTTTACATTTTTGGGACTGAGAATACATGCGCTGTTTTTACAACTGCTTTATTAAATGTTTTTGAAATATATTTTTGAACTGCGAATACATGAAATGTTTTTATAAATGTTTGACGAGATAGACACAAGCAAAACATTCCTCGAATGAATTATTATACAGACAGAAGTTCTCTGAATTATTATTGAATTATGTGGACATGATAATTGCCACCAATTGATGAATATATTTTTCCCTGATTATTATTGCTTGGTAACCTAAGAATTAGAATCGGGTATGGCCCTAATTCACGCGAATCCTAAAGGTAGCTACCGGGTTTAACACCCCCACCCAGAATGTCCACTAGACGGAAGGGCTAGTGGGCGTGGTGTTTAGTACTTCGAAGTTTATATGATTATTATACAGACAAGATGTTCTGTTTTGGGGATATTATTATGCGCATTATATGTTAAGGTCGGTTACCAAGCCAAG
Organism: Rutidosis leptorrhynchoides; assembly: GCF_046630445.1. Taxonomy (NCBI): domain Eukaryota; kingdom Viridiplantae; phylum Streptophyta; class Magnoliopsida; order Asterales; family Asteraceae; genus Rutidosis; species Rutidosis leptorrhynchoides. The sequence continues at coordinate 677,191,757 of NC_092333.1, forward strand.
CTATGAAAGCAATGAAAAGTGAATGTTATATATCGAGAGAATGATTTTATACACAGGTTATGTGTATGTTATTTTTGTGCACAAGATATGTGTACGGTTACTAAGATTTATGAAAGATGATTTTCGTACACGAGAAAGGTGTACTGTATTTAAAAGATATCGCATGTACATTACAGGTGGGTATAGGATTCGGGCCCATTTGTATCATGCAGGATTTAAATCTTGTGGTCTATCAAAATGATGAATTTTATTGTTTTATGATAAACTTATGAACTCACCAACCTTTTGGTTGACACTTGAAAGCATGTTTTATTCTCAGGTATGAAAGAAATCTTCCGCTGTGCATTTGCTCAAATTAGAGATATTACTTGGAGTCATTCATGACATATTTCAAAAGACGTTGCATTCGAGTCGTCGAGTTCATCAAGATTATTATTAAGTCAATTATAGTTGGAGGTATTATGAAATAGTATGCTTGCCGTCAACTTTCGATGTAAAGAAACTTTGTCTTTTAAAAACGAATGCAATGTTTGTAAAATGTATCATATAGAGGTCAAATACCTCGCGATGTAACCAAATGTAATGTATTCGTCCAGATGGATTAGAACGGGTCCTTTCAGTTGGTATCAGAGCGGTGGTCTTAGCGAACTAGGTCTTGCATTAGTGTGTCTAACTGATAGTTGTTTAGATGCATTAGTGAGTCTGGACTTCGACCGTGTCTGCATGTCAAAAGTTTTGCTTATAATTTCTAGGTCGAAATCATCTGCTTATCATCCTTAGAAAATTACCTGCTTATCATTCTTAGTCTAGACATGTCTTACTGCCTCTATTGCATAGACAGTGTATAGATAAATTCATATCTTAGCGTATCTGCTATTGTTACCTTTGCCTGATAGCTTTCGTAGATTCCTCTGTAACTCATGGGATCTTAAGTATTATATATGCATATGTAAATTATGTATTGCAGGGTACTAATCTATTTTCTATAATTTATTTCTTATCGAAAATCCTTCATCTGATCGTACGAGATGAATCCCTCAACCAGTTCGAATTCCTCAGATTCCGATAACTATTCCGATATGGAGTTTCACCTAAGCTCCGAAAGCAGTGTCACCAGAATGAATCAACCAATCATCCATCCCTAATTCATCTGATGGGTTCGTAGTCTACTTAGTCATTGGAGACAAGAAGAAGGCGATCCCTTTCATCCACCATATTGTCCTCTTGACGGTGAACCTGAAGCACTTACCGGCGAACCAGTCCGAGACACCATTTTTAGTCTCATTTCCAGGGTAACTCGACACGATTATATTCTATCCACAATTCTAAACCTTATTCACCCGCTCGTCCAACCGACAATCATCCCGGAATAATGGAAGAAGTCAACGAGCTTCGCGTTCGAGTAATCAATTTGGAAAACGTGGTGCAAATTCTACCAGATTTAGCAACAACATCGGCAACACCAGTACCACCAACAACAACATCCGCAGCACAAGCCTCAACACTACATACCTCAACATCTCATTCTGTACCTCGAGTATAATCACCGTTCTACGTATCGTTCTACATCAATTATCTTCGTTCTTCATGGCGATTATGTAATCTCTAAAGTCTTAGAGATTATTTAATCTAGCTCAAACCAAAAAGCAAATGAGATTAATATCATATTAACTCATTAAATCAATGATTACATCTGAAAAAAATATATATCTATGTATATTTTCATAAAGATTGTAATTTAAAAAAAAATTCTTTCGTACAAACTGTTAATGGTGAAAATATTTTAACGGATAGGTAATACCCGAGAAATATTTAGATTTCACATTAATAAGTTACACTGTACATTTTTCGAATCTGATTCAATAGTCATTTACTATCCTACTTACAACCACAGAAGTACGAATCCGTTCATCACAGAATAACCATTTTTCCTTCAATTTCATAATTGGATTTTGACCTATCAGAATCCAACAAGTGGCATAATGAAGAAAACATTGGACAAAATAAAATTTGTTAGAAACAAACAAATTAACTATGAGAAAATTTTTGTTAAGAATCCACGCTAACTGTTCCTAGCTAACTGATTACATTTTATTTATCGCAAATTATTTATCGCAATTTATATTCTCGCAATTTTATTTATCGTCATTTAATTTCTGTTATTTATTTTACGCAATTTAAATATCGGGACACGTATACAAGGTTTTGACATATCATATCGACGCATCTATATATATTATTTGGAATAACCATAGACACTCTATATGCAGTATTGCTGGAGTTAGCTATACAGGGTTGAGGTTGATTCTACAATAATATATATAGTTTGAGTTGTGATCGAGTCTGAGACATGTACACGGGTCACGATATGTATTAATTAATTCGAATATTATAAACTATATGTGAATTATTGAATTAGTAACTGTGGACTGCTAACTGTGGACTACCAACATTGGACAATTAAAATGAATTAAAATATTGATTATAACATATGAAACTAAACAATTCTTCAAGTTTGCCACTTGATTTCATCTTAAACCTCGTTTGTATCTTGACGATTACAATCTACGTTCAAACCTTTCATGATTCTTGAAAACATCTCAATCGATAGGATGAACCAACCGCACTTCATCTACGGAAGGAAAGATTTATGCACATAGATATGCACCTGAAAAACTCTCGGACACTGAGTGAACATTTAACACGTAGCTGTGCTAATTCCTTTAGTGTTATTATTTACTCAAAATAGCTTGATAATCCCTTTCAAATTAGCCAATTTTGTCACAGCTCCAGCAAGTCAACTTCGACTTTTCAGTCAAATTAGCCTTATTATAACCTTGTTATATAAGCCTGCCTTTCATCATCGTTACTGGAAAACCTTTTATATTCCACCATATTACCAGCCGACGTACCAGCAACCTCGTTGCCCTTTGGCTTAAATCTCTCTAAAAAAAAATCACAAGGACTAAATTTGTACATAAAGAATCCTGATGATTCTGTTTCTGATAAAATCTTTAGCGAGTATCTTGCTCCTTAATCACTCTAAATCATCGTGAATGAATTTCTTCATCACAATTAGATTCTAAAATTCTAAGATATTATTGTATTTTTCATTATTAATATCCTCAATATTTCTGAAGATATCTTCATAAATATTCTCGTTCGATATTAATTATCTCTCCGCGCTATCTGTATTATATCATAAAAGGAAACTGTTTTAGTTTCTATATCCTATGAACTTTCGAATTTAAAGTATGAATGTTTTTGAAGTAGTGTTGGAAATTGATGCATGAGTTAGTATAATATAATGACACTTGATCAACGTGATTATATTACAGTAAGTCATGCTGAGTTTCTAATGGAACGTGATGATTCACAGACCATAACGTCATCATGTGCTATGTTACATGACTCTTATATTCTATCTAATCTTTAAATATATCAAGAACATATCTTCATGATAGTTCTATCTTTTCTCTTGAATTCTAGTAATTTAATCAATCAAGATCGTGCTATTACAATTTCTCTCTTAGAACATTAGTCATGATCATTTGAAATTTCATATCTATGAATTTTGGACCATTATTTGCTTGACTTAAAGTCGGGAAGAGAAAACAAAAAGATAGAACTCCATAATATAAAGGAAATGAATATGGTGGATTTATAGTGAAATATACGACAGAACAATCAAAACAGATCATCGCATTTAACCAAAGAGGATCCTAATTTCCTTAATCGCCGAAGAATCAAATCTGTTATAGATTTCGGAGATTATTTTTAAATCCCTGGAATTTCGGAAATCAGCTTTGACTACGTCAGAGGTTAAGACAAATCTTTATTATCTCATTTCAGTTCACTATTTCGTGATAGCTTCACTCGTACTCTTTACACAATCAAATTATTTTATCCCTACTACTCCATGGTGATAAAATTTTATTTTATCAACTCATATTCATCATGAAAACATTTTTATTGTTAGCAATGACCACCTCACTCAAATTTTGGGACGAAATTTCTTTAACGGGTAGGTACTGTGACGACCTAGAAATTTCCGACCAAATTTAAACTTAATCTTTATATGATTTCGATACGATAAGCAAAGTATGTAATGTTGAGTCTAGAAAATTTTGAAATGATGTTCATATATTCAATTGACCTTCGACTGCTCTCGACGATTCACGAACAAGTAATTGTAAATAGATATGTGTGTATGTATATATAAATAATAATTCAAAATATAATTTGAAGTATTATATGTTGTTGTTATTAAAAAAAATAATAATAATAAAATAAAAATAGGACATTATAATAATTATTATTTAAAATATATCTCTATATATAAATACAGTATATTAAAAATAAATATTAAATGATTGTAATACTCGTTTGATGTTTCGATTGATATTAAGCAAGTTAAATTCAAACTTATGTAATTTTAAATAAACGGTTAGCCGAAAATGAGTTTTACAAATTATAGGCTTATTAAAAATGTATTTAGAAACTATTTGTTGAATTTTAAAACTTTTCATATTTTACTTGGGGTTGGGAGTGAATAATTAATGTAATTTTTATTTAATAGTTAATACTCGAATTTTATATCATAATGACTAAAATAAATAAATATAGTTAATTTAAAAATATGGATTTTTTCTGAAGACTTTTATTCGCCACTGAGTAACAACGGAGTACGAATTAATAGTCCATGAAAATCGTCGGTAATTAGAATCCAAATTAACTGCTGCATACTATTTCAAATTGACAATCATACTTCTTTTTATTATTAATTTATATTATTCTTATATTATTATGATAATTACCGTGAATCACTTGTGATATATATATTATTATTACTATTTAAAACTGTACATGATAGATAATTTAAGATATTGTGTTTGTTAGTTTTGTTTCTTAAGATTCCATATATATCCATATATACTCAGATGCGTTTACAGAGGTATAACCATTTTTTTTAAACCCATATTTCTTTCTTCTGTGATTGTTTGTGAACATTCACCATGGCACCCAAAAACCCACTAGCACAATCATCACCAACTCATCATAAACACAATCACAAGCTCGATACCTTTCTCTGTTAGAATCATCAACCATCCACCATCTCATCTCTACATTATCCATAATAAATATAAGTATACATATACATAAAGATATGTAATAAGCATATCACATACTCACACCAACTTGATCACCATCATGCTTCTTCTCCTTCCACCATCCCAACCACCAAACACCATACACACCACCACCTTCGTTATTTCGACACCCATTAAACCATCGGAGCACCATACCCACCATGATGAATCACCATAACCCACCACCGTCTTGTTATGAAATCCATCTCCACCGTTCACTTCCATCACGGTTCATCACCACTATCATTTATCAACACCAAGATTCGCCTTTCACCACTATAAACCCACTGCCACAACCATTGTTAACGGACCACCATCGCCACCACAAGACCACCACCACCATCACTTTCATATATATATTTTTTTTTCATTATTTCTTTTCTTTTCGTGATAACATAAAATCACCAACCCATCTTCTTGGGTGTATTGCTACTGCAATGCTTTGTTTTCCATTTAAAAGCAAAGAACCAAAACCATCACTTATTGCAACCGCTGCTATTGTATTCTGTTTTGCTTCTGCTCGATAAACACCCTAATCATCACCTCCTTTACGGCTAACTGCTCCTGTATTCTGTTTCTACTTAGAACAATCACCACCACCATCATCGTGATTCACTTCTATATCTACTCGTTTGTTTCTAATTCTATCTATCTTCGAAAAACCACCACTATCCTCCACCTATTCCAAAACCATTTAAACCGTCACTGTTTCTGTTTCAAACCATCGAAACCATTACCTCAAGACCACCATAAACTGTTGCATCTGCTTGTTTATACCTTGTTCAATCACCTGCTACTGTTGTACCTTGCTCCGTTCACTGTTACGGTGCATAATGTTAACGATGAAGATGGAAGATGATGTAAAGTGATTATCCGGCTGCTGCTGTACGTTCTTTCTATTCCTAATATGATGTAAACGTTAATGATGGTGAGCTATGATGATGATATCGTGATGATCTTGATATTAATTAATGATGATGATTCATTGATAATAATGAAGCTGTGAAGAAGTGGAACGATGAAGACGATTGTTAATTGATGATGTCGACGTGTGATGATGAGGATAAATAATGGTGGGGTTTACAGATTGAATGACGATGATTAATATAATGTAGATAATGATAATGACGTAGCTTTCTATTTCAATTAGGCTAACACTGAAGCCCAAAATTTCTTGTTACATGGACTATACTATCGGATAATTAGTTGGGTTAAGTTGTTTGGGCTAACCTAGTAGTTGGGCTAAGTAGTTAGGCCAAATTAGTTATTTGGTCTTAAACCTCATTAATCGCTGTGATGAAGTGATACAAAGATGATGATGACGATGATGGAAAATGATAAAGAATATTGATGATGATGAGTAAAAGGATGACGGTGAGGTATTATGATTATGGTTATGATTGTAATGATAATAATAATCGAGACAATAATTAAGATGATGATGATGTGTTGAAGAAGAAGAAGAACACAGAGTAGGATGTTAAAAGAATTTAGGTATCAAATAAATCAGAAAAACGATATAGATTAGATGGTTAGGAGTGTTTGGTTTGAGCAAGAGGTTGCGAGTTCGAGCCTGGCATGGAGCATTATTTTTTTAGCCTTTACTTTGAGGTAGCATTCTCTTATTATTATTATTATTATTATTATTATTATTATTATTATTATTATTATTATTATTATTATTATTATTATTATTATTATTATTATTATTATTATTATTATTATTATTATTATTATTATTATTATTACACAGGTTATGTGTATGTTATTTTTGTGCACAAGATATGTGTACGGTTACTAAGATTTATGAAAGATGATTTTCGTACACGAGAAAGGTGTACTGTATTTAAAAGATATCGCATGTACATTACAGGTGGGTATAGGATTCGGGCCCATTTGTACCATGCAGGATTTAAATCTTGTGGTCTATCAAAATGATGAATTTTATTGTTTTATGATAAACTTATGAACTCACCAACCTTTTGGTTGACACTTGAAAGCATGTTTATTCTCAGGTATGAAAGAAATCTTCCGCTGTGCATTTGCTCAAATTAGAGATATTACTTGGAGTCATTCATGGCATATTTCAAAAGACGTTGCATTCGAGTCGTCGAGTTCATCAAGATTATTATTAAGTCAATTATAGTTGGAGGTATTATGAAATAGCATGCTTGCCGTCAACTTTCGATGTAAAGAAAGTTTGTCTTTTAAAAACGAATACAATGTTTGTAAAATGTATCATATAGAGGTCAAATACCTAGCGATGTAACCAAATGTAATGTATTCGTCCAGATGGATTAGAACGGGTCCTTTCAATTGTGACCGTCAGTTAACTGTAATAGACCATCAGCCAATGGTAGGAGACCATCGACCGAGGGTCCTAGACCATCGACCTATGGTCACTGCAGTTACCGGAGTATATATATGGGTTACGGGTTTCATTATAAGGTTACACACCCTACACATACCCTAGCCGCGTTTTATTGTCCTAAACGTACCAACCGCATCGATCTAATCTCTTGTAGGTTCGATTCATCGATCCCGAAGGTCTAAGTTTATTCGATTAAGCTTGTTCTAGTGTTTTCCGCCTCTAGATCGAGTCTACGTTTGTTCTAAGATCCGTTTTACAATATCATACTCTTAAATCCTATGTATTGTTTTCACATGAGAGTAAACCTAATCGTCATACAGAACAAAATTCAACAGTATCTCATAATTTCAGAAACTTTTCACAAGCCCTCACACATTTTATAAAAGCAATATTACTCATACATTGAATTATTGGGTATTCGGGAGTATATACACAAAATATAGTTTTTTTTTTTTTTTTTTTTCGGGTGGGAAATGCAGCATTTTTGGGTTGTTTTAAACAAACTAAAAAATAATATAAATTAAGCTAGTTTATGTGCTTCTTTTAAACACTTGTTAAGCCATAAGCACTCCAAATAAATATCATGAATTAAAACAAGTGTGATTGAATCGCTAGGTTATTTCAAGTAGAAATTGTTTTCAAATAGAAATTGGGAACGAGTATAAGGTACCTCTAACCATACATTTTGAACCCATTTGCTGTGGGAGCAAACAACAATCCAAAAAACGGAATCTTTCGTCCGTTATGGAACTGTTGATGGAAGGTTCGTCATGAAAGAACCCAACGCTCGTGCGTGTAAGACTCTTTCCAACGTAGCGTCAAAACCCATCGCGTCAGACGAGGTGGCTAAATCTGACGCCCCTGACGCCTCCAACGCGGCGTCAGAATCTGACGCGTGGGGGCGTCAGTTCACTATTTGACGTCGGGTCAGAAAGCCGTCAGGGACAGGTGGCAACGCGTGAAGGGCTGGAGATTACAACGGACATATATCCGTTTGTGATTTTTTTTTTAATTCCGAAAATAATTTATCTATTTAATTTATCCCTTCCATCTTCCATCTTCATCTTCTACCACCTTCATCTTCTACCTCTACCTCTACAACCTTTTCAATTTTTTTTCTTTCAATCTTCTACAAAAATACTATGTCACATCCAAATCAACGACCAAATACTCCACCCGATTGGTACGGAACTTACATGGGAGGAGGTTCTTCAAACCTGAACAACTATCAACAAGTTCCGTTGATCGCGCCTCAATTCCGATTATTGACACCCGAACAACAACATCAATTATTTTTGAAACAACAAAGGCGTATTGAAGAAGCCCAACAATTTCGCAACTTTCAAACCCCGATGACTCCGATTTACCAAGAAACCGTGCCGGAAACTTCCTAATTTTTGTGTTCGTCGATTACAAGACGATTTATTTATTATGATTTGTTAATGAAAATACTCCGTATAAGATTAAAAATTTTATTTTAATTTTTAAAAAATATCACGAGTATTGATTAATAACGTGTAAAAAATCCGTGTTTCATTGCGGACTGGTTTGATCGGTTAATTGAAGGGGCGGGTTTGATAGGTTAACTTGATCGATTCATTAAGTGTAAAAAATTAAATGGATTAAAATTAAGGCAAATAAGGAGGATTAAAAAGTTATAAATAAATGAAGGGAAAGAAACTAAAATAAAAAGTTTTTGTTGTTTAACGGTCGGTTAACATACGGTTAACTTGTTCGGTTCATTAAACTTAAAAAATGAGAAGGAAGGTAAAAAAGGAGAGGTAAAAAAATTGTAAATAAAGGAAGGAGAATAATTACTCTCTTATATTATGATTGGATTTCGCATAAATTCAGAGTCAATATCGAGTGGAACGTGTGGCTAACTAATCCGGAAGTATATGTACTGTAAATAATTACTATAAAGATGCGATCTTTGCATCTGATTTTCGTGTGTGTATGTTTCATCGAGTTTTTATTTAGGTCGTGTATGTTTTGGAGCAGCCCACCCTTCTGTATTCGTGTTTTTCCTTTTAACAAAATTTGCATTTAAAAAAAAGTTGAAGAAAACAACATAAAACAAAAAAAAGAAGCTAAATTACCCTCAAAGGACGTGGAGTGTGAAGACCCGTCCTAATCCATCCAGACGAAGTCCATATCGATTATAAACAATTCACAACAGTTGATTACATCGCGAGGTATTTGACCTCTATATGATACATTTTACAAACATTGCATTCAATTTTAAAAGACAATCTTTCTTTACAACGAAAATTGACGGTATGCATACCATTTCAAAATATATCCAACTATAATTGACTTAATAATAATCTTGATGAACTCGACGACTCGAATGCAACGTCTTTTGAAATATGCCATGAATGACTCCAAGTAATGTTTCTAAAATGAGCAATTGCACAGCGAAAGATTTCTTTCGTACCTGGGAATAAACATGCTTTCAAGTGTCAACCAAAAGGTTGGTGAGTTCATTAGTTTAACATAAATAATCATTTCATAATTTTAATAAACCACAAGATTTCATATTTCCATTTCTCATAAACATACGTCCCGTGCATAGAGACAAAAGTATCATTCATATGGATTGAACACCTGGTAACCGACATTCACAATATGCATATAAGAATATCCCCATCATTCCGGGATCCTCCTTCGGACATGATATAATTTCGAAGTACTAAAGCATCCGTACTTTGGATGGGGCTTGTTGAGCCCGATAGATCTATCTTTAGGATTCGCGTCAATTAGGGTGTCTGTTCCCTAATTCTTAGATTACCAGACTTAATAAAAAGGGCATATTCGATTAGATAATCCAACCATAGAATGTAGTTTCGATTACTTGTGTCTATTTCGTAAAGCATTTATAAAAGCAGCGCATGTATTCTCAGTCCCAAAAATATATATTGCAAAAGCATTTAAAAAGGGAGTAATGAAACTCACGCATATAAATATTTTAAAAACAGTTAATAAAGCATTTGCATGTATTCTCAGCCCAAAAACGTAAAGAGTAAAAAGGGCGAATGAAACTCACCTAATGTATTTTGTAGTAAAAATACATAGAACGACATTGAACTAGTATGGGGGTTGGCCTCGAATTCACGAACCTATATCATTTGTATATATATATATATTAAAGCATATAATCGTAACTGAACAAATTTATTTATTATATTTTTAATTTATATATTATGTATGTTTAATTTTTGTATATATTCCTGATGGTTAATATTTATATAGTTAGATTAATATATCCATATTTATATACATAATTGTTTAATGTTATATTTAAAAATCGTTAGTTTGTTATTTGTATGAATTTAAATAATATTAACAGGTTTGATAGATATAATTATGTGAAATTTTAATAAAATTACAATATATGTAACAAGTATATTTTATGTACAAAATATTTATTTGTTTTAAAATGATAGTTTTGATAATAATAAGGTTTTACTAATAATAATAATAATAATAACTTTATTAATAAAAATACAAATAATGATTTTTGTTAATACTGATACTTATAATAATAATAATAGAAATCTTATTACTAATGGTACTATTGATAATCATATTACTTAATAATAGTACTTATTTTGATAATAATATTAGTAATAGCAGTAATAGTCATAATTGTAGCTAGGGTTGTGATAATAATAATAAGTGGTAACTAATACTTATATCCATGATAATAATAATGGTAATACTATTAATACTAAGTGATATTACATAATAATAACTAACATGATAATAATAACTATCAAAATATTAATATTAACATAACAATACTAATAATTAATAATACTCATACTATCAAATATAATACTAATAACGGTTATGATGCTTATAATTAAGATGATAATTATAATAATTATAATATTAGTAATAATGATATTAATATTAATTTTTGTAGTGATATTGATATTCATAACACTAATGATAGTAATAATAATGATTATTTATAATAATAATAACAATAAAATTAATAATAATGATGATAATAAATGTAACAACCTTTGAAGAGAAGCTTTAAAAAAAAACGTCACGGCCGGGACTCGAACCCTCGACCTCTCGTTTGCCCATCAACACCCTTAACCATCCCTCTATCTCGATTTATCTGATATATTTCATCAATTAATTTTATTTAACCCCTCGTCTGTTTTCACCTTCTTCTTCATATTCAAATCGACCAAAACCCAAGTAAAATCAATGGGTTGTTTTGATTTTCCCTGAGTTATACCGAATTGAATAAAAAAAAAATACATCGCTGCTAGTTTTTGTAATCATCATCACTAATCCTTCTTTGAATCATCATCACAGTTAATCATCATCGTCATTAATAACGAATCATTGTTTCGTACAACCCCATCATCATTCATTATCATCATAATCATCGTACTATACTACTATCATCTCATCTCATGATCTTTTCATAATCATCTCGCCATCATCACAATTCATGTATCATCATACATACATGTCATCATCATTATTATCATAATACACTGTCAACGTTCATCATCATCACTTCGCTATAACATCATCACCATTACTTAATCATCCCTTTCCCCCATTATGATGATCCTAATCACTATCCTTCAATAGATAAAGGAAACAGAAAGCGTAATACATAGTAGTAAGGTTTGGGCTTCAATTAAATTAGAAATTAATTGGGTTTGGCTATGGCCCGACAGCAGCCCAGCAGGATCAATTTTCGGCCCAACTAACCAAAGGAATCCAATATCATACCAATTGATAGGGCTTTCGAAGTAGGGAGTTGTCACAGAATATAATACGTGGATTAAATAAAACAAGTGGGGTTCTTGGATGTCAATATAAAGATAACAAGTGGTATCCAATATCATCACCCACTTATATAATTCAATTGAATGACACCACTACTATCACTTTAATATCATCATTATCGTACCATTATCAATATTATATCATCACCTCGATCATATATGAATCGTCTTCCTCTTTCTGTTGCAGGTTATTGTAACAGCAGCAATACAGTAGCAGCTGTAGTTCGACAGCAACATTTAGTAGCAGCAAAAATGAAAAGAGGGTAATGATTTGTGATGGTCTTCGAATGGAACAGAAAATGCACAGTATAGTAGCAGTATTCGGATAGCAATTTAATGGTGAAGGTGGTTATTAATGATGGTTTCAAGGTGTTGAAATGGTGGTGAGTTGAGGTGGACGAGTGTGGTGTTCCCGGCTAGAAGGAGAATAAAATGATGATGATGGTGATGGGTGTTTTTGGGTTGTTCATGGTAGTGATGGTGATTGGAACAAAAGAATCAAGAAAAGGTTTTGAAATGAATTGGTGATAATATGTTACTCGATGGTTGAACTAAAACTTTAAGGGTTTGGTGGTAATGGTTTAACATAATAGAAAGTAGGAGTAGTTGATTGGTTCAAGCCAGCAAGAAAGACAACAAGAAGAAAAATGATCATGGTTTGGTTGAATCGAAATAGAACACAGATTATAGATAGTTCACAGGTTGATGAAAAGTGATTTAGTTAGGAGAACAAGACAAGTGGTGAGTTGATAGAAATAGAAAATAGAAAAATAGAATAGATAGATATTAGCACAAATTCTTCAATCAAGAACAGAACTTAAATAAAGTTCCAAACTGTATTAGATTGGTACTATGAAAATGATGTGTAACAACTTGTGGGTATTTGTTTGTTTTGCAGAATCGATACCCATATAAATATAGATACACAATCTTCTTTTTAGATTGTAAAGCAAATAATAAATAATAAGATAATAATACTGATAACATGTGAATTACAAGGAAACAAGATTTGTAATAGAATGATTAGGACAGTCACTTTAGAAATTTTATATGTCGACATGCAAGTTCTAATTGCAAACAAGTGGATCACAAGTATAAAGTGCACAAACGTAGATTAATAAATAAAATTAGCAGGCTCAAAGTTTGTAAGTTTCCTAGTATATATCTAATTCATACGGGTATTTGTTTCGTGCTTCGTTGTAAATCAGTGGCGGATAAAAGTCACAATTAAGATATATCTCAAATTAATATTCAAAGTAGGAATATAATTGTATTAGACTTATTTGATAACAATCAGAATGACAAACGTATGTTACTATTGCTTAATAACCATATTCGATATATTATATATATAAATATGTTTTAATAATAAATTTTATTATTTTACATTTTTTATTTATAATAATAAAGTTGTATATTATTTCTAATTATATTTCAAATTATTATTATTATATATATTCATATATTTGAATAGTTCGTGAATCGTCGGACTCAGTCAAAGGTCAATTGAATACATGAACATAGTTTCAAAATTTTCGAGACTCAATATTACAGACTTTGCTTATCGTGTCGAAACCATATAAGAATTAAGTTTAAATTTGGTCGGAATTTGCCGGGTCGTCACAGTACCTACCCGTTAAAGAAATTTCGTCCCGAAATTTGATCGTGGTTGTCATGGCTAACTATATAAATGTTTTCATGACGAATTTTAGTTGATAAATAGGATTTTATCACCATTAAGTAATATAGATAAACGATTCGATTATGTGAGGCGTACGAGTGAAGCTATCATAAAAAAAAAATTAGATAGGGTAATAGATATTCGTCTTTACTGTTGACGTAATCATGGTTGAATTTAGAAAATAAGGTGCGTCTTATCTTTTGACGTTGTTTTGGTTGAATTCCGGAATTCGAGGGATTTAAAGAAAATCTTGGAAATCTATAAGATCCGATTCTTCGAAATTTATGGAAAATAAGATCTCTATAATTAAATGCGATCATCTGTCTCGATTGCTCTGTCTGGTATTTTCACTGTAAATTAACTTCTTTCATTCCATTACCTCCCATCACTCCTAATTTCTATATTTTAATTCATTCTTCCAACTCATCAATCAATATGCTTCATCCCGTTTTAATTTTTGGATATATTCCTGACTTTCATATTGATCATTCTCCTTTTTCATCTACCACCGGAGGAATCTGTCTACTTCTACTATGCTCTTGGGTTTATAGTGTTTTTAGTTCCCCCCGAGTCTTTATATTGCTATTCGTATTAATGAACACAGTTTTGTGATTTCTGTGTTGTTGTCGAGTTTTATATCTTCCCTTATGTTTCAGAGCTCTTTGCCTTTTTATTCTCTTTTCGAACTCTAGTAAAGCGAGTAATAGTTCAGAATTCGTAAGTATGGAGTTTCGAATGATTATAATGTTCTAAGCAGGAAGGAACGTGATAGCACGATTTGATTTTTCAAATTTACCAACATTACGGAAGATAGAACCATCAACAATACATTTTCTTGATTTGTTCAGGAGTTAAGTAGAATGAAAGAGTTATGTAACATGGCACATGATGATGTTATGATCTGTGAATCATCATGTTCCAATAGAAACTCAGCATGACTTACTGTAAGATAATCACGTTGATCAAGTGCCATTATATTATACTAACTCATGCATCAGTTCCCAACATTACTTCAATAACATTCATATTTTAAGCTCGAAAGTTTACAGAATATAGAAACTAACAGTTTCTATATGATGTAACACTGATATCATGAAGAGATTAATGATTTCAAATAAGAATAGTTATGAAAATATCTTCAGAAATATGGAGGATATTTATAATGAATGATACGATAATATCTTAGAATATCTAAGATCAGAGGATGATGGAAACTATAATCCGCAAGGGTTTAGAGTAAGGAGCAAGATATTCGCTAAAGACTTCAGCAGGTATTGAATCCTTTGGATTCTTTGAAGTCAAACTTATTCTTTGTGATTTGTCCACGACTTTCTTTATAGTTTCGCATAATCTTCCTTTCGGTACTAAATTTTCTATTGAATGTTTCCAATATAATGATACACAGGAAGCACGAAGAGGTATATAATTTCGGACAAGAATATTTATGAAAATATCCTCAGAAATATCGAAGATATTGATGATGATATTTTGGAATTTCTAAGTTCGATGGTTGATGGAGAAAGATTTTCCGCAAGATTTTAACATGAGTACGGAGCAAGATATTCATTGTAGGTTTCATCGGATCCAGAATTACCTGGATTCTTTGGATATATGGTATGGTCCTTGTATTTATCCTTGGTCTCCTTCGTGGTTAGTTCAATCCGTTTTCCAGTTCCAACTTTTTTGAGCTTTTCCAACATACTATTCTTTATCATCAAACTTTCGATGATTAAGGTCGTTTATGGTTGTCTATGGTTTCTGTTGCTTCATTCAGCTTTTTCAACATTCAGAGTATTGATTTGTGACTGAGTGCTTTTCAGAATTTCAGAATGAGAGATCATAATTCTAAGAGATAAATGTCATACATATAACTGTTGATGTAGATATGCTGTGAGTTTTCAAAGTACTGATTGCTGATTCCCGGTAATTGTTATGGCAGTTCTCGTTACAAGATGCGGATGAGTACATGACGAGACTTCAATAGATAAATATAGTGATTTGTCGGAGGGATTTAAACTAAGGAGCGACAAGGTTGCTGGTACATTTGCTGGTAATGTGGTGGAATATAAAAGAATTCTCTGGTATCAAAAGGGTAATTGTATATATCAGGATTATAGTAAGGCTACTTCGAATGAAAAGTCAAAGTTGAATTGCTGGAGCTGTGACAAAATTGGCAACTTTGAAAAGGGATCGCAAAGTTATTTTTGTTAATAAATACCAAAGGATCTGACGCGGCTACGTGTTAAACTTTTACTCAGTTGCCGAGAGTTTCTCAGGTGCATAACTATATGCATAAATCTTTTCTTCCATAGATGAAGTGCGGTTGGTTCATCCTATCGATTGAGATGTTTTCAAGAATCATGAAAGGTTTGAACGCAGATTAGAATTGTCAAGATACAAATGGCGTTTAGGATGAAATCAAGTGGCAACTTGAAGAATTGTTTGGTTTCATATGTTATAGTCAATATTTTATTTCATTTTAATTGTCCAATTATTAGTCCACAGTCGATAGTCCACTAATAATAGTCCAATAATTCATATATAGTTTAATATATAATATTTGAATTAATTAATACGTATCGTGACCCGTGTACATGTCTCATACTCGATCACAACTCAAAGTATATATATTATTATAGAATCAACCTCAACCCGGTATAGAGAACTCGATCATTACTGCATATAGAGTGTCTATGGTGATTCCAAATAATATATATAGATGTGTCGATATGATATGTCAAAACCTTGTATACGTGTCCCGATATTTAAAGTGCGTAAAATAAATAACAGAAAATTAAATGACAATAAATAAAATTGCGAGAATATAAATTGCGATAAAATAAATTGCGATAATTAAATTGCGATAAATAAAATGTAATACGGAATTAACAGTTAGCTAGGAACAGTTAGCTAGGATTTTGTTAGCGTGGTTTCTTAATAAAATTTAATATTGTTAATTAGTCTGTTTCTAATCAATT
The DNA here is from genome assembly GCF_046630445.1 of Rutidosis leptorrhynchoides. NCBI lineage: Eukaryota > Viridiplantae > Streptophyta > Magnoliopsida > Asterales > Asteraceae > Rutidosis > Rutidosis leptorrhynchoides. Next base: position 677,208,757 of record NC_092333.1, read on the forward strand.
TTTATTGTGTCCATTATTTCTTCATTATGCCACTTGTTGGATTCTGATAGGTCAAAATCCAAATATGAAATAGAATTTGAATGAAAATAGTTATTCTTTCGTGAGCGGATACGTATCTCGGTGGTTGTAAATAGGATAGTGAATAACTGTTGAATCAGATTCGAAGAATATACAGTGTAACTTATTAATGTGAAATTTAAATATTCCTCGGGTATTACCTACCCGTTAAAATATTTTCACCATTAACAGTTTGTACAAAAGAATTTTTAATTACAATCTTTTTGAAGACATATATACATATATATTTTCTTCAGATGTAATCATGGATTTAATGAGTCAATATGATATTAAACTCATTTGATTTATCGTTAGAACAAGAATATATAATCTCTAACATATTAGAGATTACATAATCACCATGTCGGACGAAGATAAATGATGTAGAATGATTCGTAGAACAATAATTATATTCGAGGTACAGAATGAGATGTCGAGGCATGGATTGGTGATGGTACTGGTGTTGTTATTGATGGTACTGTTGGTGCTGGTGATGTTGCTGAAGCTGGTACATTTTGCACCATATTCTCCGAATTGATTATTCGAGCGCGAAGTTCGTTGACTTATTACTCCAGGATGATTGTCGGTCGGAACGAGCGGATGAATAAGGTTCAGAATTGTGGATAGAATATAATCTTGTCGAGTTACCCTGGAAATGAGACTAAAAATGGTGTCTCGAACAGGTTCGCCGGTAAACGTTTCAGGTTCATTGTCAAGAGGTGAATTCGGTTGGTGGAAGGGATTGCCTTCTGCGCGTCTCCATTGATTAAGTCGAATATGAATCCATCAGATGAATTGGGGATGGATGATTGGTTGATTCATTCTGGTGTCGTTGCTTCCGGAGCTTATATGACTATCCATTCTGAATAACTGTCGGGATAACTATCGGAATAGCTGTCGGAATCCGAGGGACTCGATCTAGTTGAGGGATTCATCTCGTACGATCAGATGAAGGATTTTCGATAAGAAATAGATTATAGGATGTAGATTAGTATCCTGCAATACATAATTTACATATGCATATATAATACTAAAATCTCATAAGTTACGGAGGAATCTACGGAAGCTGTCAGGTAAAATCTACAGTAATAGATACGCTAAGATATGAATTTATCTATACACTGTCTATACAATAGAGGCAGTAAGACGTGTCTAGACTTTAAGGATGATAAGCAAATAATTTTCGACACGAAATGATGAGCAAAACTTTTGACATGCAGACACGGTCGAAGTCCAGACTCACTAATGCATCTAAACAACTATCAATTAGACACACTAATGCAAGACCTGGTCCGCTAAGACCACCGCTCTGATACCAACTGTGAAGACCCGTCCTAATCCATCCGGACGAAGTCCATATCGATTATAAACAATTCACAACAGTTGATTACATCGCGAGGTATTTGACCTCTATATGATACATTTTACAAACATTGCATTCAATTTTAAAAGACAATCTTTCTTTACAACGAAAATTGGCGGTATGCATACCATTTCAAAATATATCCAACTATAATTGACTTAATAATAATCTTGATGAACTCGACGACTCGAATGCAACGTCTTTTGAAATATGCCATGAATGACTCCAAGTAATGTTTCTAAAATGAGCAATTGCACAGCGAAAGATTTCTTTCGTACCTGGGAATAAACATGCTTTCAAGTGTCAACCAAAAGGTTGGTGAGTTCATTAGTTTAACATAAATAATCATTTCATAATTTTAATAAACCACAAGATTTCATATTTCCATTTCTCATAAACATACGTCCCGTGCATAGAGACAAAAGTATCATTCATATGGATTGAACACCTGGTAACTGACATTCACAATATGCATATAAGAATATCCCCATCATTCCGGGATCCTCCTTCGGACATGATATAATTTCGAAGTACTAAAGCATCCAATACTTTGGATGGGGCTTGTTGGGCCCGATAGATCTATCTTTAGGATTCGCGTCAATTAGGGTGTCTGTTCCCTAATTCTTAGATTACCAGACTTAATAAAAAGGGCATATTCGATTAGATAATCCAACCATAGAATGTAGTTTCGATTACTTGTGTCTATTTCGTAAAGCATTTATAAAAGCAGCGCATGTATTCTCAGTCCCAAAAATATATATTGCAAAAGCATTTAAAAAGGGAGTAATGAAACTCACGCATATAAATATTTTAAAAACAGTTAATAAAGCATTTGCATGTATTCTCAGCCCAAAAACGTAAAGAGTAAAAAGGGCGAATGAAACTCACCTAATGTATTTTGTAGTAAAAATACATAGAACGACATTGAACTAGTATGGGGGTTGGCCCCGAATTCACGAACCTATATCATTTGTATATATATATATATATATATATATATATATATATATATATATATATATATATATATATATATATATATATATATATTAAAGCATATAATCGTAACTGAACAAATTTATTTATTATATTTTTAATTTATATATTATGTATGTTTAATTTGTGTATATATTCCCGATGGTTAATATTTATATAGTTAGATTAATATATCCATATTTATATACATAATTGTTTAATGTTATATTTAAAAATCGTTAGTTTGTTATTTGTATGAATTTAAATAATATTAACAGGTTTGATAGATATAATTATGTGAAATTTTAATAAAATTACAATATATGTAACAAGTATATTTTATGTACAAAATATTTATTTGTTTTAAAATGATAGTTTTGATAATAATAAGGTTTTACTAATAATAATAATAATAACAATAATAATAATAATAATAATAATAATAATAATAATAATAATAATAATAATAATAATAATAATAATAATAATAATAATAATAACTTTATTAATAAAAATACAAATAATGATTTTTGTTAATACTGATACTTATAATAATAATAATAGAAATCTTATTACTAATGGTACTATTGATAATCATATTACTTAATAATAGTACTTATTTTGATAATAATATTAGTAATAGCAGTAATAGTCATAATTGTAGCTAGGGTTGTGATAATAATAATAAGTGGTAACTAATACTTATATCCATGATAATAATAATGGTAATACTATTAATACTAAGTGATATTACATAATAATAACTAACATGATAATAATAACTATCAAAATATTAATATTAACATAACAATACCAATAATTAATAATACTCATACTATCAAATATAATACTAATAACGGTTATGATGCTTATAATTAAGATGATAATAATAATAATTATAATATTAGTAATAATGATATTAATATTAATTTTTGTAGTGATATTGATATTCATAACACTAATGATAGTAATAATAATGATTATTTATAATAATAATAACAATAAAATTAATAATAATGATGATAATAAATGTAACAACCTTTGAAGAGAAGCTTTAAAAAAAAAACGTCACGGCCGGGACTCGAACCCTCGACCTCTCGTTTGCCCATCAACACCCTTAACCATCCCTCTATCTCGATTTATCTGATATATTTCATCAATTAATTTTATTTAACCCCTCGTCTGTTTTCACCTTCTTCTTCATATTCAAATCGACCAAAACCTAAGTAAAATCAATGGGTTGTTTTAATTTTCCCTGAGTTATACCGAATTGAATAAAAAAAAATACATCGCTGCTAGTTTTTGTAATCATCATCATTAATCCTTCTTTGAATCATCATCACAGTTAATCATCATCGTCATTAATAACGAATCATTGTTTCGTACAACCCCATCATCATTCATTATCATCATAATCATCGTACTATACTACTATCATCTTATCTCATGATCTTTTCATAATCATCTCGCCATCATCACAACTCATGTATCATCATACATACATGTCGTCATCATTATTATCATAATACACTGTCAACGTTCATCATCATCACTTCGCTATAACATCATCACCATTACTTAATCATCCCTTTCCCCCATTATGATGATCCTAATCACTATCCTTCAATAGATAAAGGAAACAGAAAGCGTAATACATAGTAGTAGGGTTTGGGCTTCAATTAAATTAGAAATTAATTGGGTTTGGCTATGGCCCGACAGCAGCCCAGCAGGATCAATTTTCGGCCCAACTAACCAAAGGAATCCAATATCGTACCAATTGATAGGGCTTTCGAAGTAGGGAGTTGTCACAGAATATAATACGTGGATTAAATAAAACAAGTGGGGTTCTTGGATGTCAATATAAAGATAACAAGTGGTATCCAATATCATCACCCACTTATATAATTCAATTGAATGACACCACTACTATCACTTTAATATCATCATTATCGTACCATTATCAATATTGTATCATCACCTCGATCATATATGAATCGTCTTCCTCTTTCTGTTGCAGGTTATTGTAACAGCAGCAATACAGTAGCAGCTGTAGTTCGACAGCAACATTTAGTAGCAGCAAAAATGAAAAGAGGGTAATGATTTGTGATGGTCTTCGAATGGAACAGAAAATGCACAGCATAGTAGCAGTATTCGGATAGCAATTTAATGGTGAAGGTGGTTATTAATGATGGTTTCAAGGTGTTGAAATGGTGGTGAGTTGAGGTGGACGAGTGTGGTGTTCCCGGCTAGAAGGAGAATAAAATGATGATGATGGTGATGGGTGTTTTTGGGTTGTTCATGGTAGTGATGGTGATTGGAACAAAAGAATCAAGAAAAGGTTTTGAAATGAATTGGTGATAATATGTTACTCGATGGTTGAACTAAAACTTTAAGGGTTTGGTGGTAATGGTTTAACATAATAGAAAGTAGGAGTAGTTGATTGGTTCAAGCCAGCAAGAAAGACAACAAGAAGAAAAATGATCATGGTTTGGTTGAATCGAAATAGAACACAGATTATAGATAGTTCACAGGTTGATGAAAAGTGATTTAGTTAGGAGAACAAGACAAGTGGTGAGTTGATAGAAATAGAAAATAGAAAAATAGAATAGATAGATATTAGCACAAATTCTTCAATCAAGAACAGAACTTAAATAAAGTTCCAAACTGTATTAGATTGGTACTATAAAATGATGTGTAACAACTTGTGGGTATTTGTTTGTTTTGCAGAATCGATACCCATATAAATATAGATACACAATCTTCTTTTTAGATTGTAAAGCAAATAATAAATAATAAGATAATAATACTGATAACATGTGAATTACAAGGAAACAAGATTTGTAATAGAATGATTAGGACAGTCACTTTAGAAATTTTATATGTCGACATGCAAGTTCTAATTGCAAACAAGTGGATCACAAGTATAAAGTGCACAAACATAGATTAATAAATAAAATTAGCAGGCTCAAAGTTTGTAAGTTTCCTAGTATATATCTAATTCATACGGGTATTTGTTTCGTGCTTCGTTGTAAATCAGTGGCGGATAAAAGTCACAATTAAGATATATCTCAAATTAATATTCAAAGTAGGAATATAATTGTATTAGACTTATTTGATAACAAGCAGAATGACAAACGTATGTTACTATTGCTTAATAACCATATTCGATATATTATATATATAAATATGTTTTAATAATAAATTTTATTATTTTACATTTTTTATTTATAATAATAAAGTCGTATATTATTTCCAATTATATTTCAAATTATTATTATTATATATATTCATATATTTGAATAGTTCGTGAATCGTCGGACTCAGTCAAAGGTCAATTGAATACATGAACATAGTTTCAAAATTTTCGAGACTCAATATTACAGACTTTGCTTATCGTGTCGAAACCATATAAGAATTAAGTTTAAATTTGGTCGGAATTTGCCGGGTCGTCACATGGTGTTTGTGTGTGTTCGAGTGTTATGTGTCAAGGTTTATGTCACGATTGTGTCGATCTCAACAAAAAAGGTCGGGCTCCGTTAAAGAAGTTTTCGTCATTAAACCGAGATGCAAAGTTAACCATTAAAGAAAAAGTTAACAAGTTGGTAAGAAAGTTAGGTGTGATGCCTCTCTCTGTTCGATTGTTACGTGTTAAGGTTCTTGTCACGATTGTGCCAATCTCAACAAGAAGGGTCGGGCTCCGTACGTATGACTAATGTTTTGTTCTTGAGTTTGTTTTTTCATTGGGAAAATAGAATGTGGAGAGAAATAGATAAAAATTAAGGAAAGAAAGGTAACATAAAACATGTTACATGTTTTTTTGAGTTAAAATGGAAATGAGTGAAAGAAAAGTAACTAACTAGGTGAAATTAATTATAGTAATGAGAATGATAATTGTATTGTAACTCATATGTTAATTACTTGCCTTTCTTAAGGAGAGGTCAGGAGTTCGACTCTCGTGAGGTATAATATTGCACACAAGATTGTTCATTAACCCTTGAATTTCACCCAAATATGTCTTTCTCACATCGCGTTGCGGGGGCAGTGAGAGAGTGGGGTTTTACTGCCCATGCCCTCGGATTGAGCTGAGTTTCCTCCTGAATAGCAGTTCGGGGCGGGTTATGCAACTGTGGGAGATGAACGCGTATGTGCTTTATTCGCCTGGATGATCCGAATTGTTGTTAAAAAAAAAAAGAATGATAAAGTATACAATGTAAAATTAAGTAGGAATTTGTTAGGGTTGTATTAATCATTTTACATACACGCATATATATTTTTTTCATTATAATTCTCTTAAGAATGAAAATGATGCAAAACAAAAGCAAAAAACATTTGATACATCATTCTTTTTATGAGATATGATACAACCATTTAAGGTTTATAATTTTTTTTTTTTTTTTGATAAAATAACATGACAGATGAGATGTATCATTCAAGATCATTGTTGTTTCTCTCAAATTTTTCCCTTGATACAATCAGCTCAACTTTAATTTATCTCCCTTTTATACTAATCTTATTTACTTTTGACTTGGAGAGTTGTAATCCATTTGTTTGAAATTTAACAGACCAATTAGAGGCGTGACATGTAACGCGACAATCACATGTGATTGAAAATTTCTTTTTTTTTTTTTAAAAAATCATTGTTTTCTCCAAAAAAAAAAATTTAAATTTTTTTTCGAGTTTTTTTTTTTAAATTTAGCATGTCAAATTGAATAAAAAAATTCAAATTTTTTTTTTAAATTTCAATTTTTTTTTCAATCGCATGTGATTGGATTTGACATGCAGAATCTCATGTGATTTATTGCATGTCAAATCCAATCACATGTGATTGAAAAAAATAAAAAAAAATTTTAGAAAAAAAAGTTTTTACTTTTTTTTTCAATTGATTGTCGCGTCACATGTCTCAATCTCATTGATCCCTTAAATCTGAAATTAAAAGTTGAATTTAGTTGAATATTACTGTCGACTCGGAATAAAAAAATAATAATAATTCTATTTATATTTATATTTATATTTAAATTTATACTTTTCTTTAAAAAAAACCCTCAATACAGTGCAAGGGGTCCAATTATCAACGAGGGTTTAAACTTTATTCCCAATTACTCCGTACATCATTTCATTTTTTTCTCTACTAAAACCCTCGTATTGCACTTGACTACTGTTAATTTCACCAAACAACCACCACGGACGGCTGTTACCGGCGCCGGGAAAAAACACTAATCGTACAATTACAATGGTGAAGATTACATTAGGTTGCGAACCAGTCGTCGGATCATTAACACCGTCTAAAAAGAGAGAGTATAGAGTTACTAATAGGTTACAAGAAGGAAAGCGTCCGATATACGCTGTCGTTTTCAATTTCATTGATTCTCGTTATTACAACGTCTTCGCCACCGTCGGTGGTAATCGCGTAAGATTCTACAATCCTATATTATTGAGATTGAAAATTATGTGATTAATTAGGGTTTTGATGTGTTGTGTTTTTGTAGACATTGTTTATCATTTAGAATATTTAAATAAAAAATTAGTTGGCAAGGTAACATTTTTCATTAGTTTTTAAAAAATATAAAAATGTAATTTTGAATACAGAGCAGTTTATAAAATTTCAAAAACAATTCAAGTGTTGAGATTTGGTGGTAAATAGGTAAGTCAAGGTTAGTGATTGTTAAGAGTCAAACTTGTAATGTCGAAGTTTAAACACGCAAATGTATTCATAATATAACCTTGTGTTGTAGCTCATGTGGTAGTGGTCTGCCTATCTTAGCGAGAGGTCAGGAGTTCGACTCCCGCGGGGTGCAGCATTGCACACAAGGTTGCCCCTTTACCCTTGAATTCCACCCTAGGGCGACTCCCGCAAATCGCGTTGTGGGGGTAGTGGGGAGGGGGTTTTACCGCCCATTCCCTCGGATTGGGCCGTGTTTCCTTCTGGGAAAGTTGTGGGCGGGAGATGAACGCGTGGGTGGTTAAGTCCCCCTGGGTGATCCCGTAATGCTGTTCAAGAAAAAAAAATGTATTCATAATATGCTCGTATATTATAAGTTTTAACATAATATGAGTTAAAGCAAAACCATTTTATTGGTTGTATATGCCAATAATAGTTGTTTAAATATGTAGTGTTTCTTCTGCATTCTTTATGTAATTAATTTGAGATTTCATATTTGTAGGTTACTGTATACCAATGTCTTGAAGGTGGTGTCATTGCTGTACTGCAGTCTTACATTGACGAAGATGTAAGAAACAAAAATTCATTTGATACCGAACAATTTATAAATACAGGCATATATGAACAAATTTCTGGATTTCGAACGTAGATCAGAAGGACGAGTCATTTTACACTGTGAGCTGGGCATGCGGTGCTGACGGGACACCATTGCTAGTAGCTGGTGGAATCAATGGTATAATTCGTGTCATTGATGCTGGCAATGAAAAGATACACAAGGTTAACATTTTTCGGCATAGATATTTTGCAATGATTCGGTAGCAAAGGACTGCATTTTGATAATTTAACAAGTGCATCGCAGAAATTAGTGGTGGCTATTTTACCCATTTTATATGATTGTCACTTATGTATGATCTCTAGCGGGTCAACTGGGTTGAAAATTAATTAGCTTGAAATATATGGGTCAATCAAATGCAAATGGGTGACCGAATAGCATAAAACCTCATAATTCATTAAATCTAAATACTTTTGTTGTTGTTAAATATTTAATCATATACGGCAAACTAATTATTTGTGAAAGTTCATTAAATTTGAACAAGTGCAAGTTCTACCTGACCCGGCCATTTTGAACCTTACAAATATGATTATGCATATACGAGTTCTAGCAGTAATATACTTATAACCAACCGATGGCATCTCTTAGTTATTAGCTTTATGGATATGTATTGTTTCTCTATACGTAGTCATATAATGATAGTAATTTATTGCAGAGTCTTGTTGGTCATGGGGATTCAGTAAATGAAATTAGAACACAAACGCTGAAACCTTCACTTGTGCTGTCTGCAAGTAAAGTAAGTGCTATGCCTAAAATTTATATTTTTGGCCCCTTGAAAAATATTTTGATTGATGCCTATTTAGAACTGACACATTTGAGTTTGAATAGGATGAATCCGTTCGCTTATGGAATGTTCAAAATGGAATATGCATTTTGATTTTTGCTGGAGCTGGTGGTCACCGCAATGAAGTCTTAAGTGTGGTCAGTGTTGACTTTAGGGAGGCCTATTAATAATTTATTGGCAAACTCAATTTGCTTACTTATGAATGGGTGGATTAAGGTTATGTTTTATCTCTAAAGATGAAAAAGAAAAAACCAAATAAAAGGGAAAGGAGTCTATCATGTTAAAATTTCTGAAACTCTAAGGTGGAATACATATTGCATAAAACTTTTAATTGCTATCTCCATAGTGATTATCATTGACTAACCTACATCACTAATATTGTAACTCCAAATATATGTATAAAATAATAAATGCTGGGCAGCAACAGTTTCAGGTCAACCTAACCCAATCTGTTTTAATTAGTACCAAGTTTACCGCTTTTACTTGAACGTGTTACCCTGCACGCCCATTTTTTACTCCTTTTTTCGAATTACATTTAATGCTTTCAAGTCCTATTAAATTTTACTACTAAGGAGCTAAAATTGGGTTCATGGTTGTTTCAGGATTTCCATCCTTCAGATATATATCGTATTGCTAGTTGTGGTATGGATAACACTGTAAAGATCTGGTCAATGAGAGGTACAATATGCTTCTAAGTTCTAATATTCACTCGCTAGCGATTTCTTCAAATCTCATGGCTTTACAAGGTGTTATTTTCATTGATTGTTTAAATGTTACTAGGAGAAAAAACGTTGATAACTTTTGTAACTTGTGAACATTGATACATGTAAGGAAAAACATAAAAATTGTGGTATGAAGTAAAAATGGTGTATTTAAATTGTTAATTGTCTTTTCATACTGTTATTGAGCTCTTTTTAGAGTTTTGGACATACGTTGAGAAATCTTTTACATGGGAGGGACTTCCTTCACAGTTTCCAACAAAATATGTGCAGTTTCCGGTCAGAATCCTCTTTAAATTTTATCAATGTAATTGTTTTTCTTTTTATTTTCAGTTGGGCATTTGTTATAGTTCTCATTTGACTCAACTAATTCAGGTGTTAATTGCGTCAATCCATACAAATTATGTCGACTGCAATAGGTGGCTTGGTGATTTCATACTATCCAAGGTGCTTTAACTAACTGATCACTGCTGAAATTCGTAAGCAGTTTGTTTCTTAATAAAATCTATGTTTATGTCACTTCTTCAGAGCGTTGATAGTGAATTCATATTGTGGGAGCCAAAGATGAAAGATCAATCTCCAGGAGAGGTTTGATATATCTCTTCATTAGTTTATTTTAAAATGTAAATTGACATAACTGTTATAATAAATATTGAAAGGGACATGCTATTTTACCTCATTTTCTGTTTCGAAAATAGCCTAGATTGTTCGACAATAAATAAATGTTTCAAAAGATGAATTTTTTTTTTTTGTTTCAGGGCACAGTAGATATCCTTCAGAAATATCCTGTTCCTGAATGTGACATCTGGTTTATAAAGCTTTCCTGCGATTTCCATTATAATGCAGCAGCTGTAGGTATGACACATTACTTATTACATATATTTATTGTTTGATATCTTTGGGTTAAAAACACTTTGGTATAATTATGATGATGCTGATGATATAATGGGAATTGTAGGTAACAGGGAAGGAAAAATTTTTGTATGGGAGTTGCAGACAAGTCCCCCTTCTCTTATTGCACGGTTTGGTTACTTTTCAAGGCCTTTTCGTTATCTTTGTGTGAAACCTATTTATATATTGATTTGATTGCACATTTCATTGTTGTCAGGTTATCTCATATTCAGTCCAAATCTCCTATCAGGCAAACTGCTATGTCATTTGATGGAAGGTACTAACTTGTGACAATCTACCTTGTTTACGCTAGACGTGGCAAACTGCTATGATTGTCTAATTTGTTATTTATATTTTAGCTTTATTAATAATTAGCTTGTTATACAAGATTGTATAAACTCTGCTGTTAAAATGATATTTTAAAACTAAATCACTCTAGCTAGGGTAAATATATAGCAGTTCGACCCGTCAACTAATTCAATCTCTTCCCTTTTAGTTTAATGTTTAAAGTTAAATGTGTTTGACCACTGGATATTTTTTTTTTTTTTTGTTTTACCTTTATACATTCAACGTAAATCCAAATTGACCCTATTCAAGTGAGCCTGTCCTAAATGTCTTCTAGTCGATGTTAGTATGCTTGTCCAATTTATTAATTTATATTTGTTTCAGCACAATACTTAGTTGCTGTGAAGATGGCACAATTTGGCGATGGGATACAGTGGCAACCGCATCAGCTTGATCTAAAATATAGGTCATGTATGTACCTCGTATAGCACTCCATCAAACAAAGTTGGTGATATTATTTATTTATGTAATTTTACTGTGGTTAAACATTTTCAATTTGGTTTAAGCACTACTAGACTTGAAGCTACTCTGGATGCATTTTAACATACAGTAAAATTTCCTCTTTTTATAGGGGATATGCATTAATAATAGTACAAGGACTTGTACAGCCGGATGTTTGTTGCTTGTCCTTTTTCACTTTCTGGATACCTTGGCTTTATATCTGTGTGTCATCGGTTGATGAATTTATACAGAAACGAGCTACATGTGTAGTGAAGTTGTGTTTTAGTTATGAATGATGATTGATTGATCTCTGTACCTGAACTGATTTGGGGGAAAGATAATCTGTATGGGTTCATTTGGACCTTGGAGACATGCACGGGGTTATGTATAGGGTGTGCAAGACTTGGTCTTTCTGAATTTAACAACAAACTAGATTCGGAGGCCCGCGCGTTGCAGCGGTTCTCAACGTTTTCGTCATAACGTTTTTGCAAAAACGTGATTTGACAAAACATTTGTTGTATGCATTTAGCATTTTAAAGTTAACGTCGTAATGGTACTTTGAATTAGATTTAGCGTTGATTATTTACTCATTTATCCCCACAATAAATTTATAGACATGAGAACAAAATATATGAAAAATGAAAGGATAAAATAGAAAAATAAGAAGTAAAAGGGACAAAAATAAGGATTCCCCTTTTTGGTTTTATTCCTTTATTTATACTCCGTAATATTGCAGTATTTTTCGATTTAAAAGAGTTGGAAGATGCAACGGTCAACCGCATTCCGTATTTGGTAGCCACATGATTTGGTCAACAATTACTTTACTACTCTGTCTTACCCCTTTACTCTCTCGGTCTCTCATCTTTCTTTTTTCTTTCTACCTACTACAACACCTGTTTGATGATAAAATCGGCCAAACCGCCTTCTTTTTTGGCAAAACATCCATCTCTATTTTTTCCTCACATCAGGTGGTGATTTCTATAGGTGATTCAGTTGGTGTCGTCGTTGTTTCGACTTTTATCCGCCAATTTCGGTAGGTTAATCTAACGTTTTAAAAAATAGTTATATGTCGGTTAGATGAACAGGGGAAAGAAGGAAGTGAGAGAAAGTTGTATATTTTTGTTACTGCGGGATGGTTAACAGTCAGTTAATTAAACGGTTAAAATGCTTGTTCTTTGTTTACATTGAACGTTAACTTCCCTAGATACCCTGTAACAATTATCCCACATCCATTAATGACATTGTCAGATGTCGTGGGCCATTCTGTCGACTACGACCATCCAAGCGATCTAACGACTCCTACATTGCCACTATCTTTTTCTTTTCAAGTCAACCGCTATATACCACCTATGTTTTTTTACTTTATTTTTTTTAAACACAACTTGCAATATTAACTATCGACTAATATAACATACAAATTTATAATTTATCATTTAGTTAATGACTCATTTTAATACGGAGTATTAAGTATTAGTCTATATATTAGTCTACATATCTATAAATCTATACACTCCATTAAAATTTAAATTCTAATATGTATATGTACTACCAAAGAAACAATTGATTATTTGTAATTGGCGGAGTAGATATAAACACATGTTGGTCCTACCAAAAGTAAGAAACTCCTGAAAATAATTTTATTTATATGACTACCAATGTCTACAATTAAATTACTGAGTACTACTAATATTTTTCTTCTCTCTCATCTTCAGATTTTAAAACCTAAAGCTCTCAACTCTCTCTCTCTCCTTCCCAACTTCCACCGCTACCTAACACCACCATATCGTCGCCGCCGTTCACCAAGACACCGCTCTGAATCAACAACAAAAGTCTTACTCTATACGGATCTGAAGTTTGTCGACCTTTACCTCCAAACCGCCACCTATCACCTCCAAATCCCCGCCAACATAACATATCTAAACCGTCTCCCCATTATCACCACGTCGCTCTTTCCTTTTCAGGTCAAAAAGCCCTCTTGACGGTGGTCACGCAGCCTCACGGTGGTGACTGGTCGTGTTGGTGGCTCGACTCCGTCGTCTCTTTTTTTTGTGTGATATCAAGGTAAACCCATATGTACAAATCGTGTAACATCTGTTTTTTATTTTTTTATTTTTTTATTTTTATTTTGGATATAGTGGATAGCGGATGATGATTGCTGAGAGTGTTTGCTGGTAATTTTTGTGTTTAGATTTGGTGGTGGTTGGAAGCGGTTGACGATGAAGGCTGCAGACGGTTGCTTGATGCTGGTGGTGGCAGTGGTTGTTGGTGGTGGTAATTAATAAGTTTTCCTTTTTTTTTTTTTTTTTTTTTTTTTTTTTGCAATTTATGGGGTGTAAAAACACAAAAGTGTCAATTTTGGTGTATGATCTTTTTTATTGAATTTGTTTCATTTTTTTTTTTGTATAGGGTGTAAAAAGACAAAAATACCCCTGTCGGTTACTGTTATACTGTAGCTACTGTTATACTGTAGCAATCTTGATGATGTGGCGGGATATAATTGGCCGGTCTTGTTTTAGTATATAGTATAATATACCAAGGGTCCAGAGTCTTCTTCTCCCAAAAAAAAAAAAAAAGTTGCTGCTACAGGTGAACAGTAGATTTTAGGGCATGAAAAGTTACGCAAATTAAGGGTCCAGAGTCTTCTTGTCCCAAAAAAAAAAAAAAAAAAAAAAAAGGTTGCTGCTACAGGTGGACAGTAGATTTTATGGCAGGAAAAGTTACGCAAATTAGTATATTGTATAATATAATAGAGGTTGCAACTATAAACCTTCGAATAAAATTTCAATGGTGAATGAAACTAGGGTATTTTTAGGTGCTCTAATTATAAAACGTGTTCTTTAACAATATTTTGAAATGCTTTGCTCAAAGATGCATCAAAACTTTCCACAAATTCGTCAATGTTTTACAAAATCTCTTACCATAAGCAAAACTCAGCTCATGAACCACATTCGAATATATTTGCCACTGGTGAGTCTTTAGGACAATGCACAAAGATATCAAAAAACTTTTGTTTAATGTGAAGGTTGTGAAATAGGCATGGCCGGGTAACAGGTCAAAACCGATTGAAGGCAAGACAGGTATGTAACATCCCGCCTCTTTCCGTTTACTTTTTCGTTTAACTATTTAAATCCCGTTATATGTTTATAACATCTCCCGTTAATACGCGTTTTAAAAATATCTCGTTTAGGTAATTCACGCACCCGCAACCGAACTTGAGGGACTAGTTTCGCCATAGTGCCAAAGAGGTGACTAGCATTTGACTAGTCAACCCCTTCCTCCCACCTTTTTCATTTCATTTCTCTTTTTCTTTACTACTTTCCAATTTTCTCTCAAACTCCATATCAAAGAATCATCATCTAAATCCAAGCTAGCGGGTGTCTTGCAAAACAAATTACATATTTGGAATCCTTGCAACTTCTCCTTCGATTTCATACCGACTTCATCAAGTTTGGGTAACTTTCTAAAATCACTAGATTTTTGTGTTCTTGATATTTTGAACTTATAAAGTTGTTAATTAGTGTCTATGGCTCAAGTCTAACATGAATATATGATTTATATGCTCGATTTCATTATTTGAAGTAACTAGCTTGAGTATGAACTTTGGTGTGTTTGATTTGGTGATTTGGTTGTTTTAATGTTGTTAAATGTTATAAATGCATGCATTAAATGTATTCCTAGTATCACTAGCTTCAATTTGATGTATAGTTGCTTGAGAAAACTCCATAAACTTGATTAGTGATTTTGGTGAAATTGGGTTAGGGTTTGATAAGCTTGAAATGAATATTTGATGCATTGAATGCTATGAATTATTGTTAGTAAGTAGTTAGTTATATTGTATGCTCAATTACCTACAAAACGGCATGTTGTATGTATGTATTAAATGCCCAAATCATAAATGTGCACTTATCAAATTTGAGTATTAAATGTGTGCATTAATTGATCATTTACTTTGGAAAGTCGATTGTTACAAATAACGTTTTTGGTTGGTGAAATGTATTTAGTTGTGTTCTTTGTCAAATTACCTTTCTAACGATATAAGATGCGAGTTCTAAGCATTAGCGGTTTGCGAGTTATTCTTGAAAGTGTTTGGAATTGAGACTTGGAAATTTGAGACTGACCAGGTACCAGCTCCCGTGTATTGTCGCGGCGCGACAATCCTGGGTCGCGGCGCGGCCTAAGCCGTGGTCAGGTTCTGACCTCCTTGGTCAAATTATGAAAAATGTTTGGCACCCTATGGACCTCCGATTCACATGAGACTTGTTCTAACATGTTTATATATGAATAAAAACCTCAGAAAAATAGTTCTGGACCCGACCCGAACGTGTTGACTTTTTCGTTGACTTTGACCGACCAAAGTTTGACTTTTTGTCAAACTTAACCAAATGATTATGCAACCTTCCTAACTTGTTTCTACACTTGTATCTTGCATGAAATTTGACAATTTGATTTCACATGCTACATAATCGAGTCGTAACGAGCCATAGGACTAATTGAACATCTTTGACCTATCGTGTTTACCGTTATTGATACGACCTACTGGTTTAGGTCAAGACTAGCACTATTCTTCGCACACGTTACTTTGTGAAGTACTTTTCATACGTGCACTCAAGGTGAGATCATAGTCCCATCTTTCAAACAACTTTTATGCTTTAAACTATGGGATGAGAAACATATACGTATCATACTTTTATACATTGAACACAAGTACGAAAACGAACATTCCACGTACGGGTTTGAACGAAAATCCTCAATTCAATTATCATTAGTTACACTTGCAGGGTGTAAACGTGAACTTATATTATGTGATCACATGGGCTTGACGAGCCTCATTCGGACGGTTCGCTACCGTTAGCGGATGAAATATAAATTCGGGTCTAGTGTATGTTCTAACACTACGCAAAGGGTGCAAAACAGTTAAGTTTGATAATTGGGTGCCCGCGAAACAAATAACAACTTTGGAATGCAAATGATTTTTATAATCATATTATATTAAATCTTGTGGTTCAAATGCAACGTTTACTAAAACACCTATGATTTCACCAACGTTTTCGTTGACAGTTTTCTATATGTTTTCTCAGGTCCTTGAAAGCTATTTGATACATGCTTCCGCACTCTTTTTGATACTTGCTTGGATGTCGAGTATACATGCATAGTTGGAGCGTCTTTTGACTACTTTAAATTGTGTCGCATAGGTTTCATTCGTACGCTAAACTTGTAATGTAACTAGTCTTTTGAACTACATTTGTAAACTTGAAACATCCTTTTACTTATGAAATGAATGCGACATATTTTGGTCAAACGTCATAATAAAGACTTATGACCACGCAACGGGACCGAAGTAGTCGGCGCCGTCAAACATGATTTGGTCGGGTCGCTACAGATGGTATCAGAGCGTTGGTTGTAGGGATTTAAAGTTCATTGGTGTCAACCCCGAGTCATAGGGTACATTAGTGAGTCTAGACTACAACCGACATATAGACTTGAAGTAGGAATTACTTGACTACTTGTGCATTATACTCGAACTCGTCTATCATATCTAATTTTTATTCAATCTTAATCTCACGTTACTTGATTCAATTGACGCGCCACCTTGACTATATGAATTAGTGTCGAATGCACATATGAATTAGGGTAATATAATTTCCGGGATTATATTACGGTGACTCATATGAACATTCCGAAATTATGACATAAAGAATTTAAGGCGAGTCAAGGAAAATTTCTATCCTTATTCCATATCATGGTTAGTATTATTAAGAATACTAATCAACGGTATTCTTGTGTTTTGAAGGAACAATGCCTCCTCGTCGTGTGCCACGCCATGAGACTCCCGAACAAGCACTACAACGAATGATAGCCACCGCCGTGGAAGCGGCCATGGCCGATCACTCCTCCAACAATAACAACAACCACAACAACAATCAAGGGGCCGGTAACTCAAGTGAAGGGTGCTCCTACAAAGCCTTCATGGGGTGCAAACCTCACACTTTTGATGGAACCGGGGGACCGGTTGTGCTCACTCGATGGTTCGAACAAACGGAAGCCGTTTTTAGCATAAGCGGTTGTCGGGACCAAGATAAAGTCAAATATTCCACCCACACCTTTGCCGGTATCGCCCTCACGTGGTGGAACACGCATGTACAATCGGTGGGTACCGATGAAGCTCACGCCCTCTCTTGGGCCAATTTGAGAGAGAGTATGATCGTCGAATTTTTCCCTCGTGAAGAAACCCGAAAGCTCGAACAAGAGCTAAGAACTTTAAAGGCAGTCGAAACGATCTCAAGGCCTACAATCAACGATACGCCGAGCTATCCTTGATGTGTCCCAACCTCGTGAACCCCGAATCTCAAAGGGTTGAACTCTATATGGATGGTCTTCCAAAGAGCATCAAACAAGGAGTGATGTCATCCAAACCCGCTAACCTACAACAAGCATTGAACATGGCCCGCCAATTGATCGAAAAGGTTGACAAAATCGTAGTTCCGGCACCTGAGGCCGAGGATAAATCGGGCGGCAACAAAAGAAAATGGGAAGCCCCCCAATCAAGCAACAACTACAACAACAACTTCACCAAAAAGCCTTTCACCTCCGACGCCAAGAAAAGTTATGGCGGAAATAAACCCTTTTGCAACAAATGCCACAAACACCACTATGGTGAATGTAGCAATCTATTTTGCCATCGGTGCCAAAGGGGTGGTCATGTGGCCAACGATTGTAGAAGTGCCGCCCCCGTCGCTCAAAAGGTGCCCAATGCACCAAAACCGGGTACTTGTTATGAATGTGGCCAAACGGGTCATTTTAGAAATGCGTGTCCGAAGAAGAAAGCCAACACCAACACGCGCGGACGAGCTTTCAACATCAACACCGAGGAAGCCCGAGATGACAATGAATTAGTGATGTTTTAGCAGAGTAGTATATAAAATAGCTTATATTTTTACAGAAAATACTATTAAATACGATACAATTTTACACAAGATATTTATTTATTTATAGAATGGATATACTTAAACCTTGCTACAACACTTATAGGCAGTGTACCTAATCGTAAAGTAGTGTAGTTTTTAGTAAGTCCGGTTCGTTCCACAGGGAAATCTTTAAACAAAGCTTAACGCTATATTAGTTTACTTTTATAAAAATACAAATATATATATAAGTAATATTATTATTATAAAGGGGGGTTTTTACCGTTTAATGACCGGTTTGTCGATTTTAAAACTTTAGTCGCAGTTAAAACCAAATGTAAAATATTAAAAATAAATACAAGACTTAAATTAAAGCGTAAAGTAAATAACGATAATGAAATTGCGAATAATAAAAGTGCGATAAAATAAACTTGCGATAATTAAAAAGTACGATAATTAAAAGTGCAATTAAATACAATAACAATAAAAATGCGATAATTAGAAGTGCAATTAAATATAAAATAAAGGAAATTAAATATGAAATAAAAGAATTATGCTTATTTAAACTTCCATAATCATGATGTTTGACGTGTTGATTTTAGTTTTATGCCCATGGGTTAATTGTCCTTTGTCCTGGATTATTTAATATGTCCGTCTGGTTTTTGTCCATAACAGTCCATCAGTCATAAATATAAAGTGCGAGTGTCCTCGTCAAATTATCCTTATACCCGAAGTTAAATATTCCAACTAATTGGGGACTTAAACTGTAACAAGATTTTAATACTTTGTTTAATAATTACACCAGGATGTCGACTGAGTGTAACCCAAGATTTTAATATTTTGTTATCAATTATACCAAGTGTCCTTGTACATAATTTCACCCCTGTTTTAATTATTCTAGTGGCTATTAATCCATTCCCGTGTCCGGTTAAATGAACGATTATTCGTACA
This sequence comes from Rutidosis leptorrhynchoides, assembly GCF_046630445.1. NCBI lineage: Eukaryota > Viridiplantae > Streptophyta > Magnoliopsida > Asterales > Asteraceae > Rutidosis > Rutidosis leptorrhynchoides. The sequence goes on from NC_092333.1 coordinate 677,228,457, forward strand.
TATAAATACCCCGCCCATCGTGTCCGATTGAGTGTATATGGTAATTTATAGGGACGCCCAATTGTAAATCTTTATATTAACATTAACAAACTATCATTTAGTTAAACAAATATAAAGCCCATTAATAGCCCATAGTCTAATTTCTACAAGTGTCGTTCTTTTGTCCAAACCCCAATTATGGTACAACGCCCAATTACCCAATTTTAGTAATTAGCCCAACATCGTGATTACTTCGGATTAAATAAGCATAATAATAACTTAGCTACGAGACATTAATGTAAAAAGGTTGAACATAACTTACAATGATTAAAAATAGCGTAGCGTTACACGGACAGAATTTCGACTTACACCCTTACAATATTCGCTAACATACCCTTATTATTAGAATTATAATTAAAATTAAAATTAAAATATAAATTATAAATATATATTTTACGTATATATGGAGAGAAGAGAAAGATAGATGATTTGTGGTGCACCAAAGCTCGATTTTTATAGGCATGTGGGCTGGAACTGGGCCTCATGCGATCGTATGGATTTATGCCTTCCAGGCCATGCGATCGCATGGCCAGCTGGGGAGGCTCATATTTGGTTGTTTTCTTCTGCCGACGGTTTTATAAATAATATAATATATTAAATAATTATAAGAATTATTTAAATATTATATTATATTTATGTGCATAGTTGACTTGTAATTTTTAGTCCGTTGCGTCGAGCGTTGAGTGTTGACTCTGGTCCCGGTTCCGGATTTTCGAACGTACTTGCGTACAATTTAATATCTTGTACTTTATGTTTTGAACCTTGTACTCTTGTAATTTTGAGACGTTTCTTATCAATAATTTGAACCTCTTGGATTGTATTTTGTACTTTTGAGCTTTTTGGTCGTTTGCGTCTTCAATTCGTCGAATCTGTCTTTTGTCTTCACCTTTTATTATTTAAACGAATATCACTTGTAAATAGAACAATTGCAACTAAAAGCTTGTCTTTCTTGAGGAATAATGCTATGAAATATATGTTCGTTTTTAGCATTATCAAATATTCCCACACTTGAGCGTTGCTTGTCCTCAAGCAATACCGTCTTGAAATACTAGAATCACTTCTTTATTCTTCACACTTTGTACATCAGTGATTTCTATACGGCGGTATAAACAATGATAGTAACGATAGAACCATGGTTAAAGGTGGGTGTGTCATCCACAGTTGCCTCGGGTTTAGGTCAACGACACTTGCAATCAAATAGCCGATTTACTTTTGGTTTCCAAAGCAAAGTGCACATTTGAAAGGCGGTTTACAGTCCCACATTGTAGTGACCCGAACTTTTCCATGTTTATATATATTAATTGAGATTGATATTTACATGATTAAATATTTCCAACATGTTAAGCAATCAAACTTGTTAAGACTTGATTAATTGAAATATGTTTCATATAGACAATTGACCACCCAAGTTGACCGGTGATTCACGAACGTTAAAACTTGTAAAAACTATATGATGACATATATATGGATATATATATAGTTAACATGATACTATGATAAGTAAACATATCATTAAGTATATTAACAATGAACTACATATGTAAAAATAAGACTACTAACTTAATGATTTTTAAACGAGACATATATGTAACGATTATCGTTGTAAAGACATTTAATGTATATATATCATATTAAGAGATATTCATACATGATAATATCATGATAATATAATAATTTAAAATCTCATTTGATATTATAAACATTGGGTTAACAACATTTAACAAGATCGTTAACCTAAAGGTTTCAAAACAACACTTACATGTAACGACTAACGATGACTTAACGACTCAGTTAAAATGTATATACATGTAGTGTTTTAATATGTATTTATACACTTTTGAAAGACTTCAATACACTTATCAAAATAGTTCTACTTAACAAAAATGCTTACAATTACATCCTCGTTCAGTTTCATCAACAATTCTACTCGTATGCACCCGTATTCGTACTCGTACAATACACAGCTTTTAGATGTATGTACTATTGGTATATACACTCCAATGATCAGCTCTTAGCAGCCCATGTGAGTCACCTAACACATGTGGGAACCATCATTTGGCAACTAGCATGAAATATCTCATAAAATTACAAAAATATGAGTAATCATTCATGACTTATTTACATGAAAACAAAATTACATATCCTTTATATCTAATCCATACACCAACGACCAAAAACACCTACAAACACTTTCATTCTTCAATTTTGTTCATCTAATTGATCTCTCTCAAGTTCTATCTTCAAGTTCTAAGTGTTCTTCATAAATTCCAAAAGTTCTAGTTTCATAAAATCAAGAATACTTTCAAGTTTGCTAGCTCACTTCCAATCTTGTAAGGTGATCATCCAACCTCAAGAAATCTTTGTTTCTTACAGTAGGTTATCATTCTAATACAAGGTAATAATCATATTCAAACTTTGGTTCAATTTCTATAACTATAACAATCTTATTTCAAGTGATGATCTTACTTGAACTTGTTTTCGTGTCATGATTCTGCTTCAAGAACTTCGAGCTATCCAAGGATCCATTGAAGCTAGATCCATTTTTTTCTTTTCCAGTAGGTTTATCCAAGGAACTTAAGGTAGTAATGATGTTCATAACATCATTCGATTCATACATATAAAGCTATCTTATTCGAAGGTTTAAACTTGTAATCACTAGAACATAGTTTAGTTAATTCTAAACTTGTTCGCAAACAAAAATTAATCCTTCTAACTTGACTTTTAAAATCAACTAAACACATGTTCTATATCTATATGATATGCTAACTTAATGATTTAAAACCTGGAAACACGAAAAACACCGTAAAACCGGATTTACGCCGTCGTAGTAACACCGCGGGCTGTTTTGGGTTAGTTAATTAAAAACTATGATAAACTTTGATTTTAAAGTTGTTATTCTGAGAAAATGATTTTTATTATGAACATGAAACTATATCCAAAAATTATGATTAAACTCAAAGTGGAAGTATGTTTTCTAAAATGGTCATCTAGACGTCGTTCTTTCGACTGAAATGACTACCTTTACAAAAACGACTTGTAACTTATTTTTCCGACTATAAACCTATACTTTTCTGTTTAGATTCATAAAATAGAGTTCAATATGAAACCATAGCAATTTGATTCACTCAAAACGGATTTAAAATGAAGAAGTTATGGGTAAAACAAGATTGGATAATTTTTCTCATTTTAGCTACGTGAAAATTGGTAACAAATCTATTCCAACCATAACTTAATCAACTTGTATTGTATATTATGTAATCTTGAGATACCATAGACATGTATACAATGTTTCGACCTATCATGTCGACACATCTATATATATTTCGGAACAACCATAGACACTCTATATGTGAATGTTGGAGTTGGCTATACAGGGTTGAGGTTGATTCCAAAATATATATAGTTTGAGTTGTGATCAATACTGAGATACGTATACACTGGGTCGTGGATTGATTCAAGATAATATTTATCGATTTATTTCTGTACATCTAACTGTGGACAACTAGTTGTAGGTTACTAACGAGGACAGCTGACTTAATAAACTTAAAACATCAAAATATATTAAAAGTGTTGTAAATATATTTTGAACATACTTTGATATATATGTATATATTGTTATAGGTTCGTGAATCAACCAGTGGCCAAGTCTTACTTCCCGATGAAGTAAAAATCTGTGAAAGTGAGTTATAGTCCCACTTTTAAAATCTAATATTTTTGGGATGAGAATACATGCAGGTTTTATAAATGATTTACAAAATAGACACAAGTACGTGAAACTACATTCTATGGTTGAATTATCGAAATCGAATATGCCCCTTTTTATTAAGTCTGGTAATCTAAGAATTAGGGAACAGACACCCTAATTGACGCGAATCCTAAAGATAGATCTATTGGGCCTAACAAACCCCATCCAAAGTACCGGATGCTTTAGTACTTCGAAATTTATATCATATCCGAAGGGTGTCCCGGAATGATGGGGATATTCTTATATATGCATCTTGTTATTGTCGGTTACCAGGTGTTCACCATATGAATGATTTTTATCTCTATGTATGGGATGTGTATTGAAATATGAAATCTTGTGGTCTATTGTTACGATTTGATATATATAGGTTAAACCTATAACTCACCAACATTTTTGTTGACGTTTAAAGCATGTTTATTCTCAGGTGAATATTAAGAGCTTCCGCTGTTGCATACTAAAATAAGGACAAGATTTGGAGTCCATGTTTATATGATATTGTGTAAAAACTGCATTCAAGAAACTGAATTCGATGTAACATATTTGTATTGTAAACCATTATGTAATGGTCGTGTGTAAACAGGATATTTTAGATTATCATTATTTGATAATCTACGTAAAGCTTTTTAAACCTTTATTTATGAAATAAAGGTTATGGTTTGTTTTAAAAATGAATGCAGTCTTTGAAAAACGTCTCATATAGAGGTCAAAACCTCGCAACGAAATCAATTAATATGGAACGTTTTTAATCAATAAGAACGGGACATTTCAGTTGGTATCCGAGCGTTGGTCTTAGAGAACCAGAATTTTTCATTAGTGTGTCTTATCGAGTTTGTTAGGATGCATTAGTGAGTCTGGACTTCGACCGTGTTTACTTAAAAAATGATTGCTTAACAAATTTTGTTGGAAACTATATATTTTTAACATGTGAATATTATGTGATATATTAATCTCTTAACGCGTTTGATATTATGTGATAGATGTCTACCTCTAGAACAAGTCCCATTGACTCACCTAATAATAATGAAGAGTCAAATGTAAATTGGAATGATTCGTGGACTGATTCACAAGTTCCCGAAGAGGAACCGGAAGAAGAGTCGGAACCGGAAGAAGAATCGGAACCGGAAGAAGAATCGGAACCGGATGAAGAAATAGAACCGGTGGGGGAAATAATAAAATGGTTAAGTAAAAGAAAATCCTCAACCAACCGACCAAAGTTAATTATGGTCAATGGTGTTTCCGCCAAGGAAGCAAAATATTGGGAGGATTACCAATTCTCCGATGAATCGGATTCCGACGAGAATTCCGATGATGTTATAGAAATTACCCCAACTGAATTTAAAAAGGCAAAAGAAAATAATAAGGGAAAGGGCATAAAAATAGAGAAATCTAATTCCAACCCCGATGAACTTTATATGTATCGTCAATGCCCGAAGTCCTTAAGTTGTAACAATGACCCGGGAACCTCTAAACCACCAGGTTTTTCTAAACCAATGTGGACAACGACGGCTCGTATTAGGGGAACATCATATATCCCTAGAAACTTGGCAAAACGAACCAAAACCGAAGAAGAAGAAACGAGCGAGTCGGAATAAGATAGTTGTATTCGTGTGGTGTAATATATGTAATATAGTGTTCTTATGCTTTATGATATATGTAAAAATTGCTTGTATTAATAAGTATTTTTTTATGAAACTAACTCTTGTCTATTTTACAGTTTAAAAACACAAAATGGATAGACAACCCAATATTTTAAGAGACCTACCCGGAGACATGATTGATGAAATCTTGTCTAGAGTCGGCCAGAATTCCTCGGCACAACTATTTAAGGCGAGATCAGTTTGTAAGACATTCGAAGAACGTTCCAAGAATGTCTTGGTTTATAAGAGACTTTCGTTTGAAAGATGGGGGATATCACATTGGGAAACCCATAAGTTACGATGTGTTTACTTTGACGCATATATTGCGGGGAACCCAAATGCTATTTTACGCAACGGGTTAAGAAATTATTTTGACTCAATATATCCGAATATTGGACTTCGTGATTTAGAAAAAGCGGCTAACATGCAACATAAAGAAGCATGTTATGCTTACGGATTAGTAATGTTCGCTTCTCACCAAAGTGAGAACAAGAACATCGGGCTACAACTATTAAACAAAACGTTTCCACAAGTGACGGAGTCGGTAATTGGGGTAAGAAATGAGGTTTTTAGATTATTACGGGACTGTTGGACATTACGTAACCCTCGTCCCTTTGATGACGTTACAACACGCTGTCTTATCAACGGCCATAACGGTTATGTTGCACAAGACCAAGGATGGGAAGTAGTCCTAGTAAAACCAGAATGCATGACTTGTTTCTGGACGTATGAATTACGTGTCTTTATTGCCTTTGCCGAACGACTTGTGTACTAGCTAGAATTGTCTTCACAACTATCTTGTATCAAAGTTATTGTGTGCTATATTTCATGCTTTATGTAAAATAAGCGGTATTGTAAGTTTGTAAAATATTGTATAAAAGTTTGAACGCGAAATATTATTACAATCAGTTTTTCATATAGAATTGTAGTAGTTGAATTGTATATTAGCTACTAAGTATGAACTTAACGGGTAGGTACTACCCGAATTTAAACTTATAAAACGCTAATATGAAGAAAAAGCTTTTATAAATGAGTTCATATTATGCTACGAAATACTATTAACTACTCTTAATATTCTGTATGATTAACTTGTTCCATTTAACTATTTTGAAGGAAATGGCACCGACTACTCGACACACAGTGAATATGAATGAAGAGGAATTCCGTACTTTTCTAGCTTCAAACATAGCCGCAGTACAGGCTGCGCTACATACCAACAATAACCTTGGATCTGGCAGTACAGGAAATCGTGTAGGATGCACCTACAAAGAATTCACTGCCTGCAAACCTTTGGAATTTGATGGAACCGAAGGACCGATAGGATTGAAACGGTGGACCGAGAAGGTCGAATCGGTGTTTGCCATAAGTAAGTGTACTGAAGAGGACAAAGTAAAGTACGCTACGCATACCTTCACAGGTTCTGCGTTAACATGGTGGAATACCTATCTAGAGCATGTGGGACAAGACGATGCGTACGCACTACCGTGGTCAGCATTCAAGCACTTGATGAACGAGAAGTACCGTCCTAGAACCGAGGTCAATATGCTCAAGACAGAACTTAGAGGGTTACGAACCCAAGGATTTGATATTACCACGTACGAAAGACAATTCACAGAATTGTGCCTATTGTGTCCGGGAGCATTCGAAGATGAGGAAGAGAAGATCGACGCGTTTGTGAAAGGATTACCGGAAAGAATCCAAGAAGATATAAGTTCACACGAGCCTGCCTCCATACAACAGGCATGTAGAATGGCTCACAAACTAGTGAACCAGATTGAAGAAAGAATTAAAGAACAGACTGCTGAAGAGGCCAATGTGAAGCAAGTCAAAAGAAAGTGGGAGGAAAACGGTGATAAGAATCACCAATACAACAACAACAGCAATTACAACAATAATCGCAACAATTATCCCAACAATCGCAACATCAATCGCAACTACAACAAACGGCCCAACAACAATAATAACCGCAACAACAACAACAATCAGAAGCAGCTATGCCAAAGGTGTGAAAAGAATCACTCGGGGTTCTGCACCAAATTTTGCAACAAGTGTAAAAGAAATGGTCATAGCGCGGCGAAGTGTGAGGTCTACGGACTAGGGGTTAATAGAACGAAAGGAACAAATGGTGTCGGAACGAGTAATGGCGGAGCAAGTAGTGTCGGAGCAAGTTATGCCAATGTAGTTTGTTATAAATGTGGAAAACCGGGCCACATTATTAGAAATTGCCCGAACCAGGAGAACACGAATGGACAAGGCCGTGGAAGAGTTTTCAATATTAATGCGGCAGAGGCACAGGAAGACCCGGAGCTTGTTACGGGTACGTTTCTTATTGACAATAAATCTGCTTACGTTTTATTTGATTCGGGTGCGGATAGAAGCTATATGAGTAGAGATTTTTGTGCTAAATTAAGTTGTCCATTGACGCCTTTGGATAGTAAATTTTTACTCGAATTAGCAAATGGTAAATTAATTTCAGCAGATAATATATGTCGGAATTGAGAAATTAAACTGGTTAGCGAAACATTTAAGATTGATTTGATACCAGTAGAGTTAGGGAGTTTTGATGTGATAATCGGTATGGACTGGTTGAAAGAAGTGAAAGCGGAGATCGTTTGTTACAAAAATGCAATTCGCATTATACGAGAAAAAGGAAAACCCTTAATGGTGTACGGAGAAAAGGGCAACACGAAGCTACATCTTATTAGTAATTTGAAGGCACAAAAACTAATAAGAAAAGGTTGCTATGCTGTTCTAGCACACGTCGAGAAAGTACAAACTGAAGAAAAGAGCATCAATGATGTTCCCATTGCAAAAGAATTTCCCGATGTATTTCCGAAAGAATTACCGGGATTACCCCCACATCGATCCGTTGAATTTCAAATAGATCTTGTACCAGGAGCTGCACCAATAGCTCGTGCTCCTTACAGACTCGCACCCAGCGAGATGAAAGAACTGCAAAGCCAATTACAAGAACTTTTAGAGCGTGGATTCATTCGACCAAGCACATCACCGTGGGGAGCTCCTGTTTTGTTTGTCAAGAAGAAAGATGGTTCATTCAGGTTGTGTATCGACTACCGAGAGTTGAACAAACTTACCATCAAGAACCGCTACCCACTACCGAGAATCGACGACTTATTTGATCAACTACAAGGCTCGTCTGTTTATTCAAAGATTGACTTACGTTCCGGGTATCATCAAATGCGGGTGAAAGAAGATGATATTCCAAAGACTGCTTTCAGAACACGTTACGGTCATTACGAGTTTATGGTCATGCCGTTTGGTTTAACTAATGCACCAGCTGTGTTCATGGACCTTATGAACCGAGTGTGTGGACCATACCTTGACAAGTTTGTCATTGTTTTCATTGATGACATACTTATTTACTCAAAGAATGACCAAGAACACGGTGAACATTTGAGAAAGGTGTTAGAAGTATTGAGGAAGGAAGAATTGTACGCTAAGTTTTCAAAGTGTGCATTTTGGTTGGAAGAAGTTCAATTCCTCGGTCACATAGTGAACAAAGAAGGTATTAAGGTGGATCCGGCAAAGATAGAAACTGTTGAAAAGTGGGAAACCCCGAAAACTCTGAAACACATACGCCAGTTTTTAGGACTAGCTGGTTACTACAGAAGGTTCATCCAAGACTTTTCCAGAATAGCAAAACCCTTGACTGCATTAACGCATAAAGGGAAGAAATTTGAATGGAATGATGAACAAGAGAAAGCGTTTCAGTTATTGAAGAAAAAGCTAACTACGGCACCTATATTGTCATTGCCTGAAGGGAATGATGATTTTGTGATTTATTGTGATGCATCAAAGCAAGGTCTCGGTTGTGTATTAATGCAACGAACGAAGGTGATTGCTTATGCGTCTAGACAATTGAAGATTCACGAACAAAATTATACGACGCATGATTTGGAATTAGGCGCGGTTGTTTTTGCATTAAAGACTTGGAGGCACTACTTATATGGGGTCAAAAGTATTATATATACCGACCACAAAAGTCTTCAACACATATTTAATCAGAAACAACTGAATATGAGGCAGCGTAGGTGGATTGAATTATTGAATGATTACGACTTTGAGATTCGTTACCACCCGGGGAAGGCAAATGTGGTAGCCGATGCCTTGAGCAGGAAGGACAGAGAACCCATTCGAGTAAAATCTATGAATATAATGATTCATAATAACATTACTACTCAAATAAAGGAGGCGCAACAAGGAGTTTTAAAAGAGGGAAATTTAAAGGATGAAATACCCAAAGGATCGGAGAAGCATCTTAATATTCGGGAAGACGGAACCCGGTATAGGGCTGAAAGGATTTGGGTACCAAAATTTGGAGATATGAAAGAAATGGTACTTAGAGAAGCTCATAAAACCAGATACTCAATACATCCTGGAACGGGGAAGATGTACAAGGATCTCAAGAAACATTTTTGGTGGCCGGGTATGAAAACCGATGTTGCTAAATACGTAGGAGAATCTTTGACGTGTTCTAAGGTCAAAGCTGAGCATCAGAAACCATCAGGCCTACTTCAACAACCCGAAATCCCAGAATGGAAATGGGAAAACATTACCATGGATTTCATCACTAAATTACCAAGGACTGCAAGTGGTTTTGATACTATTTGGGTAATAGTTGATCGTCTCACCAAATCAGCACACTTCCTGCCAATAAGAGAAGATGACAAGATGGAGAAGTTAGCACGACTGTATTTGAAGGAAGTCGTCTCCAGACATGGAATACCAATCTCTATTATCTCTGATAGGGATGGCAGATTTATTTCAAGATTCTGGCAGACATTACAGCAAGCATTAGAAACTCGTCTAGACATGAGTACTGCCTATCATCCACAAACTGATGGGCAGAGCGAAAGGACGATACAAACGCTTGAAGACATGCTACGAGCATGTGTTATTGATTTCGGAAACAGTTGGGATCGACATCTACCGTTAGCAGAATTTTCCTACAACAACAGCTACCATTCAAGCATTGAGATGGCGCCGTTTGAAGCACTTTATGGTAGAAAGTGCAGGTCTCCGATTTGTTGGAGTGAAGTGGGGGATAGACAGATTACGGGTCCGGAGATTATACAAGAAACTACCGAGAAGATCATCCAAATTCAACAACGGTTGAAAACCGCCCAAAGTCGACAAAAGAGCTACGCTGACATTAAAAGAAAAGATATAGAATTTGAAATTGGAGAGATGGTCATGCTTAAAGTTGCACCTTGGAAAGGCGTTGTTCGATTTGGTAAACGAGGGAAATTAAATCCAAGGTATATTGGACCATTCAAGATTATTGATCGTGTCGGACCAGTAGCTTACCGACTTGAGTTACCTCAACAACTCGCGGCTGTACATAACACTTTCCACGTCTCGAATTTGAAGAAATGTTTTGCTAAAGAAGATCTCACTATTCCGTTAGATGAAATTCAAATCAACGAAAAACTTCAATTCATCGAAGAACCCGTTGAAATAATGGATCGTGAGGTTAAAAGACTTAAGAAAAACAAGATACCAATTGTTAAGGTTCGATGGAATGCTCGTAGAGGACCCGAGTTCACCTGGGAGCGTGAAGATCAGATAAAGAAGAAATACCCGCATCTATTTCCAGAAGATTCGTCAACACCTTCAACAGCTTAAAATTTCGGGACGAAATTTATTTAACGGGTAGGTACTGTAGTGACCCGAACTTTTCCATGTTTATATATATTAATTGAGATTGATATTTACATGATTAAATATTTCCAACATGTTAAGCAATCAAACTTGTTAAGACTTGATTAATTGAAATATGTTTCATATAGACAATTGACCACCCAAGTTGACCGGTGATTCACGAACGTTAAAACTTGTAAAAACTATATGATGACATATATATGGATATATATATAGTTAACATGATACTATGATAAGTAAACATATCATTAAGTATATTAACAATGAACTACATATGTAAAAATAAGACTACTAACTTAATGATTTTTAAACGAGACATATATGTAACGATTATCGTTGTAAAGACATTTAATGTATATATATCATATTAAGAGATATTCATACATGATAATATCATGATAATATAATAATTTAAAATCTCATTTGATATTATAAACATTGGGTTAACAACATTTAACAAGATCGTTAACCTAAAGGTTTCAAAACAACACTTACATGTAACGACTAACGATGACTTAACGACTCAGTTAAAATGTATATACATGTAGTGTTTTAATATGTATTTATACACTTTTTAAAGACTTCAATACACTTATCAAAATAGTTCTACTTAACAAAAATGCTTACAATTACATCCTCGTTCAGTTTCATCAACAATTCTACTCGTATGCACCCGTATTCGTACTCGTACAATACACAGCTTTTAGATGTATGTACTATTGGTATATACACTCCAATGATCAGCTCTTAGCAGCCCATGTGAGTCACCTAACACATGTGGGAACCATCATTTGGCAACTAGCATGAAATATCTCATAAAATTACAAAAATATGAGTAATCATTCATGACTTATTTACATGAAAACAAAATTACATATCCTTTATATCTAATCCATACACCAATGACCAAAAACACCTACAAACACTTTCATTCTTCAATTTTCTTCATCTAATTGATCTCTCTCAAGTTCTATCTTCAAGTTCTAAGTGTTCTTCATAAATTCCAAAAGTTCTAGTTTCATAAAATCAAGAATACTTTCAAGTTTGCTAGCTCACTTCCAATCTTGTAAGGTGATCATCCAACCTCAAGAAATCTTTGTTTCTTACAGTAGGTTATCATTCTAATACAAGGTAATAATCATATTCAAACTTTGGTTCAATTTCTATAACTATAACAATCTTATTTCAAGTGATGATCTTACTTGAACTTGTTTTCGTGTCATGATTCTGCTTCAAGAACTTCGAGCTATCCAAGGATCCATTGAAGCTAGATCCATTTTTCTCTTTTCCAGTATGTTTATCCAAGGAACTTAAGGTAGTAATGATGTTCATAACATCATTCGATTCATACATATAAAGCTATCTTATTCGAAGGTTTAAACTTGTAATCACTAGAACATAGTTTAGTTAATTCTAAACTTGTTCGCAAACAAAAATTAATCCTTCTAACTTGACTTTTAAAATCAACTAAACACATGTTCTATATCTATATGATATGCTAACTTAATGATTTAAAACCTGGAAACACGAAAAACACCGTAAAACCGGATTTACGCCGTCGTAGTAACACCGCGGGCTGTTTTGGGTTAGTTAATTAAAAACTATGATAAACTTTGATTTTAAAGTTGTTATTCTGAGAAAATGATTTTTATTATGAACATGAAACTATATCCAAAAATTATGATTAAACTCAAAGTGGAAGTATGTTTTCTAAAATGGTCATCTAGACGTCGTTCTTTCGACTGAAATGACTACCTTTACAAAAACGACTTGTAACTTATTTTTCCGACTATAAACCTATACTTTTCTGTTTAGATTCATAAAATAGAGTTCAATATGAAACCATAGCAATTTGATTCACTCAAAACGGATTTAAAATGAAGAAGTTATGGGTAAAACAAGATTGGATAATTTTTCTCATTTTAGCTACGTGAAAATTGGTAACAAATCTATTCCAACCATAACTTAATCAACTTGTATTGTATATTATGTAATCTTGAGATACCATAGACATGTATACAATGTTTCGACCTATCATGTCGACACATCTATATATATTTCGGAACAACCATAGACACTCTATATGTGAATGTTGGAGTTGGCTATACAGGGTTGAGGTTGATTCCAAAATATATATAGTTTGAGTTGTGATCAATACTGAGATACGTATACACTGGGTCGTGGATTGATTCAAGATAATATTTATCGATTTATTTCTGTACATCTAACTGTGGACAACTAGTTGTAGGTTACTAACGAGGACAGCTGACTTAATAAACTTAAAACATCAAAATATATTAAAAGTGTTGTAAATATATTTTGAACATACTTTGATATATATGTATATATTGTTATAGGTTCGTGAATCAACCAGTGGCCAAGTCTTACTTCCCGATGAAGTAAAAATCTGTGAAAGTGAGTTATAGTCCCACTTTTAAAATCTAATATTTTTGGGATGAGAATACATGCAGGTTTTATAAATGATTTACAAAATAGACACAAGTACGTGAAACTACATTCTATGGTTGAATTATCGAAATCGAATATGCCCCTTTTTATTAAGTCTGGTAATCTAAGAATTAGGGAACAGACACCCTCATTGACGCGAATCCTAAAGATAGATCTATTGGGCCTAACAAACCCCATCCAAAGTACCGGATGCTTTAGTACTTCGAAATTTATATCATATCCGAAGGGTGTCCCGGAATGATGGGGATATTCTTATATATGCATCTTGTTATTGTCGGTTACCAGGTGTTCACCATATGAATGATTTTTATCTCTATGTATGGGATGTGTATTGAAATATGAAATCTTGTGGTCTATTGTTACGATTTGATATATATAGGTTAAACCTATAACTCACCAACATTTTTGTTGACGTTTAAAGCATGTTTATTCTCAGGTGAATATTAAGAGCTTCCGCTGTTGCATACTAAAATAAGGACAAGATTTGGAGTCCATGTTTATATGATATTGTGTAAAAACTGCATTCAAGAAACTGAATTCGATGTAACATATTTGTATTGTAAACCATTATGTAATGGTCGTGTGTAAACAGGATATTTTAGATTATCATTATTTGATAATCTACGTAAAGCTTTTTAAACCTTTATTTATGAAATAAAGGTTATGGTTTGTTTTAAAAATGAATGCAGTCTTTGAAAAACGTCTCATATAGAGGTCAAAACCTCGCAACGAAATCAATTAATATGGAACGTTTTTAATCAATAAGAACGGGACATTTCACACATGACTATGAAAATGTAGATCCTTAAGGAAATTGGATCTTTATGAAAATATTTGATCTATTGAAAATTCAATCTAGCTTTTACCCTAGATAAGTTTTCCGGAATAACCCTTCACCGGTGTTTGCAAAATATTTTGTGGGTTTGGTGGGTTTCAGATTTGAAAATTTTAGCTCAAAACTTGCGGTTTTGTGTCACCCACTTGCTAACCTTGTATTTGGAAAGAAACACGTCCAGTTTACTTGTCTCGTATATTACCTTTCGATAAACTACCGTCCGGTTGTAAAGGAAAGCGTTGAACAAGCAACTGTTAAGGCAATGTCCCCTGACATGCTTTTAATTATGGTCTATAACGTGTCGGATGCAATTACTATCCTTGGTAGGAGCAATAGTAAAGCTCACCCTTATAATTTTTCGGTCTGGCACAAGGTCCTGTCTTTGACCACTATGCAACCACTGTTCTTACGGTTGACACCCGATTTAGTTCAGGTGACCTAATGAATTCCAGGTGAATTCCTAGGATTTTACGTTCAATGGTAATGAACGCATTGAAAATAGGGTTTTCAGAAAACAAATCGGTTTGTAATTTTGATCAAAATATTTTCTCGTTCAAGCTCGAGTTTAGATATCATTGAATTCCATGAGTTTGAATTCTCAATCTTTAAGGTCAATCTCTAGGATTGAGTAATATCAGGCTTAAAAGCTGATTTTTAATCTTTAAGGAGATTATCCTTTCTGGGGATCTGATTCATTAGTCTTATCCAGCTAATTTGCACGGTGCCCCCCATTTTACGAGATAAATCCTTCTCATGGTTAGGATAAATCTGACCACTTGGCGACCCTGTTTAATGCTGAGGTCCGTGGATTTCCTGCTGATTTTAGTGATGACTTTTCTAGATTTTTCGTCAACCTACAGCTGGTCTGGACGACAACTTCCTGACTTAAATCAAGAAGCGCGTGTCTTTTTCGGAAGACTTTACTTCCTTTTAATGATGGAATTGATTCATCGTGTAGATCCATCTTTCTTACAGTAAATCAGGTAAAACAGTTTAGTTTAGTCCAAAGCAAAAGTATTTTCAGTTATTTGTTACAGATATATGTGACATATGTTTAAGATAACTTGATAAATTTTCCCACACTTGGCTTTTATTTTCCTTTTTATCGTCCTCTATTCCATTTTAAATGAATTTTAACATTTTGGTTTGTTTCTCAATTTATGTCCTTTCTGAGGTAACAATAATTTCGGTGTTAAAATCTAGTTTTATCGTTCATAAATATGTATAAACATGATTTTGAGTTCATTTAATTGAAAATTTTGAAAAATTTTACTAGAATTGGGTAGTCAGTATATAAGACTAGGGCTGTTCTTTATTATCAGAGAGCACTAGATTCTAACACAACTACTACGTTACTAGTATTTTTAATGGTAACCAAGTGTATAAATTAAAAATTTTAAAAACCCGAAAGAATTTAACCCCTTCCCACACTTAAGATCTTGCAATGCCCTCATTTGCAAGAAATCAGTACAATTTAAATTATTGAGGGTGATTAGTGTAGAAATGATTAAATTTTACCAAAGTTTCCAAACATATTGGCGTTTGTTTGCTGAATGATAAATGGTGCATATCATTTGTTCATTTCGTCTGTTGTTACATCACATTTATTTGTCATCTTGTCGTCAAAATTAGTAGCTTTTGCTGAACTTAATGCCAGTCTTTGAAAATGCGCTGTTTTACCCTGTTTTGTACAATCGACAATATACATACATACAAATATAATCATGCATGGCAATTTGAAATGGGACTTAATATCCCACTTTCAAATTCTAAATATGAAATATTAGTACACAATAGTAATAAAAATAATAAAAATTACACAAATATATCCAATAACATAAGTTTAAACATGAAAAAGTCAAAAGATAAAAACATAAAAATCATAAAAATAACCAAATGGAACTAAATCAGTCTGGATAGGGGTTCCAGTTCATCTCATCGGGTGGGTTCCACTGTTGGTTATAGGTGTTCTGATAGGCTTGGTCATAGTCATACCGGTTAAAGGGTGGTCGGATATCGGGGCTATGTGGCGGAAAATGAGCAGGTCGAGTAGGTACATAGTTATTTGGTACCTGATATGATAGCTGGCTCATGATTTGGTGCTGATGAACTAACCAGCTATCGTGTTGGCGTCGCCTATAATCCTCGTATACTCGCTCGGAGTTCCACTGCTCATACATACTATGTCTTGCCGCGTTCGTCATTGCTTCCTCATCTATACGAACGTGGACGTCAAGAATAGCATCTCGAAAGACATCTCTAATGTCTTCCGCCTCCTCCATTTCCTCGTCTGAGCCTCTCTCTACCTGAGGATGAGATCCCTCATAGGGTACTGCCTGGTTACGTCTACTTTTCAATACCTTAGCACCCACATAAACTTTCAATCCTAAGGGCTCAACCTGTTCTCTACAAATCTGTAATGGACCCCCTTGGTTCCTATCAACACCTAAATACTCTCCAATGAGAGTAACAAAAATACCTCCTCCTATTATACTCCCGTCCTGCATTCCCTCTACCATTTTAGATAAATAAAAAGCAACACAGTAAGGGATATTGACAAAGCTTCTAGGATCCCGAATACACTTTAGGTAGAATAAATCATATAAGGTAATTTTTTCTTTATTATGACCTCTTTGTGTAATCGAGTTAGCCAAAAATCTATGAATAATACGAAGCTCGGCTCTGTCAATATGTGTATAGGAGTGTCCTCCTGCTCGTGTAAAAACATCAAAATGTGACATGCGCCTCCAAATGGCGTCAGCGTCAAAGTTACTATCTACCCGTTCACCATAATGAATCAAGTTTGTACAATCGGGTAATAGCAACTCACCAGGAGTATATATCTGTAAGGCCCTGGCCATGTCCAGCATGGACATTCTGTACATCCTACCGCCAAGGATAAACCTAAGAAATCTTCTATCATCTATTCTAACTATATTTGTATCAAGTGATACAGTACTTATCAACACAACACACTATTCCTTATATACAGGTCTACGAATGGTGAAAAGACGTTCCCAATCTGTAAAAGAAGAACTGCCATACCTTTGAACTAAAAGCTGTCTAACACGGTCAGCTAGATGGACCGTTTCCAAAGGGGCCCAATCGATTACCCTTGGCACCTCTACATTTTTTGTTACCAATTTGAATTTGTTTCTTTGATATGTCTCGTAATCTCTCCATCTTTTATCAAATCTCAGATTAGGATGTAGAGTGTGCTCAGGAATCGTTGGGAATTCTACTGGCGGCCTCATTGGGAATACTATGAATTCATCAACAAACTGTACCGGATCATAATAAGGTATGTGCTGATCAGGCTGTTGTTGTTCCTGTTGTGGTTCTTGTTCGTGTTGCATTTCTGGTTCTGGTTCTGGTGCTGGTGCTGGTCGTCTAGATGATGATGCTCCTGAACCTCCAGTATCGGCTCTCTGTAAAACACATTAAACACAAAATTTGTGCATTCAAATATGCATTAGTGTTAGCAAAATAACAACTTAAAACAATCACTATAACATGTTAAATCAAAATTAAACTTATACACATTTTCACAATTTTTCACAATTCTACACTTTTCAAATAAGCACATATGAAAATGTATACAAAATTCATAAGCATTTAACTCAAATAACATGTCAAAATATTCATTACTAATAATTAAACAAGTCTCAAATGGCAAATATATCAAATTAATCAAGTTCATGAATTTTGGACTTAAAAAGTCCACTTTAATCTCCAAAAATCATGTTTAGGATCATTGTTTGGATCATTTAACTATCTAAACATGTTACACTACTCAATTTAGCAATAATTCATGACAAAAATCGGCCATAACCTGTTTATATCAAAAAGCTCCAAATTGCTCAAGAACACAAACCCTAGATTTCTAAAAATTTTGAAGTTTTTGGCTTCAAATCATGTTAAATAGCATCAATCTAGGTTATACATGCATAAAATACTAACAATTTAACACTAATTACACTAGAAATTAACAAAATTGCATTAGGTAAAAAATTGGTAATTATCACAAAAACTAGGAATTTATAGAGTTTAGGGGTGTAATTTTTACCAATTTGCTGAAGAATGAGAATCTAGGCATGATTAGAGTAAGAAAAATGACGAATTACGGTGAATTTTGGCGAAATTTGGTGAAGATTTGAGAGTTTTTTCGGGTGTATGTGTGTGTTTTGTGTGAAGAACAGACCCGCTGCTGTATTTGTTTCTGACCTGCATTTGGTCCCCATGCGATCGCATGGGTTCCAAGTGCAAACCCCATGCGATCGCATGGGGTGCCGGCTACAGTGATTTCTGAATTTTTTTTTTTTTTTTTTAAAAAAAACTTATACTTTATAAAACTTATAATTAATTAAATTTTAAAAATTTGGTTTCCTTTAGGAGCGAGGGCGTTTCGGATCGTTGTCCTAGTCTGTCCCTCGACAAAATTTTAAAATTTGTCAAATCAAAGCGCGGTTTTTAAAAGTAAAGATTTTTGGGTTTTTTTAATGTTTTTGGCATACTTTAATTCTATAAGATTAAAAATAATGATAATAAAACTTCTCGTCCCTCCCTCGGGTAAAGCAATTTCGGTTCAAAGACCTAGTCTTCAACTCACGACGAATTTTAAAAATCATATTTTTAACTTAATGAGATAAAGTAAATTTTTGTTTTTAAATTCACACAACTTAAATATAAAATTCAAAATTAATATTAAAAATTCACACCACACTTAAAATTTGAAATGCATAAAATTAAAAATTCATATTAAAAATTCACACCAAACTTAATTTAAAAATTCATATTATAAATTCACACCAAACTTATATTAATTTTTCAAGTATTTACAATTTTAAATATATTGTTTTTACAAAGTTTACAATATTAATTTAAGATTTAAATATTAATTTTTTTTAAAAAAACATGGTAAAAATAAAATTAAAAATCTTTTTGGCTTTTTATCCCACTTTAATCAATCAAATATTATCAAAAATATGCGCCCCTCTTTTCGGTAAAGTAATTTCGGTTCCAAGACCTAATTTAACTCATGACGAATTTTTGAAATATTTTGGGTTGATTGATTAAAGATATTTATACCTTAAGAATAAACGTTAAATTTCGCAGTGATGTAATAAATTTTTGAATGATATCAATAATTTCGGTCGCCAAACCTAATTTTATTCAATACCAATTTAATACTTTATAGCGAACAAATTAGCGTTTATTATCAAAAGGTTAAAAATAAAAAAAAATAAAAACTGTACAAACATACCTGTGAAATAGATTTCTTAGTTATATGATCTATCCCATTCATAAGATAGTCGGTTTAATTGGTTTTCCATAGCTACATAGGCGTAACCTCGAGCATTCAGTGTCTTTTCTTCTAAACATATGAACGGTCCGTCTCTGCATAAAGTAACAAATTCGGTGTTTGAATAGGTTTGATTATTTGAACATTTACCTCCATGTGACCATTTTCCGCATTTGTGACATCTTTCTAGGTGTCGTGCTCTTCTTTTCGCTGCGGATTTTGATTTTCCTTTACCAAATTGTAACTTATTATCTTCGCATCTAGATTCTTTTCTAACTCCGTCCATTCTTTCTCTGATTACTGATACTAATTCACTCGGTAGTATGTCATTATTACGTTTAGTGATCAAAGCGTGTAGCATTAGACCATGGTTTAGTTCACAGGCAGTCTTCATTTCCTAAAAACCTAAAAAAAAATAAAAATTCAGAATGGGGGGAGAAGACTAGTTCTTTAGGGTCTGCTAGGGAAAGACCATTCGGGTTCCATTTTCGAGAACTACACGAAAACAGACAATCTAACTCTAACATAAATACATATTATCCTTTAAAGACTTGATTCTCCCCACACTTAGTTAGCTGTGGTATCGAAATTGTGATTAACTTCGTTGTCGACTTCCATCGGACTATCTATGTAGTGTTTAACTCTGTGACCATTAACTTTAAATTCAATCCCATTTGAATTTATTAATTCTATCGTTCCGTATGGGAAAACTCTTTTGACTATGAATGGTCCAGACCATCTTGATTTCAATTTTCCAGGAAATAGCTTGAATCGTGAATTGAAAAGAAGAACTCTGTCTCCTTCCTTAAATTCTTTTAAACTTTTGATTCTTTTATCATGCCATTTCTTCGTTCTTTCTTTATAGATTAACGAATTCTCGTATGCTTCATGTCTTAATTCTTCTAATTCGTTTAGTTGACTTAATCGTAGACGTCCAGCTTCATGTAAATCAAGATTACATGTCTTCAAAGCCCAAAATGCTTTGTGTTCAATTTCTACTGGAAGATGACATGCTTTTCTATAAACAAGTCTAAAAGGTGTGGTTCCAATTGGAGTTTTGTAGGCTGTTCTAAAAGCCCAGAGTGCATCCTCCAATTTAATGGACCATTCCTTTGGATTTGATCCTACGGTTTTCTCTAGAATACGTTTTAAAGCTCGGTTGGTATTTTCAACTTGTCCACTTGTTTGTGGATGATATGCGGTGGAGATTTTATGAGTTACTCCATATCTTTTAAGAACTTTCTCAAGTTGATTATTACAGAAATGAGTACCCCGATCACTTATTAAAGCTTTCGGTGTTCCAAACCTTGCAAAAAGACGTTTTAAAAAGTTGACTACAACTCGTGCATCGTTAGTTGGGAGAGCTTGTGCTTCCGCCCATTTAGATACATAATCAATGGCTACGAGAATATAGAGATTATTATGAGATTTTGGAAATGGACCCATAAAGTCAATACCCCAAATGTCAAATATTTCACATACTTGGATGACATTTTGTGGCATTTCATCACGTTGACTTATTTTTCCGGCCCTTTGACAAGCATCACAGGATTTGCAAAGAAGGTGTGCGTCTTTGTAAATTGTAGGCCAATAGAATCCAGCATCATAAACTTTTCTTGCTGTTAGTTGACGCCCATAATGCCCTCCTGTTGGTCCTGTGTGACAATGGTTTAAAATTTTACTAGCTTCATCTCCAAATACACATCGGCGTATTATTCCATCGGGACAACTTTTAAACAGATGTGGATCTTCCCAGAAATAGTGTTTTATATCACTTAAGAATTTCTTTCGTTTTTGGTACGATAATCCTTTTTCAAGGAATCCACAAACTAAGTAGTTTGCATAGTCTGCAAACCATGGAATTTCTTTATAATCTATCTTCAATAGATATTCATCAGGAAAGTTGTCTTGTATGGCCGATTCATTCAGAACTTCTAATTCGGGATTTTCAAGACGAGAAAGATGATCAGCGGCGAGATTTTCTGCTCCTCTTTTATCTCGGATTTCAATATCAAACTCTTGTAAGAGTAAGATCCAACGGATTAATCTTGGTTTAGCATCTTGTTTTGAAAATAGGTATCTAAGAGCAGAATGGTCGGTATAGACCACCATTTTTGCTAGAACGAGATATGATCGAAATTTGTCAAAAGCAAAGACAATAGCAAGGAGTTCTTTTTCAGTAGTTGTATAGTTTGCTTGTGCTCCTTGTAACGTCTTACTAGCATAATATATAGGTTGAAATCGTTTTTCAATCCTTTGTCCTAAAACGGCTCCCATTGCAAAATCACTTGCATCGCACATTAGTTCAAATGGTAGATTCCAATTTGGTGTTATCATGATCGGCGCATTAGTGAGTTTCTCTTTAAGAATATTAAAAGATTTGATACACTCATCTGAAAAGATGAATGGCGCATCCTTTTCTAGGAGTTTATTCATAGGAGTGGCAATTTTAGAAAAATCTTTTATGAAACGTCGGTAAAAACCGGCATGCCCTAGAAAACTCCTAATTCCTCTAACATTGGTGGGATGTGAAAGTTTAGCAATTACATCTACTTTAGCTCTATCCACTTCAATTCCTTCTTTTGAAATTTTATGACCAAGAACGATGCCTTCTTTAACCATGAAATGGCATTTCTCCCAATTAAGAACTAGGTTTGATTGTTCGCATCTAAGGAGCATTCGTTCCAGATTAATTAGACATGATTCAAATGTATCACCGAAGACTGAAAAATCATCCATGAAAACTTCCATGCATTCTTCTATCATGTCGTGAAAAATCGCCATCATACACCTTTGAAAGGTTGCAGGGGCGTTACAAAGTCCAAATGGCATGCGTTTGTAAGCAAAAGTACCATAAGGGCACGTGGATGTGGTTTTCTCTTGGTCTTCGGGTGCTATTGGAATTTGAAAATATCCGGAAAATCCATCTAGAAAACAATAGTAACTATTTCCGGCTCATCTTTCCAACATTTGATCTATAAAAGGTAAGGGAAAGTGATCTTTTCTGGTGGCGTCATTTAATTTTCTATAATCAATACATACACGCCATCCTGTTACAGTCCTAGTAGGAATAAGCTCATTTTTCTCATTTGTAATGACAGTCATGCCACCTTTCTTAGGCACGCATTGAACTGGGCATACCCTTGGACTATCAGAGATTGGATAAATTAGACCTGCATCTAGCAGTTTAATAATCTCTTTCTTAACTACATCTTGCATATTAGGATTTAGTCTTCGTTGGCGTTGCACATACGTTTTATGACCTTCTTCCATAAGGATTTTATGTGTGCAATACGAAGGACTTATTCCTTTAATATCATGAATCTTCCATGCAATGGCTGGTTTATGAGCTTTCAACACAGAAATGAGTTGTGATTTCTCATTTTCAGTAAGAGAAGACGATATTATTACAGGTAATTCAGATTCACCATGTAAATAAGCGTATTCCAAATAGTTTGGAAGTGGCTTTAACTCTAATTTCGGAGGTTCTTCTATCGATGATTTATATCGATATCTGTCTTCTTCTTTTAACATTTGAATTTCTTCTGTTGTTGGTTCATATCCATTAGCTATAAGTGTAGCTAACATTTCAGCTTCATCAATTGGTTCATTACCTTCTCCTAAAGAACATTCTCCCGTTCCTTGTAATTCTGGAAATTCTTCTAATAATTCTGCATGTACATCTATAGTTTGAATATAATAACATGTATCATCTGCAGATTGTGGTTGTTGCATTGCTCTATCAACTGAAAAGGTAACACTCTCATCCTCTATACTTAGGGTCAATTTCTTACCGAACATGTCTATCATTGCTTTAGCCGTGTTTAAGAATGGTCTTCCTAATATGAGAGGAACTTGAGAATCTTCTTCCATGTCCAAAACAACAAAATCTACTGGAAATACTAAAGTACCAACTTTAACTAGCATGTTCTCCATTATCCCTCTAGGATATTTTATTGATCTATCGGCTAGTTGTATGCTTATTCTGGTTGGTTTCAATTCTCCAAGGTCTAGTTTAAAGTATAGTGAATACGGCATTAAATTTATACTAGCACCTAAGTCTGCCAATGCTTCTATTGAACTAAGACTACCCAGAAAACATGGAATTGTGAAACTTCCTGGATCAGATAATTTTTCTGGTATCTTATTCAACAGCACTGCTGAACAATTAGCATTCATAGTAACAGCCGAGAGTTCTTCCATTTTCTTTCTATTTGAGATTAGATCTTTCAAGAATTTAGCATATCTAGGCATTCCTGAAATCACATCAATGAAAGGAAGATTTACATTTATCTGTTTAAACATATCCAAGAATTTGGATTGCTCGGCTTCAAGTTTCTCTTTCTTCATTTTACTCGGGTAAGGAAGTGGTGGTTGGTATGGTTTAACATAAGGTTTATCCTTAGCTATGTTATCTTCATTAACCTTTTCAACTACCGGTTCTTTTTCCTTATCTTGATCAGGTTGTGGTTCTTGTGGAGTAAGAATAGCTTCATCAGAAGTTACAGGTATTTCAGGTGGTTTAAGTGTTGTACCAATTCTTGTGGTAATGGCTTTAGCTGTTTCATTTCGGGGGTTAGTATTTGTATCACTAGGTAGACTTCCCGGTTTTCTTTCACCTATTAACCTTGCTAGGTTACTTACTTCTTGTTCCAGATTTTGAATAGAAGCTTGTTGATTTCTAAATGCTTGAGCATTTTGTTCATTGGTTTGTTTTTGAGAGGTGAAAAACTGCGTTTGAGTTTCAACTAGCTTCGTCATCATATCTTCTAAATTCGGCTTTTTATCATCGGTTTGTTGTGGTGGTTTGTTTTGAAAATTAGGTCTTTGCTGATTATAAGTATTATTGGATACTTGTTGATTGCTAGGACCTTGTTGGTTGTTGTATGGAATATTTCGGTTTTGATTGTAAATCGGTCTTGGCGGTTGATAATTATTCTGATAATTATTTCCAGGCCTTTGGTTTATGTATGAAATATTCTCTCTTTGTTCCATTGTTAATTCAATACTGAGACAATCTTTTGTCAAATGTGGTCCTCCACACTGCTCACAACTAATTCGTATTGAGTGAATATCTTTAGTCATCTTTTCCATTCGTCTCTCGACAGCATCTATCTTTGCGGAAATGGAATCTAAGTCATGGCTAGAATCGGCTCTAGCTGCTTTAGATGATCTAATGATATCTTTTTCTTGGTGCCACTCATGTGAGTGGGAAGCAGTGTTATCAATAATTTTGTAAGCATCCGTTTCGGTTTTTTTCATAATAGAACCACCAGCTGCTATATCTATGTCTTTCCTTGTAGTGATGTCGCATCCTTGGTAGAATATTTGTACTATTTGACAAGTGTCTAAAACATGTTGCGGACATCCTCTTAATAACTTTCCATATCTAGTCCATGCCTCATATAGAGTTTCATTTGGCTTCTGTGTAAACGTAACAAGTTCTGCTTGAAGTCTTACGGCTTTAGATGCAGGAAAGAATTGTTTAAGAAATTTTTCGACTAAAACGTCCCATGTATCAATCGCCCCTTCAGGTAACGATTCCAACCAATCTTTGGCTTCTCCCTTTAAAGTCCAGGGAAATAACATGAGATATATATGTTCATCCTCCACTTCTCGGATTTTAAATAGTGTGCAGATCCTATTAAAGGTACGTAGATGTTCATTTGGATCTTCCTTCGGCGCAACACTAAATTGGCATTGATTAGTCACCATGTGTAGAATTTGTCCTTTGATTTCATAATCTGGCGCATTAATGTCTGGATGAGTAATTGCGTGACCTTGGCCAGTGCGTTTAGCTCTCATTCGGTCTTCCATACTTAAAGGTTCCAGATTCTCCATAATTGAATTTGTTGAATCGGAATCACTAGAGGATTCTGATTTAATGGTTCGTTCCTCAACAATCTCTGTTTGAATGATTGGTGGTTCCGGAGGAAAGTTTAGTGGTTCAGGATCTACGAATCGTTCCTGAATATTCTCCGGATTCTCAATTGTGAGGTCGGGTTCAAAAAATGGATTATCGGAAATTTGAACTGAAGTACTTGGTCGACTGGATGACGATTCTAAAGAGAAATCAACGGCGGTTATATTTGCTAAATGTCTTGATCTAGTTACAGGTGGTGAACGTACAAAAGGTGGTGAACGTCTTGCTCGGTGCATTCACTGAATATCCTATTAGTTTTAAAAAGGAAAGAAAAATTATAATAAGTTATCCAATCAATAGACTTTTCTGATTTTGCCCACGTTTCGAATAGCCAAAAGATGCAGCAGAGGGGCAGGATTCGTTTGGTCTCAATATAATTGAGGACTGTTTGGCTCCAATAACCCGGTCCACGTACAAATCCAACTATTACTACGAACCAGAAAATTTTGATGTCTATCAATTTAACCACTTAAAATAAATTTTTGTAATTTTAAGAAAATTTAGATAAGAAGTAGAATAAAAATCTATGTCCTAAAACTAGAATAGCGAGAAATAAGAAAGAAAAAGAGTTCGTCGGAAAAAGGTCGAAAAAGAAAAATGGTTGAAAAATAAAAGGTGACGGAAAAATAAAAGATACTTATAAAACTAAAAAAAAAACTTGACTAACCTAACCTTATTACTACAACTAACTTAAAATTATAATCGCAAATTGAGATTACTAATTGGAATGATAATTGATACATAGTAAAAGGTGTCTAAAAATATTAAAGCTTACAGGAAAAATTAAATCCCAAATGGAAATAACTTAAAAAAAACTAAAACTTAAAAAGGCGTCGCAAAATTCTAAAGCACTTAAATCTTAGTCTAAAGAAAAAGCACTTAAGGAATTCTACGGCAAAGCCTAAAAATCTAGAAGTAAAAATAATTATGGCAAAAACTATGAATTAAAACTAAATATGAGCGAAAAATACAAATATTACGCTAAAACGATTAAAAGGGACAAAATATAAAAATATATAAAAAGTTGTAAAAAGTACAATTTTTATAAAATATTATTTTTATATTATTTATTTTATAAAACTATTAATTTTACAATTTAAATAAACTAATTAAACTAAAAATACAAATTAATAATAAAAACTAAATTAATATATATTATATATAACCCTAATTAGGGTTTAAATATAATAATTATTATTATTATCCGTAATTAATGCAGGCTGCAGTCTGGCGTGTCAGATGGGCTCATGCGATCGCATGAGTCCTCAGTTGTCCAGCCATGCGATCGCATGGGCTAGGGTTTCGGGCCACAGAGTGGGCTGCTACAGTACAGGCCGAATTAAAAAAAAAAATTTTTTTGCTGTAAAATATAAAATATATTTATTAAATAAAACTTAAATTTTTACAAACTAAAAAAAATAGAAATAAAGAAACTTTATAAAACTTAAATATTTACCAAACTCTTAAAAAAAATATTTATATTTTTGTTTTTCTTTTAATATTTTTGAATATTTAAAACGTATTTTTATAAAAACGAATTTTAATAAAAGTAAACTAAAAATTCTTTTTTTTTTATTAGCGTTGCGCTTCCGGCTTTTAAGCTAGATTGTTCCCCGGCAGCGGCGCCAAAAATACTTGATGTTTTAGCAGAGTAGTATATAAAATAGCTTATATTTTTACAGAAAATACTATTAAATACGATACAATTTTACACAAGATATTTATTTATTTATAGAATGGATATACTTAAACCTTGCTACAACACTTATAGGCAGTGTACATAATCGTAAAGTAGTGTAGTTTTTAGTAAGTCCGGTTCGTTCCACAGGGAAATCTTTAAACAAAGCTTAACGCTATATTAGTTTACTTTTATAAAAATACAAATATATATATAAGTAATATTATTATTATAAAGGGGGGTTTTTACCGTTTAATGACCGGTTTGTCGATTTTAAAACTTTAGTCGCAGTTAAAACCAAATGTAAAATATTAAAAATAAATACAAGACTTAAATTAAAGCGTAAAGTAAATAACGATAATGAAATTGCGAATAATAAAAGTGCGATAAAATAAACTTGCGATAATTAAAAAGTACGATAATTAAAAGTGCAATTAAATACAATAACAATAAAAATGCGATAATTAGAAGTGCAATTAAATATAAAATAAAGGAAATTAAATATGAAATAAAAGAATTATGCTTATTTAAACTTCCGTAATCATGATGTTTGACGTGTTGATTTTAGTTTTATGCCCATGGGTTAATTGTCCTTTGTCCTAGATTATTTAATATGTCCGTCTGGTTTTTGTCCATAACAGTCCATCAGTCATAAATATAAAGTGCGAGTGTCCTCGTCAAATTATCCTTATACCCGAAGTTAAATATTCCAACTAATTGGGGACTTAAACTGTAACAAGATTTTAATACTTTGTTTAATAATTACACCAGGATGTCGACTGAGTGTAACCCAAGATTTTAATATTTTGTTATCAATTATACCAAGTGTCCTTGTACATAATTTCACCCCTGTTTTAATTATTCTAGTGGCTATTAATCCATTCCCGTGTCCGGTTAAATGAACGATTATTCGTACATATAAATACCCCGCCCATCGTGTCCGATTGAGTGTATATGGTAATTTATAGGGACGCCCAATTGTAAATCTTTATATTAACATTAACAAACTATCATTTAGTTAAACAAATATAAAGCCCATTAATAGCCCATAGTCTAATTTCTACAAGTGTCGTTCTTTTGTCCAAACCCCAATTATGGTACAACGCCCAATTACCCAATTTTAGTAATTAGCCCAACATCATGATTACTTCGGATTAAATAAGCATAATAATAACTTAGCTACGAGACATTAATGTAAAAAGGTTGAACATAACTTACAATGATTAAAAATAGCGTAGCGTTACACGGACAGAATTTCAACTTACACCCTTACAATATTCGCTAACATACCCTTATTATTAGAATTATAATTAAAATTAAAATTAAAATATAAATTATAAATATATATTTTACGTATATATGGAGAGAAGAGAAAGATAGATGATTTGTGGTGCACCAAAGCTCGATTTTTATAGGCATGTGGGCTGGAACTGGGCCTCATGCGATCGCATGGATTTATGCCTTCCAGGCCATGCGATCGCATGGCCAGCTGGGGAGGCTCATATTTGGTTGTTTTCTTCTGCCGACGGTTTTATAAATAATATAATATATTAAATAATTATAAGAATTATTTAAATATTATATTATATTTATGTGCATAGTTGACTTGTAATTTTTAGTCCGTTGCGTCGAGCGTTGAGAGTTGACTCTGGTCCCGGTTCCGGATTTTCGAACGTACTTGCGTACAATTTAATATCTTGTACTTTATGTTTTGAATCTTGTACTCTTGTAATTTTGAGACATTTCTTATCAATAATTTGAACCTCTTGGATTGTATTTTGTACTTTTGAGCTTTTTGGTCGTTTGCGTCTTCAATTCGTCGAATCTGTCTTTTGTCTTCACCTTTTATTATTTAAACGAATATCACTTGTAAATAGAACAATTGCAACTAAAAGCTTGTCTTTCTTGAGGAATAATGCTATGAAATATATGTTCATTTTTAGCATTATCAATTAGTCACGGGTACGTTTCTCCTCAACAACACTTATGTTACTTGTTTATTCGATTCGGGTGCCGATAAGAGTTTTGTATCCAAGACTTTGACTCATTCTTTTAATACTCCACCACTTCCACTAGATACCACTTATACCATTGAAGTGGCCAACGGAAAACTATTGAGTGCCGACACATATTACCGGGGGTGTACGTTAAACATTTTGGGTAATGAGTTTGAAATTGACTTGATACCCATGGAACTAGGAAATTTCGATGTAATAATCGGTATGAATTGGCTAGCCAAAACGAAATCTCACATCCTTTGTGATCTTAACGCAATTCAAATTCCTATCGAGAATGGTGAACCTTTGATCGTCTATGGCGATAAGAGTTGCACCGGACTCAACCTCGTTTCATGCATTAAAGTTAGAAACCCACTCTGTAAGGGTTGTTTTGCGATCCTTGTCACGTTAAGAAAGTCGAGTTCGATGAGAAGCACATCGATGATGTGCCAATTGTGTAACGACCCTGGATTTTCCAACGTTTAATTAATAATTATTATTATTAATATTTGTGATTTAACGAATGTATTGCTATACATTTACTTGCTACCATACATGATTCTTGAATGCCCGAAACGTCTTTGTGACACACGAAACTTTCACGAATAATATTTTTAGAATATTATTTACATTCATGATTAAGTTTATTAATCATTTTGATTAACTATGGTTATTAGTTAATCACTTGGGCTTTTATTGGACTTACTTGTTAATTACTTGAACATGGGCTTTTATTAATGGTTATTGGACTAAAGAGCCCACTCTACTTCTTTAATGGACTTGTTAGACCATTTTTTTTTTTATGTAAGTATTACTCTTAAGATGAAACTAGATGGTTAAGTGCATGGAAGACTAGTTACTATGTAGTTGCACCTTATCCCCATTAACACACCCTTATTAACCATCTTTTTTGACAATTACATGAGATTAACTTGTGGATATTTCCTTCCCTTTTGATTCCCTTCAAGCCGTTGGCCAAGGGGCCTTTTGGTGGAGTTTTTGATTTACTTTTTGTATTACTTACTCTTGCTTTCATTTCACTTAAAACACACATTCACTTGCTTGCATATTTTCTCCCCTTTTTTCTCCCAAATACTTGTAAGTATTATGAACAAATCCTCTCTTTTTCTTTATCTTAAAACCGAACCAACAACCCTTAAATCATCATCATCTTTGTTCTTTGTTGTTAATTGTTTGTAGTTGTTAGTTGTTACTTGTTATCATTTACTTACTTACTTGGTTTCAAGAATCAAACTTACTAGTTTCATTCTTCTTTTATCTTGTTTTTACAAGAACACTCAAGAACATAAACTTACTAGTTTATGTTCTACACTTAATGTATCAAAAGAATGTAAGTTCATAGTTGTTAAACTCATACTTGTAATTCATGTTAGTAAACTTTAAAGTTTACTTTCTTAAAGATCAAACTTTGGTTTGAATCTTTAAAGTATGAACAACAATGAACTAGTTACTTGTTTACTTAGTTTATATCTTCATTTTATGCACTTTTATTTCATGTTTGTTGGTTGTTATTGGTCAAATGTTACTAGTTAACTTTGATCTCATTAATCTTGAACTAAAATTAACTTTAAAAGTTCAAGAACATGTAAGTAAGTTTCTTTAATTATAACTTGGTACACTTATGTTAGATCTAGACTTTTGAGTCTTGGATCTTCAAGACCAAACTAAAGAACTATGTTCTACAACTCAAGGTCTTGATTTCATGAGTTTACTTTCAAGTTTATAACTTATTATTAGTTTTAAAGTTCATGTATGTGTTAGATCTAAGACTTTGATGTAACTTTGGTTCATCAAACTTCATACAACTCTTAAGTGAGTTGTGCTACATGTCTTAGACCTACACTTGTGTCATAATAGTCAAAACTTTGTTAATATTACTTTTACATTTCATGTATGTGTTGAATCTAAGACTTTGATGTAACTTTGGTTCATCAAAACACTTGCAACACTTAAGTGAGTTGTGCTTCATGTCTTAGACTTACACTTGGATTATGATGGTCAAACCTTGGTGAAAATGATGCAAACACATCAACGAGTTGTACACTTGAAGCTATATGCATCAAGATGAGAACCATGATAAGCATCGAGCACCAAGAACCACCGGAACCTACTGACCCTACTGTTTTGCCGTTTCTGGGTCTGATAAGTAAGACCTGGGCTGTTTTAATGTTGATTTTCAGATATCTCTGTTCAAGTAGATAACTTTTCATATAGGACTCGTCTAAATCTGAGTTACGGTTTAGGATTTATGGCCCTCCGATCGTCACTATGTCCTTTTAACGTTGTGCAGAAATTTCTGACCTACTCGCACTTAGACCGTCGCCACGGTCAAACGAAGACGAGTTTGCTTCTTTAAATTTTACCACACTTAAAGGACTCATATACGGAGCCATGACCACTGGTCTCACCTTATTTCAGTAAGGGTAGAGGCCGTGGTGACTGACTGAAGTCAGCCTTTATTTTAAACTACTTTCATAAACGAAACTTACTTTACACCTTTTGTTAAATGATGAATGATGATGACCCTTAAGACCTTATTTACATACTTTTAAACCAATTCGGACGATTTACTGACTTAGTACTATTTGACTTAGGTTGAGGACCCGTTTGGACGACCTTCATCACTTGCACACTTTTCCCGACTCGACTTTACCGCTACTTTATCATTGTGAGTTATAGCATTCCCTTTTTACTTTAACTTATTTTGGGAACTGAGAATACATGCGGATTTTATGTTTTACATACTAGGAACTATATATATGTGTGGGTTATACAACGGCATAAACATTCCCTTTAGCTCGGTAACGTTTAATCATTGGTTTTTGAACCGTGAACGCGAATCTTAGATATGGATCCATAGGGTTTGACATCCCCACTCGGGCTAGTCGCGCTAGCATTTAACGAGTGTTTAATACTTCGTAAACATACGCACTTGCCAAGTGTACTTTCAGGGGGTGATATATTATTTAAACGTTAAGTTAGTTACCGAGTGCCCACGGTTGAGCATATACTTAAACATACTGATTTGGATTACTATTTTGAAATGCTCGTTGTAGCACTGAAATCTCGTGGCCTACTTACATTACTGTTATACTTAAACTATAGCTCACCAACCTTTGTGTTGACGTTTTTAAGCATGTTTTTCTCAGGTGCTTAAGGTTACTTCCGCTGTTGTACTAGTCTTGCTGTAGAC
Organism: Rutidosis leptorrhynchoides; assembly: GCF_046630445.1. Lineage (NCBI taxonomy): Eukaryota > Viridiplantae > Streptophyta > Magnoliopsida > Asterales > Asteraceae > Rutidosis > Rutidosis leptorrhynchoides. The sequence goes on from NC_092333.1 coordinate 677,260,978, forward strand.
AACCCGCTGCTTTAGAGATGTCCCGCATGAACGTTTACTTTTGCATACAAACTTTATTACAATTATTATTTTCTTCTACTTAGTGAAGCATGCTTTTGGGTTGTAAAACATTCGATGTTGGTTATGACATCACTATTTATATGAATGCAAACTTCTTTTGAAATCGCATATAGTACTTAACCTTGTAATGATCCTGTTGTTGATGGTCCGTACATGATGATTTAGTACGGGGCATCACAAATTGTTAGTGACTATTCCGATGTATTTCCCGACGAATTGCCGGGTCTTCCACCTCATCGACCGGTTGAATTCCAAATCGATCTTATTCCGGGAGCCACGCCCGTAGCACGTGCACCATATAGACTCGCTCCATCCGAAATGCAAGAATTGTAAAGTCAAATCCAAGAACTACTTGATCGTGGTTTTATCCAACCTAGCCATTCACCTTGGGGCGCTCCGATTTTGTTTGTTAAAAAGAAAGACGGATCCCTACGAATGTGCATTAATTATCGTGAACTAAACAAATTGACGGTTAAGAACCGATATCCTCTTCCTCGCATCGATGACCTCTTTGATCAACTACAAGGGTCTTGTGTATATTCAAAAATCGATCTCCGCTCGGGTTATCATCAACTAAGGGTTAAAGGGGAAGATATCTTCAAAACCGCTTTCCGAACTCGTTATGGTAGTTATGAATTCCTTGTCATACCATTTGGTCTCACTAACACACCGGCGGTGTTCATGGATCTTATGAACCGCGTGTGCAAACCGTATCTTGACAAATTCGTTATCGTGTTCATCGATGATATTTTGGTTTATTCTAAAAGCAAAGAAGAACACGAGGAACACCTCCGACTTGTGCTTGAACTTTTAAGACAAGAACGACTCTATGCCAAATTCTCCAAGTGTGAATTTTGGTTAAAGGAAGTTCAATTTCTTGGTCATGTTGTAAGTGACCAAGGTATTAAAGTCGATCCAACGAAAATCGAAGCCATTAGTAAATGGAAGACTCCTACTACTCCTACTCACATTCGTCAATTCTTGGGTCTCGCCGGATACTACCGTAGATTCATCAAGGATTTCTCTTTGGTTGCTCATCCTCTAACCGCTTTAACTCACAAGGGAAAGAAATTCAATTGGGCGACCGAACAAGAATCCGCATTTCAAATCTTGAAAACAAAGCTAACCACCGCTCCTATCTTGTCACTTCCCGAAGGCAATGACGATTTTGTTGTATATTGCGATGCCTCGAAACATGGTTTTGGGTGTGTGTTGATGCAACGAACGAAAGTCATTTCTTATGCTTCTCGACAACTCAAAATTCATGAACGAAACTATACGACACATGATCTCGAACTCGGAGCCGTTGTCTTTGCACTTAAAATGTGGAGACACTATCTTTATGGAACCAAGAGTACTATCTTTACCGATCACAAAAGTCTCCAACACATCTTCGATCAAAAGCAACTAAACATGAGACAACAAAGGTGGATTGAAACCTTAAATGATTACGATTGCGAACTTCGTTACTGTAGTGACCCGAACTTTTCCATGTTTATATATATTAATTGAGATTGATATTTACATGATTAAATGTTTCCAACATGTTAAGCAATCAAACTTGTTAAGACTTGATTAATTGAAATATGTTTCATATAGACAATTGACCACCCAAGTTGACCGGTGATTCACGAACGTTAAAACTTGTAAAAACTATATGATGACATATATATATATATATATATATATATATATATATATATATATATATATATATATATATATATATATATATATATATATATATATATATATATATATATATATATATATATATATATATATATATATATATATATATATATAGTTAACATGATACTATGATAAGTAAACATATCATTAAGTATATTAACAATGAACTACATATGTAAAAACAAGACTACTAACTTAATGATTTTTAAACGAGACATATATGTAACGATTATCGTTGTAAAGACATTTAATGTATATATATCATATTAAGAGATATTCATACACGATAATATCATGATAATATAATAATTTAAAATCTCATTTTATATTATAAACATTGGGTTAACAACATTTAACAAGATCGTTAACCTAAAGGTTTCAAAACAACACTTACATGTAACGACTAACGATGACTTAACGACTCAGTTAAAATGTATATACATGTAGTGTTTTAATATGTATTTATACACTTTTGAAAGACTTCAATACACTTATCAAAATACTTCTACTTAACAAAAATGCTTACAATTACATCCTCGTTCAGTTTCATCAACAATTCTACTCGTATGCACCTGTATTCGTACTCATACAATACACAGCTTTTAGATGTATGTACTATTGGTATATACACTCCAATGATCAGATCTTAGCAGCCCATGTGAGTCACCTAACACATGTGGGAACCATCATTTGGCAACTAGCATGAAATATCTCATAAAATTACAAAAATATGAGTAATCATTCATGACTTATTTACATGAAAACAAAATTACATATCCTTTATATCTAATCCATACACCAACGACCAAAAACACCTACAAACACTTTCATTCTTCAATTTTATTCATCTAATTGATCTCTCTCAAGTTCTATCTTCAAGTTCTAAGTGTTCTTCATATATTCTACAAGTTCTAGTTACATAAAATCAAGAATACTTTCAAGTTTGCTAGCTCACTTCCAATCTTGTAAGGTGATCATCCAACCTCAAGAAATCTTTGTTTCTTACAGTAGTTTATCATTCTAATACAAGGTAATAATCATATTCAAACTTTGGTTCAATTTCTATAACTATAACAATCTTATTTCAAGTGATGATCTTACTTGAACTTGTTTTCGTGTCATGATTCTGCTTCAAGAACTTCGAGCCATCCAAGGATCCGTTGAAGCTAGATCCATTTTTCTCTTTTCCAGTAGGTTTATCCAAGGAACTTAAGGTAGTAATGATGTTCATAACATCATTCGATTCATACATATAAAGCTATCTTATTCGAAGGTTTAAACTTGTAATCACTAGAACATAGTTTAGTTAATTCTAAACTTGTTCGCAAACAAAAGTTAATCCTTCTAACTTGACTTTTTAAATCAACTAAAAACATGTTCTATATCTATATGATATGCTAACTTAATGATTTAAAACCTGGAAACACGAAAAACACCGTAAAACCGGATTTACGCCGTCGTAGTAACACCGCGGGCTGTTTTGGGTTAGTTAATTAAAAACTATGATAAAATTTGATTTAAAAGTTGTTATTATGAGAAGATGATTTTTATTATGAACATGAAACTATATCCAAAAATTATGGTTAAACTCAAAGTGGAAGTATGTTTTCTAAAATGGTCATCTAGACGTCGTTCTTTCGACTGAAATGACTACCTTTACAAAAACGACTTGTAACTTATTTTTTCGACTATAAACCTATACTTTTTCTGTTTAGATTCATAAAATAGAGTTCAATATGAAACCATAGCAATTTGATTCACTCAAAACGGATTTAAAATGAAGAAGTTATGGGTAAAACAAGATTGGATAATTTTTCTCATTTTAGCTACGTGAAAATTGGTAACAAATCTATTCCAACCATAACTTAATCAACTTGTATTGTATATTATGTAATCTTGAGATACCATAGACACGTATACAATGTTTCGACCTATCATGTCGACACATCTATATATATTTCGGAACAACCATAGACACTCTATACGTGAATGTTGGAGTTAGCTATACAGGGTTGAGGTTGATTCCAAAATATATATAGTTTGAGTTGTGATCAATACTGAGATACGTATACACTGGGCCGTGGATTGATTCAAGATAATATTTATCGATTTATTTCTGTACATCTAACTGTGGACAACTAGTTGTAGGTTACTAACGAGGACAGCTGACTTAATAAACTTAAAACATCAAAATATATTAAAAGTGTTGTAAATATATTTTGAACATACTTTGATATATATGTATATATTGTTATAGGTTCGTGAATCAACCAGTGGCCAAGTCTTACTTCTCGAAGATGTAAAAATCTGTGAAAGTGAGTTATAGTCCCACTTTTAAAATCTAATATTTTTGGGATGAGAATACATGCAGGTTTTATAAATGATTTACAAAATAGACACAAGTACGTGAAACTACATTCTATGGTTGAATTATCGAAATCGAATATGCCCCTTTTTATTAAGTCTGGTAATCTAAGAATTAGGGAACAGACACCCTAATTGACGCGAATCCTAAAGATAGATCTATTGGGCCTAACAAACCCCATCCAAAGTACCGGATGCTTTAGTACTTCGAAATTTATATCATATCTGATGGGTGTCCCGGAATGATGGGGATATTCTTATATATGCATCTTGTTAATGTTGGTTACCAGGTGTTCACCATATGAATGATTTTTATCTCTATGTATGGGATGTGTATTGAAATATGAAATCTTGTGGTCTATTATTATGATTTGATATATATAGGTTAAACCTATAACTCACCAACATTTTTGTTGACGTTTTAAGCATGTTTATTCTCAGGTGATTATTAAGAGCTTCCGCTGTCGCATACTTAAATAAGGACGAGATTTGGAGTCCATGCTTGTATGATATTGTGTAAAAACTGCATTCAAGAAACTTATTTTGTTGTAACATATTTGTATTGTAAACCATTATGTAATGGTCGTGTGTAAACAGGATATTTTAGATTATCATTATTTGATAATCTACGTAAAGCTTTTTAAAACCTTTATCTATGAAATAAAGGTTATGGTTTGTTTTAAAAATGAATGCAGTCTTTGAAAAACGTCTCATATAGAGGTCAAAACCTCGCAACGAAATCAATTAATATGGAACGTTTTTAATCAATAAGAACGGGACATTTCAGTTACCATCCCGGGAAGGTAAATGTAGTAGCTGATGCCTTAAGTCGAAAAGAAAGAGCGGTGTCTCTTCGTGTCCAAGCTTTAAACATCACCATCCACACCAACCTTAATAGCCAAATTTGGGTAGCCCAAGATGAGGCTCTCAAGGATGAAAACGTTTCACACGAGCTCTTGAACATTCTCGTCACTCGCTTCGAAACTAAGGAAACCGGACTCCGATATTTCGCCGGAAGGATTTGGGTGCCTAGTTATGGGGACCTACGAAGTCTTATTTTAGATGAAGCCCATAAGTCACGATACTCGATTCACCCCGGTGCCAATAAGATGTACCACGACCTTAAACAACAATATTGGTGGCCGAACATCAAAAGGGACGTAGCTACTTATGTTTCCAAGTGTTTGACATGTTCCAAAGTCAAAGCCGAACACCAAAGACCATCCGAACTACTTCAACAACCCGAGATCCCGCAATGGAAGTGGGAAAGGATAATGATGGATTTTATCACCAAACTACCAAAAACGACGGGCGGTTATGATACCATTTGGGTTATTGTTGACCGTCTCACCAAATCCGCACACTTTCTCGCTATGAAAGAAACCGACAAAATGGAGAAACTTGCACAACTTTATATCAAGGAGATCGTAGCCCGACACGGTGTACCTTTATCGATTATCTCCGACCGAGATGGCCGTTTTGTTTCTAGATTTTGGCGTACCTTGCAAGAAGCGTTGGGAACGCGTTTAGACATGAGCACCGCATATCATCCCCAAACCGATGGGCAAAGCGAACGCACAATTCAAACCTTGGAGGACATGTTACGAGCTTGCGTGGTTGATTTTGGAAAAGCTTGGGACAAGCACTTACCTCTCGCCGAGTTCTCTTACAACAATAGTTATCACGCGAGTATTAAAGCCGCACCTTTTGAAGCGCTATATGGCCGAAAATGTCGTTCACCTCTTTGTTGGGCCGAGGTAGGCGACGTGCAAATCACCGGACCTGAACTCATTCACGAAACCACCGAGAAGATCGTTCAAATCCGAGATAGGCTTCGGACGGCCAAGGGTCGTCAAAAGTGCTATACCGACAAAAGACGCAACGACCTTGAATTTCAAGTCGGTGACCGCGTCATGTTAAAAGTCACACCTTGGAAGGGTGTAATCCGTTTTGGGAAACGCGGGAAGCTAAATCCGCGGTATATTGGTCCTTTCGAAATCTTGGAGCGTATTAGAACCGTTGCTTATCGTTTAGATCTTCCGCCTCAATTGAGCTCCGTTCATCCTACCTTCCATGTATCTAACTTGAAAAAGTGTCTTGCCGAGCCCGATATCGTCATCCCTCTCGAGGAACTTACTATTGATGACAAACTTCATTTTGTGGAGGAACCGGTTGAAATTGTGGACACCTCCGTCAAGACATTGAAACAAAGCCGAATTTCGATTGTTAAAGTCCGTTGGAACGCCAAAAGGGGACCCGAGTTTACTTGGGAAAGGCAAGATCAAATGCAAAAGAAATACCCTCATTTATTCCCGATTCCGGAAACGCGAAATTTCGAGGAAGAAACAACGACTACTACGCCTACTTAAATTTCGGGACGAAATTTCTTTTAAGGAGTAGGTAATGTAACATCCCGCCTCTTTCCGTTTACTTTTCCGTTTAACTATTTAAATCCCGTTATATGTTTATAACAACTCCCGTTAATACGCGTTTTAAAAATATCTCGTTTAGGTAATTCACGCACCCGCAACCGAACTTGAGGGACTAGTTTCGCCATAGTGCCAAAGGGGTGACTAGCATTTGACTAGTCAACCCCTTCCTCCCACCTTTTTCATTTCATTTCTCTTTTTCTTTACTACTTTCCAATTTTCTCTCAAACTCCATATCAAAGAATCATCATCTAAATCCAAGCTAGCGGGTGTCCTGCAAAACAAATTACATATTTGAAATCCTCGCAACTTCCCCTTCGATTCCATACCGACTTCATCAAGTTTGGGTAACTTTCTAAAATCACTAGATTTTTGTGTTCTTGATATTTTGAACTCATAAAGTTGTTAATTAGTGTCTATGGCTCAAGTCTAACATGAATATATGATTTATATGCTCGATTTCGTTATTTGAAGTAACTAGCTTAAGTATGAACTTTGGTGTGTTTGATTTGGTTGTTTGGTTGTTTTAATGTTGTTAAATGTTATAAATGCATGCATTAAATGTATTCCTAGTATCACTTGCTTCAATTTGATGTATAGGTTGCTTGAGAAAACTCCATAAACTTGATTAGTGATTTTGGTGAAATTGGGTTAGGGTTTGATAAACTTGAAATGAATATTTGATGCATTGAATGCCATGAATTATTATTAGTAAGTAGTTAGTTGTATTGTATGCTCGATTACCTACAAAACGGCATGTTGTATGTATGTATTAAATGCCCAAATCATAAATGTGCACTTATCAAATTTGAGTATTAAATGTGTGCATTAATTGATCATTTACTTTGAAAAGTCGATTGTTACAAATAACGTTTTTGGTTGGTGAAATGTATTTAGTTGTGTTCTTTGTCAAATTACATTTCTAACGATATAAGATACGAGTTCTAAGCATTAGCGGTTTGCGAGTTATGCTTGAAAGTGTTTGGAATTGAGACTTGGAAATTTGAGACTGACCAGGTAGCAGCTCCCGTGTATTGTCGCGGCGCGACAATCCTGGGTCGCGGCGCGGCCTAAGCCGTGGTCAGGTTCTGACCTCCTTGGTCAAATTATGAAAAATGTTTGGCACCCTATGGACCTCCGATTCACATGAGACTTGTTCTAACAAGTTTATATATGAATAAAAACCTCAGAAAAATAGTTTGGGACCCGACCCGAACGTGTTGACTTTTTCGTTGACTTTGACCGACCAAAGTTTGATTTTTTGTCAAACTTAACCAAATGATTATGCAACCTTCCTAACTTGTTTCTACACTTGTATCTTGCATTAAATTTGACAATTTGATTTCACATGCTACATAATCGAGTCGTAACGAGCCATATGACTAATTGAACATCTTTGACCTATCGTGTTTACCGTTATTGATACGACCTATTGGTTTAGGTCAAGACTAGCACTATCCTTCGCACACGTTACTTTGTGAAGTACTTTTCATACGTGCACTCAAGGTGAGATCATAGTCCCATCTTTCAAACAACTTTTATGCTTTAAACTATGGAATGAGAAACATATACGTATCATACTTTTATACATTGAACACAAGTACGAAAACGAACATTCCACGTACGGGTTTGAACGAAAATCCTCAATTCAATTATCATTAGTTACACTTGCAGGGTGTAAACGTGAACTTATATTATGTGATCACATGGGCTTGGCGAGCCTCATTCGGACGGTTCGCTACCGTTAGCGGATGAAATATAAATTCGGGTCTAGTGTATGTTCTAACACTACGCAAAGGGTGCAAAACAGTTAAGTTTGATAATTGGGTGCCCGCGAAACAAATAACAACTTTGGAATGCAAATGATTTTGATAATCATATTATATTAAATCTTGTGGTTCAAATGCAACGTTTACTAAAACACCTATGATTTCACCAACGTTTTCGTTGACAGTTTTCTATATGTTTTCTCAGGTCCTTGAAAGCTACTTGATACATGCTTCCGCACTCTTTTTGATACTTGCTTGGATGTCGAGTATACATGCATAGTTGGAGCGTCTTTTGACTACTTTAAATTGTGTCGCATAGGTTTCATTCGTACGTTAAACTTGTAATGTAACTAGTCTTTTGAACTACATTTGTAAACTTGAAACATCCTTTTACTTATGAAATGAATGCGACATATTTTGGTCAAACGTCATAATAAAGACTTATGACCACGCAACGGGACCGAAGTAGTCGGCGCCGTCAAACATGATTTGGTCGGGTCGCTACAAGGTACATGTGTGTTGAAATGGGATGCTTTGGCTTATAACACATGTTCACCAAATTGTTTATTGGATCTTGTCCTACCTTAATTAGTGTGACAAACTGACAAATGTAAATCAAAACAATGAAAAAAATAATATTATTTCCGAAGAAGATCCAAGTTCGCTTTTAGCAAACCCTTTTTGGAGGTTTTATACAATTACATTCCATTTTTGGGTACATTACATTTGTATTAATAAATCTACTATTAGGATTTGTATTTTGTTGACTAGTTTTAAAGCATTTATCTATTATGGAGCATATACTTTACCAGCTGGAATTGCAAGTTGTGAGAAATTTAGGTTAATCAACATAAGGGGGTATTCGACTAGCAACAAAATGTCAAAATCCATGTTGTCAATTAAGCCCAAATGGAATCAAGTTTCTACAATTAGTCATGAAATGCCACATCCAAAACAAACCAACATTCACACGCAGTAACAGTCAGTTTAACTTCATATAGATACCACAAGTATAACATGGACAGTACAATACCAAATTTGACCATAAATATAAACCTAAGAGTCATAGATCAATGACAAACTAGGCAACGATTGCCAAATTAGGCAACTGGCGGGCGAAGCACATGATCCTGTGAGGTGTCGACCGCAGCAGGCGGCATGAACTGCCACATGGCCATTCCAGGGTAGCTGATGATCGGCACCAACTTATTGCCTGCTTGGCCTGCAGCATATGCAGCCGGGATTGCAGGTGGGGGTGCCATAAAGGTAGGTTGCGGGTGACTCATTGAGTTTACTTGGTGCTCAAGTTTCTCTTTTTCCATCCTAAGCCTCTGCTTCTCATCACGGAGTTCGTTTTTCTCAGCCTACAAAACTCATCCAAAAGCAACATGAAAACAACAAGACATGAGTTGTTGGAGCTTCCCAAACAAAATGTGGCAATTTTGACCCATTGACAATAAAAGTTTTGTTACCGCTAACCAAATAAATATGATTACCTTCAGCTCCTTAATTTTCTCCTGAAGATCTGTAGTAGAATCCTTCAGCTTTTGAGCTTCTTTTCGTAATGATGTCACCATTCGGACAGCATCAACCAATATAGCAGCCTTATCAACTTTAGGGGGCCTCCCAGGGTCAAGAATTGAAGCCAATTCAACAAACCTACAAACAGGCCATAATGATAAAGTGCCAACACATGAAATTCGCAGATCAAATGAACCATGACAGATAACACTATACTTGTCATTTAGCTTATCCCTCCTTAATTTCTCTCGACATGCTTTGCTAGTTGTGCCACTGCAAGATTCAGACCTTCCCCTGTTGTACACAAGTCAAGCAGCAATGACTGGATCATTAAACTGGAAGAAACTTTTATATATGCCCCAAATCAAATCATTAGTTGTGTGCACAATAATCATTGATTTTAATATCTGAATAAATATAACATGAGGACAAGTGCAACTATAAGTGAGCCTTACACTACATGGGATAACATACATTATAACAAAATACAATCAATATAAGATGTCAAGATCATTCAGTTAAATCAACCAAGATAGCTTGATTTGTAAAGCTACAAGCAGTCTTATTTGCACACCTAACCAAAAATACATCTTTCACAACAATCTATATAGAAACAAGAATGCATAGAAACTTAAGAAGAAGAAAACAATTACCGCTTTTTTGATCGAGAATCATTATGACAATCTGAATCCACAGTTGACCCATCAACTTCAGCACTACAGTCAAAATAGAACAAACGCAGTAAATAAACAAAATCATATAAGTAAAGACACATAATCAACTAGTGTATCGTCATCACATATTAGCATATACATATAACGATGTAAATGATTAACTAGCACTCGAAAACTCGCCAAACAAATAAAGAGGCCATCGTAAAAAGCCACATTATCATCTGATGGATGGCCATTTACCATTTCAATTTAATTTAACTGAAACTTCAATATAATTTATTTATATTTATACAAAAAGTTAGCTTATCATCACTAATTATAATACCTTATTAATAATCAATAATACCATAAAACCAATCTAGCCAATATATAAAAGCGCAGAATTAAAATCAGAACAAACCATAAACCAAACCCTAGATTACACAAAGCAAGCAAATGAAACCCTAAAAATACAATTAACTACAAATAATGAAATTTTAGAGAAATTAAAGTACCTAGGGTTTGAAGATGAATGATTAAAGGTGGAGTGAACAGGCCAATTGAATCCAGAAACAGGAACTGTGAAATTATTAGCCTCAGGTACAGCTATATCATCAATCAATCCGTATTCATAAATCCAATTTGTGTTTTCCGGTGTAACCATTTTGCCGGAATTACATAAAAGTGAGATTGTGCGTTTTGTTATGTATTTTTTGTGTGGAGAATAAGAATTGAGAGATAGAAAATGGAGAATCAAAATGGAATAATAATAATAAATTAATTTAATGAATTGATTGGTGTGTTTGTTTATAGATTTTGATTTTTTTTAATTATTTATATTCGTCCATTATAAAGTGGCTTAGCGTCACGGAGCACAGTTGCACACGTTAACGTGTTCTAATTTGTGTTAAAATAAACGTACCCAATCACCGAAACAATAATTTTGAATTATTCTAAAAGTAATTTTTGTGTGGGTATGGTGTATAACATTTTTCTCGTACCAACTGACCTTGTGTTAAAATAACGACAACAAATGTGTTATCTCAATTTTATCACGGTCACAATATTGTTTGTTTACCTCATATGGGTGCACGATTTCATGTGACCACGAGCACAAAAAATGTGGCCCATCTGCTATGGTGAGTCATATTCTAAACGTGACCCCCACCTTATACTTGGAGAAAAATCAAGACATACCATGTTATGTACTACTACCTACATTAGAAACTTACAAGAATAGTGGTCTAAGTTGATAAATAGTCCTATAAAGTTGTTGATATTAAATTTAAGGCGACAAAATTAACCATGATCATAAGACCAGTGCCAATGGAGCGTCTTTGCTTTCTTCTTCAACTTCTTTGAAATCACACTAATGTGTAATGACACATGTCTTTGGGATCACCTATGATGATTGCGTCTTTGTTGATATAGATGATGATGAAAAGCGTGGCCGGTTTTTTTTTTTTTTTTCTTTTTTTTTCGCGTATAACTATTGTTCTTGTTTCGGATCTTCAATAATCGGGTGCGACGGGTGGTAGCACTCAGTGGCGAATCTATTATCAAAACTCAATGGGGTCCCGAAATATTTGTTTCAATACGAATTATGTTTGAATGGTATTTTAGTGGTCATTTACTTTTAAAAATCTATAAATCCTGAATATATATAGGGTCCAATACTTAAATTTGTGGGGTCATAGGACGACCGCATAACCTTTCAAGTAGGCTTGCCACTGGAGCACTCTGTCTTTCTTCAATCTTTCTAAAGCGTGACGCTAAGCTAGCACTCGGCGTTGATGTGACACTAAGCTAGTAGTCGAGTTATTCAATTCTTTAGTCATCGACTAAGTGGTACGACGGAAAATGTACAGCTCTTAATAGTGGGAAATTAGTTATGAAAAATAGTGGAAGACACTTTTTAAAGTTAAATGATATGCTTAATTAACAATTCAATAAAATGCAAAGGTCTTTTTAATATGGGCTTATGAGGAAAATTTTAAAGGAAAACCAATAACTCCAATACTACTATCGTATTAGTAAAATTAAAATATCAATATTAAATATGCAACAACACATGGTTAAAAAAAAAAAAAAAAAAAAAAAAAAAAAAAAAAAAAAAATATTGAATTGGTCAAACAACAACATTACTCAAATTGAATTGGTCAAACACTGATTCAAATGCATACATTGATGGTGGTGTAAAATTATGATCACACTGGAAATGAACGACAACAACATAACTTAAATAGCCATTGAATCAACCTGAAGATAACAATTTCGAGTGCATACATTGTGAACCGATCCGCCTTATCAGTATTAGTATCTATTACTACCGAGATCAGTAAGTAGAAATCTATCACTCTACGATCCATGTACTATTCTTTCTGCTGCTATACACGTTACAGGCAGACTCATTGACCTACTGTTAGAACTTACAACAAGGTTTCCGAATATCCTACGTTAATAATTACTAACGAATGTCACGTGTTAAAATCACAATCTGAGGTTTCTTAGCCGTAGCTCAATCGAGGCTCCAGATATCGCATTGAGGTCTGTCGTCGAGGGATACTGATCTCACAAGCATTAACTCTTGCAGCAAACCGTAGAGAACAAAGTGACTCGTTAACTGATGACGGTGCAGGAGATACATTCACAACCATTAATGTCTTCGAATCGCCACCTAAGCAAGGCTGGTTTTGACCACCGAAAACAGGTCAGAAAATTGTATTTGGACACAATATGTACACATAAAATTTCGTTTTACATTAAAAAATCGGAAATGTACCTGAAGAAGGTATGTTAGTTTTGAATTCCTATATGGCACATGCTCTTCCTTCTTTGCTAGAGCAAATATTACGTCACTTAACGACGACAAACTCCTATTGATGGCCTGATTAAATCGTATCAAGAGTTAATAACATTTTAAAAACATTATTTGACATTTTTGTAATAAAGAAGTTAATAATAATAATAATATACCTGAGTTTCTTTTAGTCGTTCCCCAGTGGATCCACTCTTAGAGAGACGCTCACTACCAGCAAGATCAATAAGGTTAAGAACACCTTGTACGTGTTGGTCCATGACCTAATAAGCAAAATCAAAAGTTAATCGTATTACCAACAGGTCAAACACTTTAAAAAAAATTTAAAAATATATATTCATAAAGAAAATGTAGTTTGATTTGTACATACAAACAACGAACATCCTTACCTCATTAACACCCGATATCCGCAAAGTGAAGACAAAGTGACTTCTTGACGATTGCTCGTTCATATGAGTCTTACCCACAGACCTAAGTTTGAAAAAAGTCATAGCCCTTAAGAAACCAATTAAATATCTATACTTTAACATGAAATCCACTATCTTTAAACATATACGTACCTGCTTTGTGAAGCGCGGTTTAACAAATATGATACTTCCTTACTGCTACGAACATCCATGATAGTCAAATCTGAAACATTCGTGTTACCATTTGCGTCATGTTTTATAGCATATTGTTGTTTGTTACCGCTCTCTGTCGAAGATGATTTGTTCGATGATAACAAATCACGTATCGTCTCGTTGTATATTTCAAGCATTGATACCTACAAGATAAGTTGAGGATCAATAAAAATGACGTGATCCGAAAAATAACGTATGATGATAAGACATGAGATTCAATTGCAAACCTGCATTTCGTACTTCCATCCTTTTTCAAGAAGATTTTGGCGAGCCTCGAATATTTGTTCTAACGAACGAGGTATTAATCCTTTATCGTCGTAGCTTCCTGGTGTCCCCATCATTGTATGTGTTTTGCCCGATCCTGTTTGACCGTACGCAAAGATGCAAACCTACAAAAGTAATTAAATTTTTATTAGTGCTAATTAGAAGTGATTGTACAAACTTAATTAAGAGTCATTGGTGTGCTTTTAAAAGGCTGATTTATCACTAATATCCGATATCAAACACTTTAAATAAGAACCATTGGCATAAATTGTTAACAAAACCCAAATATAAACATGTGCCTCAACATATGTAATGCCAAACTAAGATTTTTTTTGCGAAAGATTGAAAGTACCTTATAACCGTCGAGTGCACTTTGAACAAGTTGTGATATCTCATCAAACACCTCTTCTTGTGATGATTGAGGCATAAATACCTTATCAAACATGAAAGGATGGCTTTGCCCTTTTTGACAAATGAAAACAGTATTAAGAGCGCATGACATGGTAAAGAAAGCCGAAATTGATAGTTTTAACAAAGTAAAAACGTACCGTGTTGCACGACTTCAATGCCTCGACCAAGAGCTTCTGTTGTCGTGGGAAAAGTTATAGTCTTTATTTCTTTTTCAACACCTTCATCAAATAAAAGAGGTCGGACTCTACAGAAAACTCGAATGCTTCCTTTTAATTCCTGCCATAAGAATAGTAAACTCATAAGAGTGGTATGATAAACACATACAAAGTACCTGAAAAGTAGAGCAACTTTGACCCATTAATCTATGAATGGTAACAATTAGGGTTTTCTCTTATCTCTGTAGTGAAGCAGTAAATTGTTTCTAAAAAATTTTAGAAATGGGAATGGGTCAAATGGGGCGAAAGTCACCCACTGGTTTTTAAAATGCAAGTCTGTAAAACAATTTTTTCTGCAACCATTTCTAAAACACAACTTAATGTTTATAAAATTTAAATGTCAGGACAAAAAGGATTTCAGGTCAGTCCGAGTAAACGTCCACCAATTATGCTACCTCAACGGAAATTTAGGATTCATACCAATACTGTATTATGCAATTTTTTTCGTAAAAATTCTCCTTCGATAAGTTTTGATTCTGCTTCTGCCAGACGAATTTGTAAATCAGCGTTAAGTATTTTCTGTTCTTCATATCCTGTTTTAGCCTCAATTGATGATAAATCAGATATCTACAACAGAGAACTTCATATATTAATATAGAATCAAACCAACAATTCACTAAACATAATTATACCCAAAATTGTATCAAATACCTCCAAATTCTTCTCTGTTGTAGCAAGTTGCTCCTGCAGTCTTTTTATTGTGTCCGTTTGTAAAGCACATGTTGCCTAAAAGAACAAACCATAAGAATTACATACATATAGCAACGGCAATTTAGATTGATTTACTTACGCTTACTCATGAATAAACAAATAGACTTGGTCAAAATTCACCCAAAGTGTATTTTCAGAGCTTTAGACCTTCGAAATCATTACATATAAGGAAATTTTCAACGTAGTAAAAAAATAGTATATTGAAAATAAAGTTTAGAAGTCTTAACGAGTAAACAAGTAAACCGATCAAAAGTCCACCAAAGTGTATTTTCAAAGCTTGAGACCTTCAAAATCATTACATATAAAGAAATTTTCAACCTAGTAGAAGAATATTATAGATAATAAAGTTTAGAAGTCTTTAACAACCCTTTTTGGCTATACAAAAGTTAACTTGTTTCGACCAAAGTCCTGCTATTGCCACCTTTACATGAATAAAATTCAATTTAAACTAATATTAATAATTAATGGGAATCACATAACCTCGAGCTCTATCGATCTTGATGTTAGGTTACCCAATTGAGCTGCCGATTTTCCAGTACATTCTTCATACTGCAACACTTCAGATGTTAAATCTTGAACTAGCAACAATTGTCGATCACGATCTTCTGTCACTAGGTGCAAGTCCCCTCTCAAAAATCCAACTTCACTACCTAAAGCATCTTTTAGCTTCATTGACTCTTCTAAACTAGCCTATAAACAATAATATAATCATTAAATCATTTTTTAAGTATATAAAGAAACCACAAATTTGCAAATGTCGAATGACTAACTTTTGTAGAGGCAAGTTGTTCTTGTTGAGATTCATGGTAGCCTCTTAAATTGCTTAAATTCTCCATTAAAGCAGCTTTTTCGCATTCTACTTTGCTAAGGGTCTCCTTCGTTTGATTAAGCTCGGATTGCAGTTTACTGTTGTATTGTTGTAAGCTTGTACTGTATTCTTGCAACCTAGAGTACATATCATTGAGTGATATTATCTGGAAAATGCATAACGTTATTTCAAGTTTGTAGCTTTCAATGACAATCACAATATAATAACTAAAATATTGGATTTCATGGTAATATTAGATCATATTTACAACCTTTTGATTTGCACTTGAACTCTCACTAAGAGCTTTTTCAAGATCTCCGGTGAGGGATGCTTGTGACCTTTCTGCTGTCATTCTAGCATCTTTCTCAGTCATCAATGTTTTAATTGCATCCTAAAATAAAGATCAAGAAACATATGATTAATAAGTAAAATAGCCAATAACAAGTTGGTTAAATTAGGTCATAGATTCCAGAACAGTACCGATTTCTCAGCTTCTTCTTTCTTGAATTTCTCTTGTAAATCCAAGTAATTTATTCGCAAATTATCGATTAGTGAGTTCAGTTCTTCTTCCTTAGCATTCATTAGCATTTCTAAGAACCAATTAATTATATAACACAACAATCAATATTAAGCGAAATAGATATGAAAATATATACTAATAAAAATTAAAGCTACAAATTTTAATAAAATTAAGTACCCATTTCATTTGATTTCTTTTCTGCTGATTCAAACAGCTTTTTAAGCTTCTCATGCTCTAAAGAAAGATTCCCTTCAAAATCTTGAAACCATCTTACACAAACCCTTAGTTTTTTAATATACTCCATCATTAGGTCACATTTTTCCTAAAATCCCACAAAAATTAACATTACATATACCTCAAATAATAATAACAAATTAAATTAAATATTCCATACATTACCCAAAAACACACTTCACACACACAAGAACAGGAACAAGAAAAAGCCTCGAGATTTAATTTTTTATTATTCTGATTTCAATTTCAAAAATATTATACTTAGTTTACACACTGAGTCATCAAACACACATACTTAACACACAAAGAAAAACATAAAATAAAATAAAAAGTTGGACCTTGACGTTGAATTTATCTTTAGGTTTGATCTTCATATTTAACAAAGCTTCAACTTCTTCTTTTGTGAACTCAAACCCACCACAATCCGACCCGGCAATGCTACCGGGTCCGGACTGAAAACTCGGATCTTGACTACCATTAACAACTGAAAAGGCTTGCCTTGGTGTAACAGGTGTTCTGCTACCATTAGCTGTAACCACCATCTTTTTCAGATGTTTGTCACAATGTCAAGAAAACCCAAAGAAAAGTACGTAGTAGATTTTTTATTTGTTCGTCAAGATTTACTTTTATGCTTTTTTTATTAAAAACACAGAAAAAAGAAAGGGTAAAAAACAAATCTTGCCGGTATAAAAAAATTGAAGGGTTTTGTAAATTCAGAAAGAAGTGTGGGGTGGTGGGTCCGTGAATTGAAATCAAAGCTATTGTCTGATTTTATTATTACTCCGTACGACGTTCATACGACGTACGGAGTACTACTGTATTATATATTTTTTTTCCAAAAAATAATAATAAACAAAAATATATACGGAGTACTAAGGTCACTCTCTATCGTAACTAAACTATTCATCTTCTTAATCTTTCATATCATCGCCACATCAACACCAATATTCTATAACTAACCCATAACTAAACACTCTCTATCATGCCTAAAAAAATAACCCTCTTACTATACAACGTACAAGCAATAAAGCATTAAGTCCAAACAATAAAAAACTATTGGGACCCACAAATCTATAACTAAACCTCATACTTCCATTATATTCATATCCATGGTGAAAGCGGATAACTAAAGCGGGTAACTAGCTCGTGCCTATGGTTAGTTACGGGTAATGACGGGTAATGAGCGGGTAACTAACGAATAACTAGCTGTAGGGAGTGGTCTAATGCCACACAAAATTATAAAATCAAACACCTCTTAAATCCTCAAATCAAACTCATCAAAACATCGGAAGATTTCAACGATACGATTAGTATTTATATAGTTAGAGTAGTATCATACAATGTATTACCCGTACATTGATTCAAAACTTTTTGTTGGAAAATATATATGGATTAGTGGGTAAAGAATCAACAACCGGATTGATACTAGAATCGTGTGAACACTTTCGTAATAGAGTATTTCGACCCACTTGGTCACGGATTACACGAAATCACTATTAGGATAAGACTAGTATAAACAATCGTCTTGACCAAAAGATAATTGTTCCTTGCAATTGTAAATTGCATAAATCTGAAAGTTTTTGTGTTGAAAGTGTGTTAGACATGTTCAAAATCTGGAACATTGTGTAAAGTGTCTAACCCTTCATATGGAAAAGAATCCATATATTTATAATGGGTCAAAAGGTGTATTTGAAGAGTCAAACATTTTCAAATGAACCCGCATAATACTTGGAATGTTACACCCATGTATTTGTGCTCAAACAAGTCCAAATACTTCAAAAATACTGTTCATAAATGTCCTGGAACAACCACATAACGTTTGGAGTTCAAATATGCCTCTTGGGTTGAAAAAGTACCTTTTCAGCTAATCAGCGTTAAGCCGCGCCGCGGGCCTGAGAGCCGCGTCGCGGGCTAACAAAGAACCACACTTGAAAATACGCCAAAAACCTCGACCTGAAATTTATGCCTTAAGCCGCGCCGCGGCTTAACCCTGTACAACAGCTCAAATTTCTTTCTTATGGTTTTTCGTGCGTATGGCCTTTTCAAGTCGCGTTTCGCATTACTTAAGTTTCAAATGTTATTTCCAAGCTCACTAACATATCCTCAAACCATTTTACACTTTAAGAACGTGTATTCCACACTCTCCAAATCCGTGTAGCGTTTCAATGGTTCGAGCACATTCAACTTAGCAATTCAATCAACTAAAATAACGTTGGATAATGCTAAAATCACCAACACTTTTTAGATATTATGAAGAAATATTTGGTTTATTGTCGACTTTAATAATTTCTTAAGAGGAAATCAAAAAGATACAGCAACTATTTATCTTATATTATTTTACGTCCTAAAGGTACAAAATAGAAATTTCATTAAATTTTAAATTTTCTTTTCATATTTTAAAATCAAAATAAATTTGTAAATAGTTTACTAAATAATGTATATTTTTTTTTAACAACAGTACAGAAGAAACCCGGCTCAATCCGAAGACATAGGCGGCAAAACCCCCTCCCCCACTACCCCCGCAACACGACGTGCGAAAAACATTCTTGGGTGAAATTTATGTAGTGACCCGAACTTTTCCATGTTTATATATATTAAATGAAATTGTTATTTACATGATTAAGTGTTTCCAACATGTTAAGCAATCAAACTTGTTAAGACTTGATTAATTTAAATAGGTTTCATATAGACAATTGACCACCCAAGTTGACCGGTGATTCACGAACTTTAAAACTTGTAAAAACTATATGATGACATATATATGATTATATATATAGTTAACATGATATTATGATAAGTAAGTATCTCATTAGGTATTTTAACAATGAGTTATATACATAAAATTGAGTTTATTGAATTAAGAAACTCGAAACGATATATATAACGATTATCGTTATAACAACGTCTTACTAAATACATATGAATCATATTAAGATATTGATACACTATGTTTAATCATGATAAATGATAAGTAAACATGTCATTAAGTGTATTAACAATGAACTACATATGTAAAAATAAGACTATTAACTTAATGATTTCGAAACGAGACATATATGTAACGATTATCGTTGTAACAACATTTAACTGTATATATATCATACCAAGATATATTAATATATCATAATATCATGATAATGTAATAATTTAACATCTCTTTAGATATAATAAACAATGGGTTAACAACATTTAACAAGATCGTTAACCTAAAGGTTTCAAAACAACATTTACATGTAACGACTAACGATGACTTAACGACTCAGTTAAAATGTATATACATGTAGTGTTTTAATATGTATTCATACACTTTTGAAAGACTTCAAGACATTTGTCAAAATACTTCTACTTAACAAAAATGCTTACAATTACATCCTCGTTCAGTTTCATCAACAATTCTACTCGTATGCACCTGTATTCATACTCAAACAATACACAGTTTTTAGATGTATGTACTATTGGTATATACACTCCAATGATCAGCTCTTAGCAGCCCATGTGAGTCACCTAACACATGTGGGAACATCATTTGACAACTAGCATGAAATATCTCATAAAATTACAAAAATATTAGTAATCATTCATGACTTATTTACATTTAAACAAAATTACACATCCTTTATATCTAATCCATATACCAACGACCAAAAATACCTACAAACACTTTCATTCTTCAATTTTCTTTAGAAAATTGATCTCTCTCAAGTTCTATCTTCAAGTTCTAAGTGTTCTTCATAAATTCTATAAGTTCTAGTTTCATAAAATCAAGAATACTTCCAAGTTTGCTAGCTTACTTCCATTCTTGTAAAGTAATCATCCAACCTCAAGAAATCTTTCTTATTTATAGTAATATATCTTTCTAATACAAGGTAATACTCATATTCAAACTTTGATTCAATTTCTATAACTATAACAATCTTATTTCGAGTGGAAATCTTACTTGAACTTGTTTTCGTGTCATGATTCTGCTTCAAGAAATTTCAAGCCATCCAAGGATCCTTTGAAGCTAGATCTATTTTTCTCATTTCCAGTAGGTTTATCCACAAAACCTGAGGTAGTAATGATGTTCATAACATCATTCGATTCATATATATAAAACTACCTTATTCGCAGGTTTAAACTTGAAATCACTAGAACATAGTTTAGTTAATTCTAAACTTGTTCGCAAACAAAAGTTAATCCATCTAACTTGACTTTTAAAATTAACTAGACACATGTTCTATATCTATATGATATGCTAACTTAATGATTTAAAACCTGAAAACACAAAAAACACCGTAAAACTGGATATACGCCGTCGTAGTAACACCGCGGGCTGTTTTGGGTTAGTTAATTAAAAACTATGATAAACTTTGATTTAAAAGTTGTTCTTCTGGAAAAATGATTTTTCTTATGAACATGAAACTATATCCAAAAATCATGATTAAACTCAAAGTGGAAGTATGTTTTCCAAAATGGTCATCTAGACGTCGTTCATTCGACTAAATGACTACCTTTACAAAAATGACTTGTAACCTGTATTTATGACTATAAACTTATACTTTTTCTGTATAGATTCATAAACTTAAGTTCAATATGAAACCATAGCAATTGGATTCACTCAAAACGGATTTAAAACGAAGAAGTTATGGGTAAAACAAGATTGGATATTTTTACTTGTTGTAGCTACGTGAAAATTGGTAACAAATCTATATTAATCATATCCTAGCTAACTTATATTGTATAATACATATATTCTAATATATTATGTAATCTTGAGATACTATAGACACGTATACAAATGTTTTGACATATCATATCGACCCATCTATATATATTATTTGGAACAACCATAGACACTCTATATGCAGTAATGTTGGAGTTAGCTATACAGGGTTGAGGTTGATTCCAAAAATATATATACTTTGAGTTGTGATCTATCCTGAGACGTGTATACACTGGGTCGTGGATTGGGTCAAGATAATATATATCAATTTATTTCTGTACATCTAACTATGGACAACTAGTTGTAGGTTACTAACGAAGACAACTGACTTAATAAACTTAAAACATTAAAACGTATTAGAAATGTTATAAATATATTTTGAACATACTTTGATATATATGTACAAATTTGTTATAGGTTCGTGAATCGATCAGTGGCCAAGTCTTACTTCCCGACGAAGTAAAAATCTGTGAAAGTGAGTTATAGTCCCACTTTTAAAATCTAATATTTCTGGGATGAGAATACATGCAGCTTTATAAATGTTTTACAAAATAGACACAAGAACATGAAACTACTTTCTATGGTTGAACGATCGAAGCCGAATATGCCCCTTTTACTTGGTAACCTAAGAATTAGTAAACCAGTCTACTAATTGACGCGAATCCTAAAGATAGATCTATTGGGCCCAACAAACCCCATCCGTTGTAGCGGATGCTTTAGTACTTCGAGTTTTTATATCATGTCTGATGGATGTCCCGGAATGATGGGGATATTCTTATATGCATCTTGTTAATGTCGGTTACCAGGTGTTCACCGTATGAATGATTTTTATCTCTATGTATGGGATGTATTGAAATATGAAATCTTGTGGTCTATTATTATGATTTGATAATATATAGGTTAAACCTATAACTCACCAACATTTTTGTTGACGTTTTAAGCATGTTTATTCTCAGGTGATTATTAAGAGCTTCCGCTGTTGCATACTAAAATAAGGACAAGATTTGGAGTCCATGCTTGTATGATATTATGTAAAACTGCATTCAAGAAACTTATTTTTGATGTAATATATTCATATTGTAAACCATTATGTAATGGTCGTGTGTAAACGGTATATTTTAGATTATCATTATTTGATAATCGACGTAATGCTTTTTAAACCTTTATCGATAAAATAAAGGTTATGGTTGTTTTAAAAACGAATGCAGTCTTTGAAAAACGTCTCATATAGAGGTCAAAACCTCGCGACGAAATCAATTAATATGGAATGTTTATAATCAATATGAACGGGACATTTCAGTTAGCATCAGAGCTGGTATAACGCCGTCCATGTGTGGCGAGTTAGTCGTAAATGAGGTTCTCACAGTGTTACCTGTGACGAAGCATTGGCTCTTACTCCTTGCGATCCCTTACGAGGGTTGGCAATTGCCGAGAGGCAGGCCCTAAAATCAGTATCTGAGGTACACTCAGTGGTCACCGGGCGGTTAGCTGGGAAGGCACTGGGTGGGACGGTGGTTGTCCCCAACTATATTTCAGTTGGTATCCGAGCGTTGGTCTTAGAGAACCAGAAATTTGCATTAGTGTGTCTTATCAAGTTTGTTAGTATACATTAGTGAGTCTGGACTTCGACCGTGTTTTCTTTAAAAACGATTGCTTAACACTTTTGTTGGAAACTATATATTATTAACATGTAAATATTATGTGATATATTAACCTCTTAATGTGTTTGATATTGTGTGATAGATGTCTACCACTAGTACAAATTCCATCAATTCACCTAATAATAATGAAGAGTCGAATATATTTTGGGAAGATTCACAAATTCCCGAAGAGGAACCGGAAGAAGAGGAACCGGAAGAGGAGGAACCGGAAGAGGAGGAACCGGAAGAGGAGGAACCGGAAGAGGAGGAACTGGAAGAGGAGGAACCGGAAGAGGAGGAACCGGAAGAAGAAGAGGTTCCGGAGGAAGAAATATTGATACCTATAGTAAATCGATTAAATAAAAGAAAATCCTCAACCAACGGACCAAAGTTAATAATGGTCAATGGTTTTTCCGCCGAGGAAGCAAAATATTGGGAAGATTATCAATTTTTCGATGAATCGGATCCCGATGAGGATTCCGATGATGTTATAGAAATTACCTCGACCCAATTTAATAAAGCGAAAGAAAATATTAAGGGAAAAGGTATAAAAATAGAGAAACCCGATTCCAACTCCGATGAACTTTATATGTATCGGCAACATCTAAATTTCCTAAAATGTAACAATGACCCGGGAACCTCTAAACCACCAGGTTTTTCTAAACCATTGTGGAAAACAACGGCTCGTATTAGAGGAACACCATATATTCCTAGAAAATTAGGAAAACGAACTAAGTCCGAAGAAGAAGAAACCAGTGATTCAGACTAGAGGGTTGTAATCATGTTGTGTATTATATGTATTGTAGTGTGCTTGTACTTTTATGTTCTATGTAAAAATTGCTTGTATTGTTTGTTAATTATCTTTACGAATCTAATCCTTGTCTATTTTACAGTATAAAAACAAAATGGATGTTAAGGGTAGACAACCGAATATTTTAGAAGACCTACCAGAGGATATGATTGAGGAAATCTTGTCTAGAGTTGGTCAGAATTCATCAGCACATTTAGTTATGGCGAAATTAACTTGTCAAACATTTGAAAGACTTTCCAGAAATGCCTTAGTTTATAAAAGGATTTCCTTTGATAGGTGGGGTATATCACATTGGGGAGACCGTAAGTTACGCCATGTTTTCTTTAAAGCATTAAATGCGGGGAACCCAAATGCAATTTTACGCTACGGGTTAAGAACCTATTTTGACTCAACATATCCCAACATAGGATTTCGTGAATTAGAAAGAGCTTCTAACATGCAACATAAAGAAGCATGTTATGTTTACGGGTTAGTGATGTTTACTTCTTACCAAAATGAGAAAAAGAACATCGAATTGCAACTTTTAAATAAAACCTTCCCACAAGTGACGGATTCAGTAGTTGGGGTGAGAAACAAGGTTTTTAGATTATTACGGGGCTGTTGGACATTACGAAACCCTCGTCCTTTTGACGATATTACAACATGCTGCCTAGACAATGGTCACAACGGTTATTTTCTACAAGATCAAGGATGGGAAGTCGTCTTAGTAAAATCTGAATGCATGACTTGTTTCTGGACTTATGGATTACGTTTCTTTATTTCTTTTGCTGATCAACTTGCGTATTAACTAGAATTGCCTTCATAGCTGCCGAGTAGCAAAGTTATTATGTGCTATATTTCATCCTATATGTATTATAGCGGTATCGTAAGTTTGTAAAATATTGTATAAAGTTTGAACGCGAAATATTATTGTAATAAGTTTTTCATATAGAATCGTAGTAGTTGAATTGTATAATAGCTGCTAAGTATGAACTTAACGGGTAGGTACTACCCGAATTAAAACTATAAAATGCTAATATGAAGAAAAAACTTTTATAAATAAGTTCATATTATGCTATGAAATACTATTTACTACTCTTAAATTCTATATGATTAACTCAATTCTTTTGGCTATTTTGAAGGAAATGGCACCGGCGACTCGTCAGAACTTGAACATGAGTGAGGAAGACTTCCGTGTTTTCCTTGCTGCGAACATAGCCGCAGTGCAGGCTACAATGAAAAATAACAATAACTCTGGATCTAGCAGTAGAACTAATTCCGCAACAAAAACGTGTAGGATGCTCCTACAAAGAATTCACTGCCTGCAAACCTTTGGAATTTGATGGAACCGAAGGACTAATTGGATTGAAACGGTGGACGGAGAAGGTCAAATTGGTATTTGCCATAAGTAAGTGTACTGAAGAGGACAAAGTTAAGTACGCTACGCATACCTTCACAGGTACGGCGTTAACGTGGTGGAATACCTATCTCGAGCAGGTAGGACAAGATGCTGCTTACGCACTACCATGGTCAGCATTCAAGCAATTGATGAACGAGCAGTATCGTCCCAGGAACGAGGTCAATAAGCTCCAGGTAGAGCTTAGAGGATTACGAACGCAAGGTTTAGATATCACCACGTACGAACGACCATTCACAGAATTGTGCCTATTGTGTCCCAGAATGTTTGAAGACGAAGAAGAGAAGATCGACGCATTTGTAAAAGGGTTACCGGAAAGAATTCAAGAAGATGTGAGTTCACACGAGCCCGCCTCCATACAAAAGGCAAGTCGAATGGCTCACAAATTAGTGAACCAGATGGAAGGAAGGATTAAAGAGCAGGCGACCGAAGAGGCTAACATGAAGCAAGTCAAGAGAAAGTGGGAAGAAACCAATGACAAGAGTCACCAATACAACAACAACAATCACAACCAAAATCGCAACAACTATCCTAATAACCGCAACATCAATCGCAACAACAACTTCAACAAATATCCCAACAACAACTACAATAACCAGCCCAATAACAATAACAACAACAACAACAACAACAACAACAACAGCAATAATAACAATCCCAACAACAATCTCAATAACAACAATGGCAACAAAAACCAAAAACAGCCATGCCAAAGATGTGAAGAGCATCATCTGGGGTTCTGCACAACATTTTGCAACAGGTGTAAAAGAAATGGTCATAGCGCGAAGAAGTGCGAAATCTACGGACCAATGCATAATAGAACTAAAGGAACAAATAATGTCGGAACAAATAATACCGCCATAGTTTGTTTTGGATGTGAAAAACCGGACCACTTTAGTAGAAATTACCCGAATCAGGGGAATACTAATGGGCAGGGCCGCGAAAGAGTTTTCAATATTAATACGGCAGAAGCGCAGGAAGACCCGGAGCTTGTTACGGGTACGTTTCTCATTGACAATAAATCTGCTTATGTTTTATTTGATTCGAGTGCGGATAGAAGCTATATGTGTAGAGATTTTTGTGCTAAACTAAGTTGTTCACCGACGCCCTTGGATAATAAATTTTTACTTGAATTAGCAAACGGTAAATTAATTACAGCAGATAATATATGTCGGAATCGAGAAATTAAACTGGTTAGCGAAACATTTAAGATTGACTTGATACCAGTAGAGTTAGGGAGTTTTGATGTGATAATCGGTATGGACTGGTTGAAAGAAGTAAAAGCAGAGATCATTTGTTACAAAAATGCAATTCGCATTATACGTGAAAAAGGAAAACCCTTAATGGTGTACGGAGAAAAGAGCAACGCGAAGTTAAATCTTATTAGTAACCTGAAGGCACAAAAACTAATAAGAAAAGGTTGTTATGCTGTGCTAGCACACGTCGAGAAAGTCAATTTCGAAGAAAATAACATCAATGATGTTCCAGTCGCAAAAGAATTTCCCGATGTATTTTCGAAAGAATTACCGGGACTACCTCCACACCGATCCGTTGAATTTCAAATAGACCTTGTACCGGGAGCTGCACCAATAGCTCGTGCTCCATACAGACTCGCACCTAGCGAAATGAAGGAACTTCAGAGCCAATTACAAGAACTTTTAGAGCGTGATTTCATTCGACCAAGCACATCACCGTGGGGAGCTCCTGTTTTGTTTATCAAGACGAAGGATGGTACATTTAGGGTGTGTATCGACTACTGAGAGTTGAACAAACTTACCATCAAGAACTGCTACCCACTACCGAGAATCAACGACTTATTTGATCAACTACAAGGCTCGTCAGTTTATTCGAAGATTGATTTACGTTCTGGGTATCATCAAATGTGGGTGAAGGAGGATGATATTCCAAAGACTACTTTTAGGACGCGTTACGGTCATTACGAGTTTATGGTTATGCCGTTTGGATTGACGAACGCACCAGCTGTGTTCATGGACCTCATGAACCGAGTGTGTGGGCCATATCTTGACAAGTTTGTCATTGTTTTCATCGATGACATACTTATTTACTCGAAGAATGATCAAGAGCATGAAGAACATTTAAGAAAAGTGCTAAAGTTGCTGAGAAAAGAAAAAGTGTACGGTAAGTTTTCAAAGTGTGCATTTTGGTCGGAAGAAGTTCAATTCCTCGGTCACATAGTGAACAAAGAAGGTATTCAGGTGGATCCAACAAAGATTGAAACCGTTGAAAAATGGGAAACCCCGAAAACTCCGAAACATATACGCCAATTTTTAGGACTAGCTGGTTACTACAGAAGGTTCATCCAAGATTTTTCCAGAATAGCAAAACTCTTGACCGCATTAACGCATAAAGGGAGGAAATTTAAATGGAAGGATGAACAAGAGAAAGCGTTTCAATATTTAAAGAAAAAGTTAACTACGGCACCTATATTGTCATTACCTGAAGGGAATGATGATTTTGTGATATATTGTGACGCTTCAAAGCAAGGTCTCGGTTGTGTATTAATGCAACGAACGAAGGTAATTGCTTATGCGTCTAGACAATTGAAGATTGATAGTGCTCCAAATGAACATATATTTAGGCACAATATC
Source organism: Rutidosis leptorrhynchoides (assembly GCF_046630445.1). Taxonomy (NCBI): domain Eukaryota; kingdom Viridiplantae; phylum Streptophyta; class Magnoliopsida; order Asterales; family Asteraceae; genus Rutidosis; species Rutidosis leptorrhynchoides. Next base: position 677,289,225 of record NC_092333.1, read on the forward strand.
CTTCCAATATATAAAGCTTTTAGTTATAATTGTTCTATTTTTATGTAATATTCGTTTAAATAAATAAGTGCGAAGACAAAAGAAGAAAATGACGATTTAAAGATGCAAATGATCAAAAAGCTCAAATGTACAAGATATAATTCAAGTGGTTCAATTTATTGATGAGAAACGTCCAAAAATGATAAGAGTACAAGCCGCAAAACGCAAAGTACAAGATATTAAATTATACGAAAGGACGTTCGAAAATCCGGAACCGGGACCTGAGCCAACTATCAACGCGCGACGCAACGGAGCTAAAATTACAAGGCAACTATGCATAAAATATAATATAATATTTAAATAATTATATAAATTATTTATATATTATATTAAATAACGTCGACAAACTAGCAAACAAAAAATATGTGAGCTGGATCTGACGGCCATGCGATCGCATGGGAAATAGGCATAAAACTCATGCGAGTGCATGAGCCCATGCGAGTGCATGAGATTTGCACTAAAATCTCATGCGACCGCATGAGTTACTGTAGCAGGCCACATTCTTTAAATACAACGAATTCTGGCCGAATTTTTACAACATTCATCAATCTCTCTCACTCTCATATATATAATTATATTTATATTATAATTTTAATTTTAATTTAAGATTAATAATAAAGGTACGTTAGCGAATGTTGTAAGGGTGTAAGTCGAAATTCTGTCCGTGTAACGCTACGCTATTATTAATCATTGTAAGTTATGTTCAATCTTTTTAAATTAATGTCTCGTAGCTAAGTTATTATTATGCTTATTTAAATTGAAGTAATCGTGATGTTGGGCTAAATATTAAAGACGGGGTAATTGGGCTTTGTACCATAATTGGGGTTTGGACAAAAGAACGACACTTGTGGAAATTAGACTATGGGCTATTAATGGGCTTTATATTTGTTTAATTAAATGATAGTTTGTTAATTTAATATAAAGATTTACAATTGGACGTACCTATAAATAACCACATACACTCGATCGGACACGATGGGCGGGATATTTATAAGTACTAATAATCGTTCATTTAACCGGACACGGGAATGGATTAATAGTCAATGGACTTATTAAAACAGGGGTGAATTATATACAAGGAAAATTGATGTAATTATAGTTTAAGTCCCCAATTAGTTGGAATATTTGATTTCGGATATAAGGATAATTTGACGAGGACACTCGCACTTTATATTTATGAATGATGGACTGTTATGGACAAAAACCAGATGGACATATTGAATAATCCGGGACAAAGGACAATTAACCCATGGTAATAAACTAAAATCAACACGTCAAACATCAGGATTACGGAAGTTTAAATAAGCATAATTCCTTTATTTCATATTTCATCGCACTTTTATTTACTGTCATTTTATTTAATTGCACTTTTAATTATCGTACTTTTTAATTATCGCATTTTATTTATTGTCATTTTATGTATCGCACTTTAATTTATCGCACTTTAATTATTGTCATTTACTTTACGCTTTAAATTAAGTTATATTTATTTTTAATATTTTACATTAGGTTTTAACTGCGACTAAAGTTTTAAAATCGACAAACCGGTCATTAAACGGTAAAAACCCCCTTTTATAATAATAATAATACCACTTATATTTATATATATATATTTATACAAATATAGTTTTTAAAAATATAGCGTTAAACTTGGCTAGATCCCTGTGGAACGAACCAGACTTACTAAAAACTACACTACTCTACGATTAGGTACACTGCCTATAAGTGTTGTAGCAAGGTTTAGGTATATCCCATTCAATAAATAAATAAATAACTTGTGTAAAATTATATCGTATTTAATAGTATTTTGCAATAAAAATATAACTATTTCATATACACCTCTACGAACATCAAGTTTTTGGCGCCACTGCCGGGGAAACTTAACGCCGAAGCGAAACGCTATAAAAAAATATTAAGTTTTAATTTCTTTTTGTAAAAATACGCTTTAAATACAAAAATATAAAAAGAAAAACAAAATATATATATTTTTAAGAGTTTGTTTAAAATTATAAAGTATTTTTATTTTTCTATTTTAGTTTTTAAATATAAGTTTTATTTATATAAATATTTTATTTAAATTAAAAACAGAAAAAATATAAATATAAATAAGTATTCCGGCCTGGTACTGTAGCAGCTCAAGACCTGGCCTGGTATCCGAAGCCATGCGATTGCATGGCCCAGCCACATAAAACTCATGTGATCGCATGAGGCTGTCTGACAGGTCTGATCCCAGTAATTATTACGCAGTAGGGTTTTATTATTAATTATATTTATTAATTAACCCTAATTAGGTTTTAATTAATTAATTAGTTTTTAAATTTAGTTTTAATTTATATTTAGTAATATTAAGTTTTAATATTATTATTAATTATATAAATTAATACTTTTATAAAATAAATATAAAAATAATATTTTTATAAAAATAAGTAATTTTATCACTTTTTATATCTTTTTATATTTCGTATCTTTTTAATCGTTTATTCGTAAATTGTATATTTATCGTTCGTAATTAGTTTAAGCTATAGTTTTTGCCGTAGTTATTTTTATTTTTAGATTTTTAGGCCTTGCCGTAAAATCCCTTAAGTGCTTTTTCTTTAGACTAAGATTTAGGTGCTTTAGAATTTTGCGACGCCGTTTTAAGTTTTAGTGCCTATTAAGTTATTGCCGTTTTGGATATAGAATTCCCTTTAAGCTTTAATTCCTTTAGATGTAAGTTTTAATTTTTAGTTTTTAGAATTCTAAGTTTCGACGCTTATTTTCTTATTTTTATTTTTCGACATTTATTTTTCGACGTTTTTCGACGCGCTCTTTTTCTTTCTTATTTCTCGACGCTCTAGTTTTTAAGACATAAAATTTTCTTTATCTTCTTTAAATTTCGACAAAAAATTATTTTAAGCGGTTAAATTGATAGACGTCCAAAATTTTCTGATTCGTAGTAATAGTTGGATTTGTTTGTGGCGAGTTGTGGGCTTCCGATTTAAAGGGTCCTGGCTACCTGCTGCATCTATTGGCTATTCGAAACGTGGGCAAAATCAGAAAAGTCTATTAATTTAATAACTTATATAATTTTTATCTTTTATAACTAATAGGATATTCTGTGAATGCACCGAGCAAAACGTTTACCACCTTTCATACGTTCACCACCTGTAACTCGATCAAGACATCTAGCTAATATTGTCGCTGTTGATTTTTCTTTGGAATTATCATCTAGTCGACCAAGTACTCCAATTCAAATTTTCGATAATCCATTTTTTGAACCCGACTTCACTACCGAGAACCCGGAGGATATTCAAGGACAATTCCAAGATCCTGAACCACTAATCATTCCTCCTGAACCACAAACCGTTAAATCAGAATCCTCTAGTGATTCGTATTCAAAAATTTCAATTATGGAAGTAATGGAACCTCTAAGTATGGAATACCGAATGAGAGCCACACGCACGGGCCAAGGACACGCCATTATTAAGCCAGAAATCAATGCGCCAGATTATGAAATCAAGGGACAAATCCTACATATGGTAACTAATCAATGCCAATATAGTGGTACGCCAAAAGAAGATCCAAACGAACATCTTCGAACCTTTAATAGGATCTGTACTCTATTCAAAATCAGAGAAGTTGAGGATGAACAGATCTATCTCATGTTATTTCCCTGGACTTTAAAGGGAGAAGTCAAAGATTGGTTAGAATCGTTACCTGAAGGGGCGATTGATACATGGGACGTGTTAGTTGAAAAATTTCTTAAACAATTCTTTCCGGCATCTAAAGTCGTGAGACTTCAAGGAGAAATTGTTACGTTCACGCAAAAGCTAAATGAAACTCTATATGAGGCGTGGACAAGATTTGGAAAGTTATTGAGAGGATGTCCTCAACACGGTTTAGACACTTATCAAATAGTACAAATATTCTACCAAGGTATCGACATTGCTACACGAAAAGACATCGACATAGCAGCTGATGGTTCCATTATGAAGAAAACCGCAACCGAAGCTCACAAAATTATTGATAACACAGCCTCCCACTCACATGAGTGGCACCAGGAAAAAGATATTTTTCATTCATCTAAAGTGGCTAGAGCCGATTCTAGCCATGACTTTGATTCCGTTTTCGCAAAAATAGATGCTTTCGAGAGACGAATGGAAAAGATGAATAAAGATATTTACGCAATACGAATCAGTTATGAGCAATGCAGTGGACCACACTTAACGAAAGATTGTCACATTGAGCAAACGATGGAACAACGTGAGAATGTTTCCTATATGAACCAAAGGCCGGGAAATAATTATCAAAATAATTATCAACCGCCAAGTCCAAACTTCAATCGAAATCAAAACATTCTTTACAATCCAAATGGACCCAACAATAACTCGTACAACCAACAAGGTCCGAATAACCAACCAACTCAAAACAACACTTTCAATCAACAATGACCTAGCTTGTATAAACCACCACAACAAACCGAAGAGAAAAAGCCAAATCTGGAAGAAATGATGGCAAAGCTAATGGAATCTCAAACACAATTTATTACATCTCAAACCCAAACAAATGAGAGGTTTGATCGGTCATTAAGAACTCAAAAAGCTTCCATTTTGAATCTAGAAAAACACGTAGGTACTCTTGCTAGCATGATGAGTGAGAGGGAACAAGGAAAGCTACCGAGTAATACTGAAGTAAATCCTCGGAATGAGAATGTTAATATGGTTTCAACAAATTCTGAAAAACCAGCATCAGAAGATGGAAAGGTTTTTGATGTGAGTAACAATGAAGAAGTTACAACACCACCACCACCCGAGTATGTAAAGCCAGTGGTGGCACCATATAGACCACCCATCCCGTTTCCAAGAAAAGGAGTTGGATATGAGAAAGTAATAGGTAATAAAGTTTGTGATACCTCTGGAAAGAAGAAAAAGAATAAGAAAGTTCAAGAAACAAAAACCGTAAAAGTAAACCCGGTGAAGACAGTTCCACCAAAACCTCCACCAAGGTTGGGTGATCTGGGTGAATTTATTGTTCCTTGTCTACTTAGTGATTGTGTCATGTATGATGCACTAGCAGATTTAGGTGCAAGTGTGAGTGTTATGCCTCTTTCATTATATAAGAGACTAGGAGTAGGTGAGTTAAGTACAACAGAGATGAGTGTTCGACTCTTTGATCAAACCATTAAGCACCCAGTTGAAATTGCTGACAACCTACCCATTCAAGTGGGTAATTTAATTTTTTTAGTCGAATTTATTGTCATTGACATTGAAGAGGACCCAAATATTCCTCTAATTTTAGGTCGACCATTCTTAGCGTCCACCGGGGCGTTATTTGATGTAAGAAAAGGTAGAATGACACTTAGTAATGATGAAAAATCAATCAACTTTGTGAGTCGAAAGGCTAAATCTCCACCAACCAAAACCGTTGAACTAACAAAAACGATTGGTAAGAACCATGTTGTTTTACCAACTCCAACGGTAGTGCTTAACAATAATAAAACGCCTAAGTGTGGGGAAAATGAAGTAACACCTAATGATGACCTGATAACAAAGAACCCCGTTGTTGATACAAAATTAAATGACCCCGTTATTAATAGTTCAATGAAGAAACTTATTAAACGGATTCGCGATGCTAGAACCAAGGGGAACTTTAAGTTATGTAACCGATTAGTATCCAATCTATCGCCTAAAGAAAAGGCGAAACTAGTTGAATTTGTGGATATTACACAGGAATCCTACCAATGGCTTAAAGCAAAAGTCACAGATATGCAAGTTGATTATGGTCCAAGAGAAATTGACAATGAAGTTAATCACAAATTTGACACCACAGCTACCTAACTGTGGGGAGATTCAAATGTTCTAAAAAGAAAACGTTGTCTAGAGTTAGTTGTTCTGTTCTCGTGTAGTTCCAAGAATGGAATCCGATTGGTCTTTTCCACTAGCAGACACTAAAGAACTAGTTTTCTCCCTCCATTCTGAATTTTTGTTTTATAGGTTTTGTATGAAATTAATATGCTTTTTAAATTTAAGTTTTGTGTGAATTTAAAAACAAAAATTATTTTATTTCATTAAGTTTAAAAAATAATTTCTAAAATTCATCGTAAGTTGAAGATTAGGTCATAGAACCCAAATTGCTTTACCCGAGGGCGGGGCGAAAAATTTTGTTATCATTATTTTTAATATTATTGATCTAAAGTATACCAAAAAAATTAAAAAACTCAAAAATCTTTGCTTTTAAAACAATCGCTTTAAAAACGACAAATTTTAAATTTTATCGAGGGACGGACTAGTTAAACATACTGAAACTACCTATAGTAAAAGGAAACAAAATTTTAAAAAATTATTCATTTAAATTGTTTTAATAAATAAAGGTTTTATAATAATATATATATATATATATATATATATATATATATATATATATATATATATATATATATATATATATATATATATATATATATATATATATGTATATATGTTTGTAGTTTATCTTATGTATAAAACAGGGTAAAACAACGCATTTTCAAAGACTGACATTAAAGTTCAGCAAAAGCTACTAATTTTAACGACAAGACGTAAAATATCAAATGTGATATAAAATAATATGTTTGCAAACTCGGTATTTTTAATCACTTTTCTACACTAATCACCCTCATGAATTTATAATTATAGTCTGATTTCATGCAAATGAGGGCATTGCATGATCTCAAGTGTGGGGAAGGGTTATAAATTCTCTCGGGTTTACACTTAGTTTAATTGCCAAATTTTGTGAAATTTTGAAAAAATTTCAACTAAATGAATTCAAAATCATGTTTATACATATTTATGAACGATAAAACTAGGTTTTATTACCGAAATTATTGTTACCTCGGAGAGAACATAAATGGAGAAACAACCCAAAACGTTAGAATTCATTTAAAATGGAATAGAGGAGCATAAAAAGGCAAAGAAAAGAATGAATAAAAGCTAAGTGTGGGAAGAATTTACCAAGTTCTTTAAAACACATATCACATATTTGGTACAGATTATTGCATGTACTTTTGCTTTGGACTAAACTAATCAGTTTTACCCGATTTACTGTAATATATTTGAAAGAAATATGGATCTACACGATGAATCAATTCTATCATTAAAAGGAAGTAAAGTCTTCCAAAAAAGACACGCGCTTCTTGATTTAGGTCAAGAAGTTATCGTCCAGACCAGCTGTAGGTTGACGAAAAATCTAGAAAAGTCATCTTTAAAATCAGTAGGAAATCCACGGACCTCAGCATCAAACAGGGTCGCCAAGTGGTCAGACTTATCCTAACCATGAGAGGATCTGTCTCGTAAAATGGGGAGGGCGCCGTGCAAATTAGCTTGATAAGACTAATGAATCAGACCCCCAGAAAGGATAATCTCCTTAAAGATTAAAAATCAGCTTTTAAGCCTGATATTACTCAATCCTTGAGATTGACTTTAAAGATTGAGAATTACAAACTCATGGAATTCGATGATATCTAAACTCGAGCTTGAACGAGAAAATATTTTGATCAAAATTACAAACCGATTTGTTTTCTGAAAACCTATTTTCAATGCGTTCATTACCATTGAACGCAAAATCCTAAGAATTCACCGAAATTCATTAGGTCACCTGAACCAATTCGGGTGTCAACCGTAAGAACGGTGGTTGCATAGCATGGTCGAAGACAGGACCTTGTGCCAGACCAAAAAACTATAGGGTGATCTTTACTATTGCTCCTACAAAGGATAGTAATTGCATCCGACACGATATAGACCATCATCAAAAGTATGTCACGGGACATTGCCTTAACAGTTGCTTGTTCAACGCTTTCCTTTACAACCGGACGGTAGTTTACCGAAAGGTAATATACGGAGCAAGTATATTGGACATGTTGCTTTCCTAATACAAGGTTAGCAAGTGGGTGACACAAAACCATAAGTTTTGAGCTAAAATTTTAAAATATGAAACCCACAAAACCCACAAAAACATTTGCAAACACCGGTGAAGGGTTATTCCGGAAAACTTATCTAGGGTAAAAGCTAGAATGAATTTTCAAAAGATCAAATATTTTCATAAAGATCCAATTTCCTAAAGGATCTAAATTTTCATAGTCATGTGGGACTGTAAACCACATCGTTACTATCATTGTTTATACCGCCATACCAAAATCACTGATGTATAAAGGGTGAGAATAAAAAAAGTGATTCGAGTGAAGTGTGATTTTAATTTCAAATTCTGTATTGCTTGAGGACAAGCAACGCTCAAGTGTGGGGATATTTGATAGTGCTCCAAATGAACATATATTTAGGCACAATATCCTTCCAATATGTAAATCTTTTAGTTGTAATTGTTCTATTTTTATGTAATATTCGTTTAAATAAATAAGTGCGAAGACAAAAGAAGAAAACGACGATTTGAAGACGCAAATGACCAAAAAGCTCAAATGTACAAGATATAATTCAAGTGGTTCAATTTATTTATGAGAAACGTCCAAAAATGATAAGAGTACAAGCCGCAAAACGCAAAGTACAAGATATTAAATTATACGAAAGGACGTTCGAAAATTCGGAACCGGGACCTGAACCAACTATCAACGCGCGACGCAACGGAGCTAAAATTACAAGTCAACTATACACAAGAATATAATATAATATTTAAATAATTATATAAATTATTTATATATTATATATTATATTAAATAACGTCGACAAACTAGCAAACAAAAAATATGTGAGCTGGATCTGACGGCCATGCGATCGCATGGGAAATAGGCATAAAACTCATGCGAGTGCATGAGCCCATGCGAGTGCATGAGATTTGCACTAAAATCTCATGCGACCGCATGAGTTACTGTAGCAGGCCACATTCTTTAAATACAACGAATTCTGGCCGAATTTTTACAACATTCATCAATCTCTCTCACTCTCATATATATAATTATATTTATATTATAATTTTAATTTTAATTTAAGATTAATAATAAGGGTATGTTAGCGAATGTTGTAAGGGTGTAAGTCGAAATTCTGTCCGTGTAACGCTACGCTATTATTAATCATTGTAAGTTATGTTCAATCTTTTTAAATTAATGTCTCGTAGCTAAGTTATTATTATGCTTATTTAAATTGAAGTAATCGTGATGTTGGGCTAAATATTAAAGACGGGGTAATTGGGCTTTGTACCATAATTGGGGTTTGGACAAAAGAACGACACTTGTGGAAATTAGACTATGGGCTATTAATGGGCTTTATATTTGTTTAATTAAATGATAGTTTGTTAATTTAATATAAAGATTTACAATTGGACGTACCTATAAATAACCACATACACTCGATCGGACACGATGGGCGGGATATTTATAAGTACTAATAATCGTTCATTTAACCGGATACGGGAATGGATTAATAGTCAATGGACTTATTAAAACAGGGGTGAATTATATACAAGAAAAATTGGTGTAATTATAGTTTAAGTCCCCAATTAGTTGGAATATTTGATTTCGGATATAAGGATAATTTGACGAGGACACTCGCACTTTATATTTATGAATGATGGACTGTTATGGACAAAAACCAGATGGACATATTGAATAATCCGGGACAAAGGACAATTAACCCATGGTAATAAACTAAAATCAACACGTCAAACATCAGGATTACGGAAGTTTAAATAAGCATAATTCCTTTATTTCATATTTCATCGCACTTTTATTTACTGTCATTTTATTTAATTGCACTTTTAATTATCGTACTTTTTAATTATCGCAATTTTATTTATTGTCATTTTATTTATGGCACTTTAATTTATCGCACTTTAATTATTGTCATTTACTTTACACTTTAAATTAAGTTATATTTATTTTTAATATTTTACATTTGGTTTTAACTGCGACTAAAGTTTTAAAATCGATAAACCGGTCATTAAACGGTAAAAACCCCCTTTTATAATAATAATAATACTACTTATATTTATATATATATTTATACAAATATAGTTTTTAAAAATATAGCGTTAAACTTGGCTAGATCCCTGTGAAACGAACTGGACTTACTAAAAACTACACTACTCTACGATTAGGTACACTGCCTATAAGTGTTGTAGCAAGGTTTAAGTATATCCCATTCAATAAATAAATAAATAACTTGTGTAAAATTGTATCGTATTTAATAGTATTTCGAATAAAAATATAACTATTTCATATACACCTCTACGAACATCAAAGATTTACGAGCAGAATTATACGACGCATGATTTGGAATTAGGCGCAGTTGTTTTTGCATTAAAGACTTGGAGGCACTACTTATATGGGGTCAAAAGTATTATATATACCGACCACAAAAGTCTTCAACATATATTTAATCAGAAACAACTGAACATGAGGCAGCGCAGGTGGATTGAATTGTTGAATGATTACGACTTTGAGATTCGTTACCACCCGGGGAAGGTGAATGTGGTAGCCGACGCTTTGAGTAGAAAGGACAGAGAACCCATTCGAGTAAAAGCTATGAATATAATGATTCACAATAACCTTACTACTCAAATAAAGGAGGCGCAACAAGGAGTTTTAAAAGAGGAAAATTTAAAGGATGAAATACCCAAAGGATCGGAGAAGCATCTTAATATTCGGGAAGACGGAACCCGGTATAGGGCTGAAAGAATTTGGGTACCAAAATTTGGAGATATGAGAGAAATGGTACTTAGAGAAACTCATAAAACCAGATACTTAATACATCATGGAACGGGGAAGATGTACAAAAATCTCAAGAAACATTTTTGGTGGCCAGGTATGAAAGCCGAAGTTGCTAAATACGTATGAGAATGTTTGACGTGTTCTGAGGTCAAAGCTGAGCATCAGAAACCATCAGGTCTACTTCAACAACCCGAAATCCCAGAATGGAAATGGGAAAACATTACCATGGATTTCATCACTAAATTGCCAAGGACTGCAAGTGGTTTTGATACTATTTGGGTAATAGTTGATCATCTCACCAAATCAGCACACCTCCTGCCAATAAGAGAAGATGACAAGATGAAGAAGTTAGCACGACTGTATTTGAAGGAAGTCGTCTCCAGACATGGAATACCAATCTCTATTATCTCTGATAGGGATGGTAGATTTATTTCAAGATTCTGGCAGACATTACAGCAAGCATTAGGAACTCGTCTAGACATGAGTACTGCCTATCATTCACAAACTAATGGGCAGAGCGAAAGGACGATACAAACGCTTGAAGACATGCTACGAGCATGTGTTATTGATTTCGGAAACAGTTGGGATCGACATCTACCGTTAGCAGAATTTTTCTACAACAACAGCTGCCATTCAAGCATTGAGATGGCGCCGTTTGAAGCACTTTATGGTAGAAAGTGTAGGTCTCTGATTTGTTGGAGTGAAGTGGGGGATAGACAGATTACGGGTCCGGCTATAATACAAGAAACTACCGAGAAGATCATCCAAATTCAACAACGGTTGAGAACCGCCCAAAGTCGACAAAAGAGCTACGCCGACATTAAAAGAAAAGATATAGAATTTGAAATTGGAGAGATGGTCATGCTTAAGGTTGCACCTTGGAAAAGCGTTGTTCGATTTGGTAAACGAGGAAAATTAAATCCAAGGTATATAGGACCATTTAAGATTATTGATCGTGTCGGATCAGTAGCTTACCGACTTGAATTACCACAACAACTCGCGGATGTACATAACACTTTCCACGTCTCAAATTTGAAGAAATGTTTTGTTAAAGAAGATCTCACTATTCCGTTAGACGAAATCCAAATCAACGAAAAACTTCAATTCGTCGAAGAACCCGTCGAAATAATGGATCGTGAGGTTAAAAGACTTAAGCAAAACAAAATACCAATTGTTAAAGTTCGATGGAATGCTCGTAGAGGACCCGAGTTCACCTGGGAATGAGAAGATCAGATGAAGAAGAAATACCCGCACTTATTTCCAGAAGATACGTCAACACCTCCAACTGCTTAAAATTTCGGGACGAAATTTATTTAACGGGTAGGTACTGTAGTGACTCGAACTTTTCCATGTTTATATATATTAAATGAAATTTTTATTTACATGATTAAGTGTTTCCAACATGTTAAGCAATCAAACTTGTTAAGCCTTGATTAATTTAAATAGGTTTCATATAGACAATTGACCACCCAAGTTGACCGGTGATTCACGAACGTTAAAACTTGTAAAAACTATATGATGACATATATATGATTATATATATAGTTAACATGATATTATGATAAGTAAGTATCTCATTAGGTATTTTAACAATGATTTATATACATAAAATTGAGTTTATTGAATTAAGAAACTCGAAACGATATATAACGATTATCGTTATAACAACGTCTTACTAAATACATATGAATCATATTAAGATATTGATACACTATATTTAATCATGATAAATGATAAGTAAACATGTCATTAAGTGTATTAACAATGAACTACATATGTAAAAACAAGACTACTAACTTAATGATTTCGAAACGAGACATATATGTAACGATTATCGTTGTAACAACATTTAACTGTATATATATCATACTAAGATATATTAATATATCATAATATCATGATAATGTAATAATTTAACATCTCTTTAGATATAATAAACAATGGGTTAACAACATTTAACAAGATCGTTAACCTAAAGGTTTCAAAACAACATTTACATGTAACGACTAACGATGACTTAACGACTCAGTTAAAATGTATATACATGTAGTGTTTTAATATGTATTCATACACTTTTGAAAGACTTCAAGACACTTGTCAAAATACTTCTACTTAAAAAAATGCTTACAATTACATCCTCGTTCAGTTTCATCAACAATTCTACTCGTATGCACCCGTATTCGTACTCGTACAATACACAACTTTTAGATGTATGTACTATTGGTATATACACTCCAATGATCAGCTCTTAGCAGCCCATGTGAGTCACCTAAAATATGTGGGAACCATCATTTGGCAACTAGCATGAAATATCTCATAAAATTACAAAAATATTAGTAATCATTCATGACTTATTTACATGTAAACAAAATTACACATCCTTTATATCTAATCCATATATCAACGACCAAAAACACCTACAAATACTTTCATTCTTCAATTTTCTTTATTAAATTGATCTCTCTCAAGTTCTATCTTCAAGTTCTAAGTGTTATTCATAAATTCTATAAGTTCTAGTTTCATAAAATCAAGAATACTTCTAAGTTTGCTAGCTTACTTCCAATCTTGTAAAGTGATCATCCAACCTCAAGAAAACTTTCTTATTTACAGTAAGATATCTTTCTAATACAAGGTAATACTCATATTCAAACTTTGATTCAATTTCTATAACTATAACAATCTTATTTCGAGTGGAAATCTTACTTGAACTTGTTTTCGTGTCATGATTCTGCTTCAAGAACTTTCAAGCCATCCAAGGATCCTTTGAAGCTAGATCTATTTTTCTCATTTCTAGTAGGTTTATCCACAAAACATGAGGTAGTAATGATGTTCATAACATCATTCGATTCATATATATATATATATATAAAACTACCTTATTCGAAGGTTTAAACTTGAAATCACTAGAACATAGTTTAGTTAATTTTAAACTTGTTCACAAACAAAAGTTAATCCTTCTAACTTGACTTTTAAAATCAACTAGACACATGTTCTATATCTATATGATATGCTAACTTAATGATTTAAAACCTGAAAACACGAAAAACACCGTAAAACTGGATATACGCCGTCGTAGTAACACCGCGGGCTATTTTGGGTTAGTTAATTAAAAAATATGATAAACTTTGATTTAAAAGTTGTTCTTCTGGGAAAATTATTTTTCTTATGAACATGAAACTATATCCAAAAATCATGATTAAACTCAATGTGGAAGTATGTTTTCCAAAATGGTCATCTAGACGTCGTTCATTCGACTGAAATGACTACCTTTACAAAAATGACTTGTAACCTGTATTTCTGACTATAAACTTATAAGTTTTCTGTATAGATTCATAAACTTAAGTTTAATATGAAACCATAGCAATTGGATTCACTCAAAACGGATTTAAAACAAAGAAGTTATGGGTAAAACAAGATTGGATATTTTTACTTGTTGTAGCTACGTGAAAATTGGTAACAAATCTATATTAATCATATCCTAGCTAACTTATATTGTATAATACATATATTCTAATATATTATGTAATCTTGGGATACCATAGACACGTATGCAAATATTTTGACATATCATATCGACCCATCTATATATATTATTTGAAACAACCATAGACACTCTATATGCAGTAATGTTGGAGTTAGCTATACAGGGTTGATGTTGATTCCAAATATATATATATATATATATATATATATATATACTTTGAGTTGTGATCTAGCCTGAGACGTGTATACACTGGGTCGTGGATTGGGTCAAGATAATATATATCAATTTATTTCTGTACATCTAACTATGGACAACTAGTTGTAGGTTACTAACGAGGACAGCTGACTTAATAAACTTAAAACATTAAAACGTATTAGAAATGTTATAAATATATTTTGAACATACTTTGATATATATGTACATATTTGTTATAGGTTCGTGAATCGACCAGTGACCAAGTCTTACTTCCCGACGAAGTAAAAATCTGTGAAAGTGAGTTATAGTCCCACTTTTAAAATCTAATATTTCTGAGATGAGAATACATGCAGCTTTATAAATGTTTTACAAAATAGACACAAGTACATAAAACTACTTTCTATGGTTGAACGATCGAAGCCGAATATGCCCTTTTTACTTGGTAACCTAAGAATTAGTAAACCAGTCTACTAATTGACGCGAATTCTAAAGATAGATCTATTGGGCCCAACAAACCCCATCCGTTGTAGCGGATGCTTTAGTACTTCGAGTTTTTATATCATGTCCGATGGATGTCCCGGAATGATGGAGATATTCTTATATGCATCTTGTTAATGTCGGTTACCAGGTGTTCACCGTATAAATGATTTTTATCTCTATGTATGGGATGTATTGAAATATGAAATCTTGTGGTCTATTATTATGATTTGATAATATATAGGTTAAACCTATAACTCACCAACATTTTTGTTGACGTTTTAAGCATGTTTATTCTCAGGTGATTATTAAGAGTTTCCGCTGTTGCATACTAAAATAAGGACAAGATTTGGAGGCAATGCTTGTATGATATTATGTAAAACTGCATTCAAGAAATTTATTTTTGATGTAATATATTCATATTGTAAACCATTATGTAATGGTCGTGTGTAAACGGTATATTTTAGATTATCATTATTTGAAAATCTACGTAATGCTTTTTAAACCTTTATCGATAAAATAAAGGTTATGGTTGTTTTAAAAATGAATGCAGTCTTTGAAAAACGTCTCATATAGAGGTCAAAACCTCGCGACGAAATCAATTAATATGGAACGTTTATAATCAATATGAACGGGACATTTCAATTTAAGGGTAAAGAGAACATTGTGTGCAATGTTACACCTTACAAGAATCTAACTCCTAACCAAAGGCGAATCTAGCTATTGTAGTGTGGGGTCCCCTGACCTCATTAATTAAAGAATGTTTTTTACTCTTTACTCCTCAAATTGTGTGGGAAACTACCAAATTTAACTACATAACCCCATATAATTGTACTTCGTATGATTTATAGGTTTTTTAAGGTAAATTATCACTAAAATACCCTAAATATAATTAGTTTTAGAAAGAAAAAAAATCCAGAACACCTTTGAGTTTCAATTCTAAATTCATCATTGCTCCTAACCTCTCGCTAAGAAAGACAAGTCACTACCACATGAGCTACTACGCAAAGTTACTAAATAAATGTATATTAATTGGATTTAAAAAAATAAATAATTAAGGAATGTAACATCATTTAGCATTTCTTATCTTATACGTAATTGTGATATATGATAGTCAAACTCCTTAATTAAGGTAAATGAATTTATAAAGTAGATTTTTTTAAGCTTTTACTCTATTGGATAATGCGTTAATGGTGGTGTTAGGTGTGCCTTGAGTCTTGACTGCTTCCTAAATGAGCAAAATGTAACTTAAGTAAATGTGGGTGAGTTCCGAGAACGTTGGGATGTGTTTACATTTACCAAAACAGTGATGATATTTGATTTTTAAATCATCCTAAAAATATACTTACGTATGAATACTTATTTCATTAATTGACGTTCGGGTAGCTTAGTCAAAGTTTTCATTAATTAAATGTGCTAGTCATTTTGTACTCGTACAATAATATATATATATATATATATATATATATATATATATATATATATATATATATATATATATATATATATATATGGGGTCACTCTCCCATTGGTCCTTCACTTCCAAAAACACTACTATTATTAATCTTTAAGAGGTGTAACACGGTCCAAGTTTTATTTTATAATTGTTTGAAATTGAAATGAATAATATTATGGACTGAGTACTCCGTTTATATTAGTTCGAAGTAGCTTTATAAAATATTTTTTTTTATAAATTTTATCAAATTAATAATTAAATAAACAAACAGGTAAGCCAAAATGCAATACAAGATATTTAATAAGCAAAATTGTAAGAATTGAATACTTTTTGTGATTTTTTTTTTGACAAAATAACAGAAAATGTTATAAAGTAAAGACTCTTTCATCCATAATGAAAACCAAGATAATATACAAGAAAAACCGATGATGCTCGAAACAAAACAACTAAAACGTAGACTGAAACACGAGTTTAGCCCTAACCTAAAAAAACTAAACAAACACAAACGAAACTACAATATACAATCCAAGGCATTAAACATAAACAACACATTAACCTAACCAGCAACATACTATACAAGCGACAACCAAGTGAATACTAAACCAACTGAGAGCTAACGACCGCCTTTCTGGTGCGTCGCAACTGTAGGGACCTTTTTACCTTTATTACCCGATTCTTAAACTTTTCTGTGCACTTGCTCGTAAAGTCGTAAGTCACCTCTTTCCCACCTCTAGAAAAATATGAATGAGATGAATTCATCTTAATTCAATAGTCTATATACAAAACTCACGTAAACACTTTACAATTTTGTTCACTTTATAATTTTTACTCGTTACTCGTATTTTTCACTTATAATTTTATTTAAATGCGTAAAGTGACAGTATAAGAAGATTTATTTCGATATTTTTTTTATTTATAACAGTGAATTATTAATTTTTAACGTAATAAAAAAACGTGAACTAAGAAGTAGGGAGTATTAAATATGGAGTTAGGGAATTGATAAAAATTAATGTGAAAATTTGAAAATGACATTTATGGACTTTGGTTGGTAGCGTAGGACACAGGTTTGTTTTTGAAATATTTTAAACTAAAAAAAATTCGACCGCGCGTTACTGCAGTTGTATTCAACGCGCGGTCGAATTTGGATATATGTTGTTTGGTACCTAATATATCTAATATGTTGAGTTGTTTGTTGTACGTGTATGTATATGTATGAAATATGGCCCGAAATATTTAGTGTTTTTTTAACGATGCCCGTTTCGCGCGTAGTTAGTCCCGTTGTGTTCGTTAGATTTTTCGAGTTGAACGGTGATTTCGGAAAAATCTAACTCGCACCGCGCGATATGAAATATAGCCCGAAATATTTAGTGTTTTTTAACGATTTTCGTTTCGCGCGTAGTTAGTCCGGTTGTGTTCGTCAGATTTTTTCAAGTTGAATGGTGGTCTCGGAAAAATTTAACTCGCACTGAGCGAGAAGATAGGGCCTGTTAAAAATTCGTGTGGAATTATTTTCTTTTATTTTAATAAAATTATATATTTATGCTTTCTATCCCTGAAAAAGTGTAAACTCGAGGGGCGTTGTGTAAATTAAACCGAAGTTGAGGGACCAGTTGTAGTGTGAACGCAAACTCAAAACGATAATCCGATACATCCGCAATGACTTTTAGTATATAGGTATAATATGAAAATCTGGCGCATTCGGTTGAGTACATAGTCAAGCCCATACCCCATAAATTACAAGATTAACACTATACGCCCTTTGAGTTTTTTTAGTTCGAGTTTGGTCCTTTAAGTTTACAATCATGTCATTTAGGATAAATGGTCGGGCAGGTCGGCAATTTTTTTATTCAATTGTTTGTTTTTAATGTTGGAAAGCACATCTGCACATGTCTCCTACGGTTATTATTTCTATCCACAAATCTAAGAGCATATTTAGGCAAAGTATTTTTCAAATTTTACTTTTTTAAGATATCATTTCCCAAAATAATTTATCTACAATTCGTTTATCTACAACTTGTTTATGAATTTAGAGTTTGAGTAGTGTCAGGATATTGTTGTTCAAAAAGTTGGGTGCAACTCTTCAAGTCTTTGTGGTCACTGGTCGGTATTTAAAAGAAAAAAAGGTTGAGAATGAATATTAAGTTAACCCCTTGATCGAGTGATAGGACGTCCCGACCTTTAACCTCCATTATTTTCGAAACAATATTAAGTTAACTCTTGTGGACTCATATTTTACACCCTTCAGTTCCATTATCTATTTATATAGTTATATAAAGCTCTAAAATGATGATGTCATTATTAAGCTAATTACCTTTTAGTTTTTATAATGATAATGTCATAATTATATATTGATTTAATTAAAAAAATAATAGAAAATCTTTTATAAAAAAAATATTAATCTCTTATAAATTGTAATTTTAATTTTCTAAAAAAAAATTAAAAGGCATTTATTATTATTACCCCTACATACTAAAACACATGAAGAATTTGGTAGTTTCAGTTGTTTGTGATTTTAGTTTTGACTTTGCGTTCACACTGCAATCGACCCCTCACCTTTGCCTCAATTTACACAACGACCCCTCAAATTTACATTTTCTCAGGGGTAAAAAATGTAAATATACAATTTTATTAAAATAAAAGAAACAAATTCCACCCGAATTTTTAACGGGTCCTATCTTCTCGCTCGGTGCGAGTTAAATTTTTCCAAGCCCACCGTTCAACTCAAAAAAATCTTACGAACACAACGAGACTAACTATATACACACCCCTATATACTAAAACACATGAAGAATTTGGTTGTTTCAATTGTTTGTGATTGTAGTTTTGACTTTGCGTTCACACTGCAATCGGCCCCTCACCTTTGCCTCAATTTACACAACGACCCCTCAAATTTACATTTTCTCAGGGGTAAAAAATGTAAATATACAATTTTATTACCCCTATATACTAAAACACATGAAGAATTTGGTAGTTTCAATTGTTTGTGATTGTAGTTTTGACTTTGCGTTCACACTGCAATCGACCTCTCACCTTTGCCTCAATTTACACAACGACCCCTCAAATTTACATTTTCTCAGGGGTAAAAAATGTAAATATACAATTTTATTAAAATAAAAGAAACAAATTCCACCCGAATTTTTAACGGGTCCTATCTTCTCGCTCGGTGCGAGTTAAATTTTTCCGAGCCCACCGTTCAACTCAAAAAAATCTTACGAACACAACGAGACTAACTATATGCGAAACGGACACTTAAAAAAAGTTCAATACATCGTACTACATTCAATACATATACACACCTATAATACGCTCCGTTAACTATGAATACGCAATCCAAAGACCCCGCGACATCGCGCGGGCTCCTTTTTCTAGTTATTACTAATAATAATTTTTATTATTAAAAATATAAATACTCAACTTTGAACGAACTTTATTATTATTATTTTCTTTTAATAATTATAATTATAATTATTATATTATTAATATTCAAATATGGATTCTTTTTACGAAATTAATTATGTTAGATATGTATGAAAAATACACGTCTCTATATATTTGTAAAAACAACGACAAGTTTCTTAGTCAAACGGATCATTAAAATAAATGACTTCAGCATTTATATTCACTTAATACCTAAAACATGTCATTAAATTATTTCGTTTAAACAAACCCGTAATTTCACGGGTCATTTTACTAGTTAAGTTTTATAACATGATTACTTTTATTTTTAACCAACTAAAATGATTGTTAAATAATACCTACATTAAACAAAATCATTATATATAAATAATAGTATACAAAGTAATATATTAACTATAAATTGATCTGGCATATTTAATAAATTAACACTATAATAAATTCGATTTCTTCTAGAAAATGTGTTAAATACGTATACTAGGTTTTTAGCGGTGCAATGCACGGTCGTTAAAAAATTAATTGAAAGATTAAAATTGATAAATCGCATTCATTATATCATTAAACCCATGTGATAAGCAGTCTCACGATCAATAAAAATGGTTAGAAATTTTGTTAAGATTAAATAAACAGATTAAAGGTTGTTTCATTAAGTATTAATAAGACTTAGGGCATGTTCACTTTTTTCTCATTAAGGTATGTATGAATATGTCTGGCATAATAGATATTGATTAGCTATATATGGTAAGTAGAGAACTTAAATAGATGTTTACTTTTTGTGCTAAATGAATGATCTGAATAATAACAAATGATCATTTTAACCTTCTGATGAAGAATAACTAAATTAACCAAATTACAACTAGTTCAAGTCAACAACTAGTGACTTCATTAAACTAACATACTACCAAAAAATCCACATTTCATATTTAAGTTCCGTAAACTAAATTTTGAGCAATTTTATCACACAAATTAGCCATATATTGAGAATTTTAAGCATCATCATGCATTCCAACAGGTGCTTCTTCGCCATCTCCTTAAGATTGTTCATTATTGTCAAAAAGAGTATCTTCGTCACACTCCATAAAATGCTTGTCATATATATTCCATATTCTTATAAAATTGTGTATCGTGAAACAAGCAATCACCACATTTCTTTGTACCGAAAATGAAAAAGGAGCCATATGTCTTAGGATTGGAAATCTTCCTTTCAAGACACCATAAGAACGTTCAATGACATTTCTAAGTTGTACATGTGCGTGATTAAACTTTTCTTTATCGGTCAAAGCACGCCTACATTGAAAATCTGTGACGCCCCGTACTAAATCATCATGTACGGACTATCAACAACATGATCATTACAAGGTTAAGTACTATATGCGATTTCAAAAGAGTTGCATTCATTAATAAAAGTGACGTCATAACCAACGTCAAATGTTTTACAATCCAAAAGCATGCTTCGCAAAGTAGAAGCAATTAATATAAGTGTACGTGACCCCAATGGTCATTACATAATATAGTTTCAAAAGTAAATAAGTTTGAATGCAAGATAAGTAGTCATGCGATAACAACTCTAAGCAGCGGGTTCTACAGCACGACTAGTACACAGCGGAAGCAACCTCAAGCACCTGAGAAATACATGCTTAAAAATGTCAACACAAAGGTTGGTGAGCTATAGTTTAAGTATAACAGTAATGTAAGTAGGCCACGAGATTTCAGTGCTACAACGAGCGTTTCAAAAGTATGTAAAAGTATATGCTTAACCGTGGGCACTTGGTAACTAACTTAACGTTTAAAATAATAATACCCCCTGAAAGTACACTTGGCGAGTGCGTATGTTTACGAAGTATTAAACACTCGTTGACTGCTAGCGCGACTAGCCCGAGTGGGGATGTCTAACCTATGGATCCATATCTAAGATTCGCGTTCACCGGTTCATAAACCAATGATTAAACGTTACCGAGCTAAAGGGAATCTTTGTGCTGTTATATAACCCACACATATATAAAGTTTAAGTACTCGTGCCTAGTATGTAAAACATAAAATCCGCATGTATTCTCAGTTCCCAAAATAAGTTAAAGTAAAAAGGGAATGCTATAGCTCACAATGATATGTAGTAGCGGTTAAGTTGAGTCGGGAAAGGTGTGCAAGTAAACGGTCCGAAATCCTCAACCTAAGTCAAATAGTACTAAGTCAGTAAGTCGTCTCAAAAAGTTTATATGTATGTAATTAAGGTCATAAGGGTCATCATCAATCATCATCAAACAAAAGGTAACAAGTAAGGTTCGTTCATGAACGAAGTTTAAAACAAAGGCTGACTTGGATCAGTAACCACGGCCTCTACACAAACCGAACAGAGGTGAGACCAGTGGACATGGCTCCGTATATGAGTCGTTTAAGTGTGGTAAAAATTCCAGAAGCTAACTCGTCTTCGTTTGACCGTGGCAACGGTATAAGTGCGAGTAGGTCTGAAATTTCTGCACAACGTTAAAAGACCTAGTGACGATCGGAGGGCCATAAATCCTAAACCGTAACTCGGATGAAGATGAGTGTTATATGAAAAATTATCTACTCAAAAATTTCTATCTAAAAATCGAGGTTAGAACAGCCCAGACCTATTGGTCTGTTACAGAAGCATCAGGTCAGAAAGTTTTGGACAGAAACAGTAAGTTTAAAAGGGTTCCGGTGGTCTTGGTGCTTGATGTTCATCATGGTTCTCATCCTTGATGCATATAGCTTCAAGTGTACAACTCATGGATGTGTTTACATCATCTTAACCAAGTCTTGACCATCATAACACTAGTGCAAGTCTAAGACATGAAGCACAACTCACTTAAGAGTTGCATGTAGTTTGATGAACCAAAGTTACATCAAAGTCTTAGGTTTGACACTTACATGAACTATAAACTTGAAAATAAACTAAATAATCAAGATCATAAGTAGTAGAACATAGTTCTTAGTTTGATCTTGAAGATGCAAGACTCAAAGTCTTGATCTAAAGTCATTAAGTTACACCATAAGTAATAACACATAAATCCTTACTTTAATGAAACCAAAAGTTACAAAACTTTGATTATCAACTAGTAAAGTGTATGTAAGCCTTTAAGCTCTTGTTTATGACAAAAATAAGAAGACCATAAGCTATATAACTTAGATCTTACAAGTATGTGAAGTTATAACTAAAGAGTTATACTTCTATGTTCTTGAAAACTTATAAAGTTGTCTTTAAGTTCAAGAAGTATAAGATCAAAGTTAACTAGTAATCTTTGACCAATTTTAACCAACAACATGAAATTTAAAGTGCATAAATGAAGTAGTAAACTTAAATAAACAATAAAAGGTTCACGGTTGTTCATACTTTAAAGATTCAAACCAAAGTGTGATCTTTAGAAAGTAAACTTTAAAGTTTACTTCATGAACTTCAAGTATGTCTTTCAACCATGAACTTTATAATCTTTTGAAACAAATAAGGTAGAACATAACTAGATAGATTATGTTCTTGTTGTTCTTGTTATAACAAGATAAAAATGAAGAATCAAACTAGTAAGTTCATTCTTGTAACATGAAAGTAAGTAGCAACAATTATCAAAGACAAGTAGTTAAACAATAATCAAGAACAAGTAACAATTAACAAATGATGATGATGGATGAATTTAGGATTCGGTTTTCATTCAAGAAAGAAGAGGAAGAACAAGTTCAAGTTACTTACAAAGAGATAAGAGAAATGAGAGAAAAGTGAAGCTAGTTTGTGTGTGTGTTTTTGAGAGAGAATACAAGAGATGAAGTAATGAAGAAAAATGAAATCAAAAGCACCCATATGGTACTCCTAAACCGACGCTTTGGGGCCTTCAAGGGGGGAGAGGAGTGTTTGTTGGTTAATAGCAAGTAAAGCCTTACAAAAGGTGGTTAAAAGATGTAGTTTCATGGGGATTAAGGCATAACTAGATTCCAATCCTTACAAACTAACTAGTTACCATTTAATTGATACTTACACTTTGAAAGAGTGGGCTAACTAAGCCCACTTAAAGGTAGGGTGGGCTTACAAGTCTTAATTCATGAGTCCATTAACTAATCAAAGCCCAAGTTCAATTAATTAACAATTAAACCCAATTAAAGCCCAAGTAACTAACTAATAGCCTTAGTTAATTAAAATAATTAAATAAATTAATCATGAATGTAAATAATATCTAGAAATATTATTCGTGAAGTTTCGTGTGTCACAAAGACGTTTCGGGCACTTAAAAGTCAAGTACGGGCAATCATGGCAACATGTAAATGTAATCACATACATTCGTTTAATCACACATATTAATAATAATAATTATTAATAAATAAAAGTTGGAATTTCCAGGGTCGTTACATTACCCACCTGTTAAAGAAAATTTCGTCCCGAAATTTAAGCTGAGGTAGATGGAGGAGTCGGGAAAAGGTGAGGATACTTCCGCATCATTTGATCCTCTCGTTCCCAAGTAAACTCAGGTCCTCGTTTGGCATTCCATCGTACTCGGACGATCGGAATCTTGTTGCGTTTCAAAGTTTTGATCTCACGATCTATAATTTCAACAGGTTCCTCCACAAAGTGGAGTTTGTCATCAATTGTAAGTTCTTCCAGTGGTATGATAAGTTCTGGTGCAGCAAGACACTTCTTCAAGTTTGACACGTGGAAGGTAGGATGAACTGAGCTCAATTGTGCTGGTAGATCCAAACGGTATGCAACGGGTCCAACACGTTCCAAGATTTCAAAAGGACCAATGTATCGTGGGTTTAACTTCCCACGTTTTCCAAAACGGATCACATCTTTCCAAGGTGCAACCTTCAACATAACACGATCACCAATGTTGAATTCAAAGTCTTTACGTTTAAGATCAGCATAACTCTTTTGACAATTGCGGGCAGTCTTAAGTCTCGCTTGTATCTGAGCAATCTTCTCCGTCGTTTCGTGGACTACCTAAGGTCCGGTGATTTGATTTTCGCCTACTTCGGCCCAACAAATAGGGGATCGGCACTTACGGCCATACAATGCTTCAAAAGGTGCAGCATTAATGCTTGAGTGATAACTGTTGTTGTACGAGAATTCGGCTAATGGCAAATGCCTTTCCCATGCCTTTCCAAAATCGATGACACATGCACGCAACATGTCTTCCAAGGTCTGAATCGTTCGTTCACTTTGCCCGTCAGTTTGAGGATGATAAGCAGTACTCATGTCCAGACGAGTTCCCATGGCTTCTTGTAAAGAACGCCAAAATCTAGAAGCAAAACGGGGATCGCGATCGGAGATGATCGATAAAGGTACACCATGACGAGATACAACCTCCTTGATGTAAAGTTGAGCAAGTCTTTCCATTGTATCAGTTTCCTTCATCGCTAGGAAGTGTGCAGATTTGGTGAGGCGGTCAACAATAACCCAAATGGTATCATATCCGTCCACCGTCTTTGGCAGCTTGGTGATAAAATCCATTGTGATCCTTTCCCACTTCCATTGTGGGATCTCCGGTTGCTGAAGTAATCCAGAAGGTCTCTGATGCTTGACTTTAACCTTTGAGCAAGTCAAACACTTACCAACATAAGTCGCAACGTCCTTCTTAAGATTCGGGCACCAATACTGTTCTTTAAGGTTGTGGTACATCTTGCCCGCACCGGGGTGAATCGAATATCTCGATTTGTTTGCTTCATCAAGTATCAGGTTTCGTAGATCTCCATAATAAGGTACCCAAATTCTTCCGGCATAACATCGGAGTCCAGACTCCCTAACCTCGAATCGAGAGACAAGTATGTTCAAATGTTCATGAGATATGTTCTCCTCCTTGAGAGCCTCATCTTGGGCTACTCTGATCTGGCTGTTGAGGTTTGAATGGATGGTGATGTTCAGAGCCCTAACACGAAGAGGTGCCGTCCTCTCCTTTCGGCTTAAAGCGTCAGCTACAACATTGGCCTTGCCAGGGTGATAACGGAGTTCACAATCGTAGTCGTTGAGCGTCTCGATCCATCAACGCTGTCTCATATTTAGTTGCTTCTGATCAAAGATGTGCTGGAGACTCTTGTGATCGGTGAAAATAGTGCTCTTAGTTCCATACAAATAATGTCTCCACAATTTGAGCGCAAAGACAACGGCTCCAAGTTCAAGATCATGCGTAGTGTAGTTCCGCTCGTGAATCTTCAATTGGCGGGAGGCATAGGCAATAACCTTTTATCGTTGCATCAGTACACAACCAAAACCACTCTTCGATGCATCATAATAAACAACGAAATCGTCACTGCCTTCGGGAAGTGATAGAATAGGTGCAGAGGTTAACTTCTTCTTCAAAGTTTGGAATGCTGATTCGTGTGCGGGTTCCCAAATAAACTTCTTGCCCTTGTGAGTCAGCGTGATCAAAGGACGCGCAATCAGAGAGAAACCTTCGATAAACCTTCGATAATAACCGGCGAGACCTAGGAATTGGCGAATATGCATTGGAGTAGTGGGGGTCTCCCACTTGCTGATGGCTTCAATCTTAGCGGGATCAACTTTGATACCCTGGTTGCTCACAACATGACCCAGAAATTGAACTTCCTTCAACCAAAATTCACACTTGGAAAATTTGGCATAAAGTTGCTCTTGTCTCAAGATTTCAAGTACTAGTCGGAGGTGTTGCTCATGTTCTTCTTCGCTCTTAGAGTAGATGAGGATATCATCTATGAAGACGATAACAAACTTATCCAAGTACAGCTTGCAGACACGATTCATAAGGTCCATGAACACGGCAGGTGCATTTGTCAAACCGAATGGCATCACGAGAAACTCATAATGGCCATAACGGGTCCTGAATGCAGTTTTCATCACGTCACTTTCCTTCACCCTCAACTGGTGATAGCCGGATCGTAAATCGATCTTGGAGTAGACACATGATCCTTGCAGTTGGTCAAAAAGATCGTCAATTCGTGAGAGTGGATACCGATTCTTAATTGTTAATTTGTTGAGCTCACGGTAGTCGATGCACATACGAAAGGATCCATCCTTCTTTTTCACAAATAAAATGGGTGCGCCCCACGGTGAAGAACTCGGTTGAATAAACCCTCGGTCAAGTAATTCTTGTAGTTGACTTTGTAATTCTTGCATCTCGGAAGGTGCAAGTCTATAGGGTGCGCGAGCTACAGGTGCAGCTCCTGGCACTAAGTCAATTTGAAACTCTACGACTCTTTGTGGCGGTAATCCAGGCAGTTTTTCCGGGAAGACATCGGAAAACTCATTCACAATTCGTACATCGTTCACATTCTTCACCTCGGTTTCTACGGTTTTCACATGCGCTAGGACAGCAAGGCGTCCTTTCTTCATTATCTTTTGCGCTTTTAAGCAACTGATGAGGTTCAGTTGCGAGGTACATCTTTCTCCATAAATGATTAGCGGCTCACCGTCTCCTTGGGGTATACGAAGAGCTTTGTCTCCACAAATAATCTCGGCTCTTATCTTAGTCAACCAATCCATGCCAACAATAACATCAAAACTTCCCAACTTAATGGGTATCAAGTCTATCTCAAACTCCACGCCGGCTATGTTGATAATAGCCCCTCGGCCAATTTGGT
The DNA here is from genome assembly GCF_046630445.1 of Rutidosis leptorrhynchoides. Lineage (NCBI taxonomy): Eukaryota > Viridiplantae > Streptophyta > Magnoliopsida > Asterales > Asteraceae > Rutidosis > Rutidosis leptorrhynchoides. The sequence continues at coordinate 677,316,513 of NC_092333.1, forward strand.
CCACTTTTTCAAGTTTACCGTTCGCTACCTCAACAAGCATACTTTCCTTTAGAGGAACTAACGACCAATCTAACTTACCGCAAAAATTTCTACATACGTAACTTCTATCGGCACCAGTATCAAATAGGACAGAGGCTAAAATATTGTTGATTTTGAATATACCTGTCACCAAGTCAGGGTTATCGCGTGCGTCCCTAGCATTAACATTGAAGGCTCTAGCACGTGGTGGTCCGCCATCTTTACGCTTGTTTGGGCACTCATTTCTGAAATGGCCCGTCTGCCCGCATTCATATCACTTTTTCGGCCCGTTGGTATTCGGCCTCCCTGTCGTTGTGGTAGTCTTGCAGTCCCTACCGATGTGCCCACTCTTTTTGCACTTCTCACAAACAGCATTACAATACCCGGTGTGGTGCTTGTAGCACCTCTTGCACTGCGGTAGGGTTCCCTTGTAATTGGGGTTGGAGTTGTTGTTGTTGTTGGGGTTGGGGTTTCCACTGTTGTAGTTGTTATTGGGGTTGGGGTTTTCACCGTTGTTATTGTTGTTGTTGTTGTTGGGCCTGAAACCCTCATGTCGCTTTGCCGGGTTTTGATCATAGTTTCTACCCCTGTTGTTGTTGTTGTTGTTGTTGTTGTTGTTGTTGTGGTTGTGGTGGTTGTTGTGGTTGTTGTCCCATTTCCTCTTTTCACTACTACCGGCTTCAAACTTAGCCTTCTCTGGCTCGTCAAGGATGATTTGATTCAGGAGAGTATGCGCCATGCGCATTGCTTCGGGGACATTCGGTGGCTTGGATGAGGTGACATTTCCCTTGGTGGACTTAGGAAGTCCCGAGAAGTATTTCTCCATGCGCTTGAATTCGGGGGTGACCATGGTCGGACACATCAGTGCTAACTCCAAAAACCTGCGATTGTAACTGTTAAGGTCGTTCCCTACGACCTTCAACTGCATGAATTCAATTTCCATCTTTTGAATTTCAGTCCTCGGACAGTATTCCTCAATCATAGCACATTTAAACTCTTCCCAAGGCGTAGCATACGCCTCATCAATTCCTTGCGCTTAGGCCATGGTATTCCACCATGTAAGCGCGCCATCAGACAGAGTGCAAGATGCAAATTTCGTTTTGTTAGCCTCCGAACAATTGCTAACTCTGAATACAGACTCAAGTTTTTCAAACCATCTTGTGAGACCGACTGGTCCCTCAGTGCCACTGAAGTTGTGTGGTTTACAGCTTTGAAATTCCTTATAGGTACACCCATCTCGAGCGGGTTGAATGATAGGTGGTGGTACAATTTGAGGGTTCCTTTCTGCTAGAGCAGCAGTAACACGTTCGTTAATCATCTCTTCAATTTGTGCAGCAGTAGGTCTTGCTGTTCCATTAGCCATGATGTTCTATACAAACATTTTGACTCAAGTCAAAATCCAGTATTCAATATGTAATAATATAGTATATATTAACCAACATGGAATCAAAACATCACATATTATTAAATAACGCATCTAGGTACAAATACCACAGAGTCATCGTACAGTAATGTAAATAGAACATCGTGCAAGAATTTAAATAACGCAAAGTTCCATTAATAATAATAAGTTTCATACATCCGAATAAGTCCGTACAATATATAAATAATACAAAAAGCTACAACTAGATTACATCATGAAATCTATTTCAAAAGTCCTACGGTGGAGGTGGGTGTAGAATGTCTAAAACCTGAGCCAACTGCTCCTCGAGCTCAGTAACCCGATCTCGGAGGATTCCCACCTCCCTTGTCAATTCCTCGACAGTGGGAGATGGTGGGGCAGGCAGTGCTGGTGGTGCAGGTGGGGCCGGTGGAGCGGATGGTGCTGGTGCTGCCGATGGTACGGGTGGTGCTGAAGTAGATGGTCCAGCTCCGAATGTAGACGGTACGTCCCTAGATGGGAATGGTCCGTATCTAAATCTAGGCGGTACGGTTCCAGGAATAGTCAATACGTAACGGGGAACCTTACGTATCTGTGGGTCGGCAGGGTACGGCACAAGCCGCTTACGGGCAGTAACCCTCTGACACCGACCAAAAGCGTCAGTGAAAGCACGACCTCCATTCACCCCTGGAATAACGGTGCCATCAGGGCGGTATTGCTTCTTCGGCGGGGTGGAGGGTGCCTGAATAGGTACGTCAGCGGGATCCTCATCATCACTGGAGTCATCCAAAGAGGTGTCGTCTGATGGAGCATCAGTGGAAGACCCGTCGTCTGAATCATGTGGTGGCGACACAGGTGGCTCAACTGGCAGTCCGAAGGCGGCCAACATCTGTCTGTGTCTGCCTGGCGGAATCAGCACTAAACGTCCGTCGAGAGTGCGTCGGCAAGGCATGCGCATGTGGTTACGAAACGGCCCTTCCCCGAACTCCACGGGAATCTCAATCCCACCGATGCGGGGCTGTGACCCCGAGGGTCCGGGAGCAGACGGAGCTGGAATCTCCGTAGGGTCAGAAGTGGTCACAGGTGCCGGCGCACTACTACTCGCTCCGGAAGACGAAGCGCTGGGATCACTAGTGGGTAACGGGACTGGTGTATCAGCAACAGTAGCAGGTGGTGTGGTGGAGTCTGAGTCTGAACTGCCCAAAATGCTAGCAGGTGGTACATCCGACATCTGAACAAGGAAAAATAAATTTTCCATGTCAGTAAGTCATAAGCAAGCACGTATTAGGCCAACAGTTTAAATCATGTATAACAATAAGTAGCATGGCAATAATAATGAATCATACAGAAGTAGCATGCAATTGAAAGCAAGTAATATCATGCAGTAGTGAAATCATGTAGTAGCATACGGCATATAGCAGTAAAAGTAAGCAGCAGCATGCAGTAAGTTCAGCGGAAACAAGTAAACTAGCAAGTTGTAGATTAGTCCTATTAGTGAATCCTACTCGGGTCGGTCTTAGACTCACTAATGTAACCTAATTCCCTACAACCAATGCTCTGATACCAAATGTGACGCCCCATACTAAATCATCATGTACGGACCATCAACAACAGGATCATTACAAGGTTAAGTACTATATGCGATTTCAAAAGAGTTGCATTCATTAATAAAAGTGACGTCATAACCAACGTCAAATGTTTTACAATCCAAAAGCATGCTTCGCAAAGTAGAAGCAATTAATATAAGTGTACGTGACCCCAATGGTCATTACATAATATAGTTTCAAAAGTAAATAAGTTTGAATGCAAGATAAGTAGTCATGCGATAACAACTCTAAGCAGCGGGTTCTACAGCACGACTAGTACACAGCGGAAGCAACCTCAAGCACCTGAGAAATACATGCTTAAAAATGTCAACACAAAGGTTGGTGTGCTATAGTTTAAGTATAACAGTAATGTAAGTAGGCCACGAGATTTCAGTGCTACAACGAGCGTTTCAAAAGTATGTAAAAGTATATGCTTAACCGTGGGCACTTGGTAACTAACTTAACGTTTAAAATAATAATACCCCCTGAAAGTACACTTGGCGAGTGCGTATGTTTACGAAGTATTAAACACTCGTTGACTACTAGCGCGACTAGCCCGAGTGGGGATGTCTAACCTATGGATCCATATCTAAGATTCGCGTTCACCGGTTCATAAACCAATGATTAAACGTTACCGAGCTAAAGGGAATCTTTGTGCTGTTATATAACCCACACATATATAAAGTTTAAGTACTCGTGCCTAGTATGTAAAACATAAAATCCCATGTATTCTCAGTTCCCAAAATAAGTTAAAGTAAAAAGGGAATGCTATAACTCACAATGATATGTAGTAGCGGTTAAGTTGAGTCGGGAAAGGTGTGCAAGTAAACGGTCCGAAATCCTCAACCTAAGTCAAATAGTACTAAGTCAGTAAGTCGTCTCAAAAGGTTTATATGTATGTAATTAAGGTCATAAGGGTCATCATCAATCATCATCAAACAAAAGGTAACAAGTAAGGTTCGTTCATGAACGAAGTTTAAAACAAAGGCTGAATTGGATCAGTTACCACGGCCTCTACACAAACCGAACAGAGGTGAGACCAGTGGCCATGGCTCCGTATATGAGTCATTTAAGTGTGGTAAAAGTTCCAGAAGCTAACTTGTCTTCGTTTGACCGTGGCAACGGTATAAGTGCGAGTAGGTCTGAAATTTCTGCACAACGTTAAAAGACCTAGTGACGATCGGAGGGCCATAAATCCTAAACCGTAACTCGGATGAAGACGAGTGTTATATGTAAAATTATCTACTCGAAAAATTCTATCTAAAAATCAAGGTTAGAACAGCCCAGACCTAGTGGTCTGTTACAGAAGCAGCAGGTCAGAAAGTTTTGGACAGAAACAGTAAGTTTAAAAGGGTTCCGGTGGTCTTGGTGCTTGATGTTCATCATGGTTCTCATCCTTGATGCATATAGCTTTAAGTGTATAACTTATGGATGTGTTTACATCATCTTAACCAAGTCTTGACCATCATAACACTAGTGCAAGTCTAAGACATGAAGCACAACTCACTTAAGAGTTGCATGTAGTTTGATGAACCAAATTACATCAAAGTCTTAGGTTTGACACTTACATGAACTATAAACTTGAAAATAAACTAAATAATCAAGATCATAAGTAGTAGAACATAGTTCTTAGTTTGATCTTGAAGATGCAAGACTCAAAGTCTTGATCTAACGTCATTAAGTTACACCATAAGTAATAACACATAAATCCTTACTTTAATGAAACCAAAAGTTACAAAACTTTGATTATCAACTAGTAAAGTGTATGTAAGCCTTTAAGCTCTTGTTTATGACAAAAATAAGAAGACCATAAGCTATATAACTTAGATCTTACAAGTATGTGAAGTTATAACTAAAGAGTTATACTTCTATGTTCTTGAAAACTTATAAAGTTGTCTTTAAGTTCAAGAAGTATAAGATCAAAGTTAACTAGTAATCTTTGACCAATTTTAACCAACAACATGAAATTTAAAGTGCATAAATGAAGTAGTAACTTAAATAAACAAGAAAAGGTTCATGGTTGTTCATACTTTTGAAATGTCCCGTTCTTATTGATTAAAAACGTTCCATATTAATTGATTTCGTTGCGAGGTTTTGACCTCTATATGAGACGTTTTTCAAAGACTGCATTCATTTTAAAACAAACCATAGCCTTTATTTCATCAATAAAGGTTTAAAAAGTTTTACGTAGATTATCAAATAATGATAATCTAAAATATCCTGTTTACACACGACCATTACATAATGGTTTACAATACAAATATGTTACAACAAAATAAGTTTCTTGAATGCCGTTTTTACACAATGTCATACAAGCATGGACTCCAAATCTCGTCCTTATTTAAGTATGCGATAGCGGAAGCTCTTAATAATCACCTGAGAATAAACATGCTTAAAACGTCAACAAAAATGTTGGTGAGTTATAGGTTTAACCTATATATATCAAATCATAATAATAGACCACAAGATTTCATATTTCAATACACATCCCATACATAGAGATAAAAATCATTCATATGGTGAACACCTGGTAACCGACATTAACAAGATGCATATATAAGAATATCCCCATCATTCCGGGACACCCTTCGGATATGATATAAATTTCGAAGTACTAAAGCATCCGGTACTTTGGATGGGGTTTGTTAGGCCCAATAGATCTATCTTTAGGATTCGCGTCAATTAGGGTGTCTGTTCCCTAATTCTTAGATTACCAGACTTAATAAAAAAGGGCATATTCGATTTCGATAATTCAACCATAGAATGTAGTTTCACGTACTTGTGTCTATTTTGTAAATCATTTATAAAACCTGCATGTATTCTCATCCCAAAAATATTAGATTTTAAAAGTGGGACTATAACTCACTTTCACAGATTTTTACTTCGTCGGGAAGTAATACTTGGCCACTGGTTGATTCACGAACCTATAACAATATATACATATATATCAAAGTATGTTCAAAATATATTTACAACACTTTTAATATATTTTGATGTTTTAAGTTTATTAAGTCAGCTGTCCTCGTTAGTAACCTACAACTAGTTGTCCACAGTTAGATGTACAGAAATAAATCGATAAATATTATCTTGAATCAATCCACGACCCAGTGTATACGTATCTCAGTATTGATCACAACTCAAACTATATATATTTTGGAATCAACCTCAACCCTGTATAGGTAACTCCAACATTCACATATAGAGTGTCTATGGTTGTTCCGAAATATATATAGATGTGTCGACATAATAGGTCGAAACATTGTATACGTGTCTATGGTATCTCAAGATTACATAATATACAATACAAGTTGATTAAGTTATGGTTGGAATAGATTTGCTACCAATTTTCACGTAGCTAAAATGAGAAAAATTATCCAATCTTGTTTTACCCATAACTTCTTCATTTTAAATCCGTTTTGAGTGAATCAAATTGCTATGGTTTCATATTAAACTCTATTTTATGAATCTAAATAGAAAAAGTATAGGTTTATAGTCAGAAAAATAAGTTACAAGTCATTTTTGTAAAGGTAGTCATTTCAGTCGAAAGAACGACGTCTAGATGACCATTTTAGAAAACATACTTCCACTTTGAGTTTAACCATAATTTTTGGATATAGTTTCATGTTCATAATAAAAATCATTTTCTCAGAATAACAACTTTTAAATCAAAGTTTATCATAGTTTTTAATTAACTAACCCAAAACAGCCCGCGGTGTTACTACGACGGCGTAAATCCGGTTTTACGGTGTTTTTCGTGTTTCCAGGTTTTAAATCATTAAGTTAGCATATCATATAGATATAGAACATGTGTTTAGTTAATTTTAAAAGTCAAGTTAGAAGGATTAACTTTTGTTTGCGAACAAGTTTAGAATTAACTAAACTATGTTCTAGTGATTGCAAGTTTAAACCTTCGAATAAGATAGCTTTATATATATGAATCGAATGATGTTATGAACATCATTACTACCTTAAGTTCCTTGGATAAACCTATTGGAAAAGAGAAAAATAGATCTAGCTTCAACGGATCCTTGAATGGCTCGAAGTTCTTGAAGCAGAATCATGACACGAAAACAAGTTCAAGTAAGATCATCACTTGAAATAAGATTGTTATAGTTATAGAAATTGAACCAAAGTTTGAATATGATTATTACCTTGTATTAGAATGATAACCTACTATAAGAAACAAAGATTTCTTGAGGTTGGATGATCACCTTACAAGATTGGAAGTGAGCTAGCAAACTTGAAAGTATTCTTGATTTTATGTAACTAGAACTTGTAGAATATATGAAGAACACTTAGAGCTTGAAGATAGAACTTGAGAGAGATCAATTAGATGAATAAAATTGAAGAATGAAAGTTTTTGTAGGTGTTTTTGGTCGTTGGTGTATGGATTAGATATAAAGGATATGTAATTTTGTTTTCATGTAAATAAGTCATGAATGATTACTCATATTTTTGTAATTTTATGAGATATTTCATACTAGTTGCCAAATGATGGTTCCCACATGTGTTAGGTGACTCACATGGGCTGCTAAGAGCTGATCATTGGATTGTATATACCAATAGTACATACATATAAAAGCTGTGTATTGTACGAGTACGAATACGGGTGCATACGAGTAGAATTGTTGATGAAACTGAACGAGGATGTAATTGTAAGCATTTTTTGTTAAGTAGAAGTATTTTGATAAGTGTATTGAAGTCTTTCAAAAGTGTATAAATACATATTAAAACACTACATGTATATACATTTTAACTGAGTCGTTAAGTCATCGTTAGTCGTTACATGTAAGTGTTGTTTTGAAACCTTTAGGTTAACGATCTTGTTAAATGTTGTTAAACCAATGTTTATAATATCAAATAAGATTTTAAATTATTATATTATCATGATATTATCATGTATGAATATCTCTTAATATGATATATATACATTAAATGTCTTTACAACGATAATCGTTACATATATGTCTCGTTTAAAAATCATTAAGTTAGTAGTCTTGTTTTTACATATGTAGTTCATTGTTAATATACTTAATGATATGTTTACTTATCATAGTATCATGTTAACTATATATATATCCATATATATGTCATCATATAGTTTTTACAAGTTTTAACGTTCGTGAATCACCGGTCAACTTGGGTGGTCAATTGTCTATATGAAACATATTTCAATTAATCAAGTCTTAACAAGTTTGATTGCTTAACATGTTGGAAACATTTAATCATGTAAATATCAATCTCAATTAATATATATAAACATGGAAAATTTCGGGTCACTACAGTACCTATCCGTTAAATAAATTTAGTCCCGAAATTTTAAGCTGTTGAAGGTGTTGACGAATCTTCTGGAAATAGATGCGGGTATTTCTTCTTCATCTGATCTTCACGCTCTCAGGTGAACTCGGGTCCTCTACGAGCATTCCATCGAACCTTAACAATTGGTATCTTGTTTTGCTTAAGTCTCTTAACCTCACGATCCATTATTTCGACGGGTTCTTCAATGAATTGAAGTTTTTCGTTGATTTGGATTTCATCTAACGGAATAGTGAGATCTTCTTTAGCAAAACATTTCTTCAAATTCGAGACGTGGAAAGTGTTATGTACAGCCGCGAGTTGTTGAGGTAATTCAAGTCGGTAAGCTACTGGTCCGACACGATCAATAATCTTGAATGGTCCAATATATCTTGGATTTAATTTCCCTCATTTACCAAATCGAACAATGCCTTTCCAAGGTGCAACTTTAAGCATGACCATCTCTCCAATTTCAAATTCTATATCTTTTCTTTTAATGTCAGCGTAGCTCTTTTGTCGACTTTGGGCGGTTTTCAACCGTTGTTGAATTTGGATGATCTTCTCGATAGTTTCTTGTATTATCTCTGGACCCGTAATCTGTCTATCCCCCACTTCACTCCAACAAATTGGAGACCTGCACTTTCTACCATAAAGTGCTTCAAACGACGCCATCTCAATGCTTGAATGGTAGCTGTTGTTGTAGGAAAATTCTGCTAACGGTAGATGTTGATCCCAACTGTTTCCAAAATCAATAACACATGCTCGTAGCATGTCTTCAAGCGTTTGTATCGTCCTTTCGCTCTGCCCATCAGTTTGTGGATGATAGGCAGTACTCATGTCTAGACGAGTTCTAAATGCTTGCTGTAATGTCTGCCAGAATCTTGAAATAAATCTGCCATCCCTATCGGAGATAATAAAGATTGGTATTCCATTTCTGGAGACGACTTCCTTCAAATACAGTCGTGCTAACTTCTTCATCTTGTCATCTTCTCTTATTGGCAGGAAGTGTGCTGATTTGGTGAGACGATCAACTATTACCCAAATAGTATCAAAACCACTTGCAGTCCTTGGCAATTTAGTGATGAAATCCATGGTAATGTTTTTCCATTTCCATTCCGGGATTTCGGGTTGTTGAAGTAGACCTGATGGTTTCTGATGCTCAGCTTTGACCTTAGAACACGTCAAACATTCTCCTACGTATTTAGCAACATCGGCTTTCATACCCGGCCACCAAAAATATTTCTTGAGATCCTTGTACATCTTCCCCGTTCCAGGATGTATTGAGTATCTGGTTTTATGAGATTCTCTAAGTACCATTTCTCTCATATCTCCAAATTTTGGTACCCAAATCCTTTCAGCCCTATACCGGGTTCCGTCTTCCCAAATATTAAGATGCTTCTCCGATCCTTTGAGTATTTCATCTTTTAAATTTCCCTTTTTTTAAAACTCCTTGTTACGCCTCCTTTATTTGAGTAGTAAGGTTATTATGAATCATTATATTCATAGATTTTACTCGAATGGGTTCTCTGTCCTTCCTGCTCAAGGCATTTGCTACCACATTTGCCTTCCCCGGGTGGTAACGAATCTCAAAGTCGTAATCATTCAATAATTCAATCCACCTACGCTGCCTCATATTCAGTTGTTTCTGATTAAATATGTGTTGAAGACTTTTGTGGTCGGTATATATAATACTTTTGACCCCATATAAGTAGTGCCTCCAAGTCTTTAATGCAAAAACAACCGCGCCTAATTCCAAATCATGCGTCGTATAATTTTGTTCGTGAATCTTCAATTGTCTAGACGCATAAGCAATCACCTTCGTTCGTTGCATTAATACACAACCGAGACCTTGCTTTGATGCGTCACAATAAATCACAAAATCATCATTCCCTTCAGGCAATGACAATATAGGTGCCGTAGTTAGCTTTTTCTTCAATAACTGAAACGCTTTCTCTTGTTCATCATTCCATTCAAATTTCTTCCCTTTATGCGTTAATGCAGTCAAGGGTTTTGCTATTCTGGAAAATCTTGGATTAACCTTCTGTAGTAACCAGCTAGTCCTAAAAACTGGCGTATGTGTTTCGGAGTTTTCGGAGTTTCCCACTTTTCAACAGTTTCTATCTTTGCCGGATCCACCTTAATACCTTCTTTGTTCACTATGTGACCGAGGAATTGAACTTCTTCCAACCAAAATGCACACTTTGAAAACTTAGCGTACAATTCTTCCTTCCTCAATACTTCTAACACCTTTCTCAAATGTTCACCGTGTTCTTGGTCATTCTTTGAGTAAATAAGTATGTCATCAATGAAAACAATGACAAACTTGTCAAGGTATGGTCCACACACTCGGTTCATAAGGTCCATGAACATAGCTGGTGCATTAGTTAAACCAAACGGCATGACCATAAACTCGTAATGACCGTAACGTGTTCTGAAAGCAGTCTTTGGAATATCATCTTCTTTCACCCGCATTTGATGATACCCGGAACGTAAGTCAATCTTTGAATAAACAGACGAGCCTTGTAGTTGATCAAATAAGTCGTTGATTCTCGGTAGTGGGTAGCGGTTCTTGATGGTAAGTTTGTTCAACTCTCGGTAGTTGATACACAACCTGAATGTACCATCTTTCTTCTTGACAAACAAAACAGGAGCTCCCCACGGTGATGTGCTTGGTCGAATGAAACCACGCTCTAAAAGTTCTTGTAATTGGCTTTGCAGTTCTTTCATCTCGCTGGGTGCGAGTCTGTAAGGAGCACGAGCTATTGGTGCAGCTCCGGGTACAAGATCTATTTGAAATTCAACGGATCGATGTGGGGGTAATCCCGGTAATTCTTTCGGAAATACATCTGGAAATTCTTTTGCAATGGGAACATCATTGATGCTCTTTTCTTCAGTTTGTACTTTCTCGACGTGTGCTAGAACAGCATAGCAACCTTTTCTTATTAGTTTTTGTGCCTTCAAATTACTAATAAGATGTAGCTTCGTGTTGCCCTTTTCTCCGTACACCATTAAGGGTTTTCCTTTTTCTCGTATAATGCGAATTGCATTTTTGTAACAAACGATCTCTTCTTTCACTTCTTTCAACCAGTCCATACCAATTATCACATCAAAACTCCCTAACTCTACTGGTATCAAATCAATCTTAAATGTTTCGCTAACCAGTTTAATTTCTCGATTCCGACATATATTATCTGCTGAAATTAATTTACCATTTGCTAATTCGAGTAAAAATTTACTATCCAAAGGCGTCAATGGAAAACTTAATTTAGCACAAAAATCTCTACTCATATAGCTTCTATCCGCACCCGAATCAAATAAAACGTAAGCAGATTTATTGTCAATAAGAAACGTACCCGTAACAAGCTCCGGGTCTTCCTGTGCCTCTGCTGCATTAATATTGAAAACTTTTCCGCGGCCTTGTCCATTCGTGTTCTCCTGGTTCGGGCAATTTCTAATAATGTGGCCTGGTTTTCCACATTTATAACAAACTACATTGGCATAACTTGCTCCGACACTACTTGCTCCGCCATTACTCGTTTCGACACCATTTGTTCCTTTCGTTCTATTAACCCCTGGTCCGTAGACCTCACACTTCGCCGCGCTATGACCATTTCTTTTACGCTTGTTGCAAAATTTGGTGCAGAACCCCGAGTGATTCTTTTCACACCTTTGGCATAGCTGCTTCTGATTGTTGTTGTTGTTGTTGTTGCGGTTGTTGTTGTTGTTGTTGTTGTTGTTGTTGTTGTTGTTGTTGTTGTTGTTGTTGTTGTTGTTGTTGTTGTTGTTGTTGTTGTTGTTGTTGTTGTTGTTGTTGTTGTTGTTGTTGTTGTTGTTGTTGTTGTTGTTGTTGTTGTTGTTGTTGTTGTTGTTGTTGTTGTTGTTGTTGTTGTTGTTGTTGTTGTTGTTGTTGTTGTTGTTGTTGTTGTTGTTGTTGTTGTTGTTGTTGTTGTTGTTGTTGTTGTTGTTGTTGTTGTTGTTGTTGTTGTTGTTGTTGTTGTTGTTGGGCTGTTTGTTGTAGTTGCGATTGATGTTGCGATTGTTGAGATAATTGTTGCGATTATTGTTGTAATTGCTGTTGTTGTTGTATTGGTGATTCTTATCACCATTTTCCTCCCACTTTCTTTTGACTTGCTTCACATTGGCCTCTTCAGCAGTCTGTTCTTTAATTCTTTCTTCAATCTGGTTCACTAGTTTGTGAGCCATTCTACATGCCTGTTGTATGGAGGCGGGCTCGTGTGAACTTATATCTTCTTGGATTCTTTCCGGTAATCCTTTCACAAACGCGTCGATCTTCTCTTCCTCATCTTCGAATGCTCCCGGACACAATAGGCACAATTCTGTGAATCGTCTTTCGTACGAGGTAATATCAAATCCTTGGATTTGTAACCCTCTAAGTTCTGTCTTGAGCTTATTGACCTCGGTTCTGGGACGGTACTTCTCGTTCATCAAGTGCTTGAATGCTGACCACGGTAGTGCGTACGCATCGTCTTGTCCCACTTGCTCTAGATAGGTATTCCACCATGTTAACGCAGAACCTGTGAAGGTACGCGTAGCGTACTTCACTTTGTCCTCTTCAGTACACTTACTTATGGCAAACACCGATTCGACCTTCTCGGTCCACCGTTTCAATCCGATCGGTCCTTCGGTTCCATCAAATTCCAAAGGTTTGCAGGCAGTGAATTCTTTGTAGGTGCATCCTACACGATTTTCTGTACTGCTAGATCCAAGGTTATTGTTGGTATGTAGCGCAGCCTGTACTGCTGCTATGTTTGAAGCTAGAAAAGTACGGAATTCCTCTTCATTCATATTCACGGTGTGTCGAGTAGTCGGTGCCATTTCCTTCAAAATAGTCAAATGGGACAAGTTAATCATACAGAATATTAAGAGTAGTTAATAGTATTTCGTAGCATAATATGAACTCATTTATAAAAGCTTTTTCTTCATATTAGCGTTTTATAAATTTAAATTCGGGTAGTACCTACCCGTTAAGTTCATACTTAGTAACTAATATACAATTCAACTACTACAATTCTATATGAAAAACTGATTATAATAATATTTTGCGTTCAAACTTTTACACAATATTTTACAAACTTACAATACCGCTTATTTTACATATAGCATGAAATATAGCACACAATAAATTTGATACAAGATGGTTGTGAAGATAATTCTAGCTAGTACACAAGTCGTTCAGCAAAGGCAATAAAGACACGTAATTCATACGTCCAGAAACAAGTCATGCATTCTGGTTTTACTAGGATTACTTCCCATCCTTGGTCTTGTGGAACATAACCGTTATGGCCGTTGATAAGACAGCGTGTTGTAACGTCGTCAAAGGGACAAGGGTTATGTAATGTCCAACAGTCCTGTAACAATCTAAAAACCTCATTTCTTACCCCAATTACCGACTCCGTCACTTGTGGGAACGTTTTGTTTAATAGTTGTAGCCCGATGTTCTTGTTCTCACTTTGGTGAGAAGCGAACATTACTAACCCGTAAGCATAACATGCTTCTTTATGTTGCATGTTAGCCGCTTTTTCTAAATCACGAAGTCCTATATTCGGATATATTGAGTCAAAATAATTTCTTAACCCGTTGCGTAAAATAGCATTTGGGTTCCCCGCAATATATGCGTCAAAGTAAACACATCGTAACTTATGGATTTCCCAATGTGATATCCCCCATCTTTCGAACGAAAGCCTTTTATAAACCAAGGCATTCTTGGAACGCTCTTCAAATGTCTTACAAACTGATCTCGCCTTAAATAGTTGTGCCGAGGAATTCTGACCGACTCTAGACAAGATTTCATCAATCATGTCTCCGGGTAGGTCTCTTAAAATATTGGGTTGTCTATCCATTTTGTATTTTTATACTGTAAAATAGACAAGAGTTAGATTCAAAAAAAAAAAATACTTATTAATACAAGCAATTTTTACATATATCATAAAGCATAAGCACACTATATTATATATATTACACCACACGAATACAACTATCTTATTCCGACTCGCTCGTTTCTTCTTCTTCGGTTTTGGTTCGTTTTGCCAAGTTTCTAGGGATATATGTGTGATGACCCGGAAAATTTCGACTTATTTAAACCAATTCTCTATACGATTTATTATTTTGACACGTTAAATAAAGTCTGTTAGATTGAGTCTCAAAAATTTTAGAACTGTTTCATATATACAATTACCGTTGACTACTCTCGACGATTCATGAACAATTATATGTATGTATATATATATGTACAAGTAAAAACGACTTTCCTACAGTAAAATACTATTTACTACAGTAAAATACTATTTGCTACAGTGAAACCGTATTTTGCTACAGTGCTACAGTGAAAACGACTTTGCTACAGTGATTTGCTACAGTAAAACACTATTTGCTACAGTAAACACTATTTGCTACAGTAACACTATTTGCTACAGTAAACACTATTTTGCTACAGTAAATACTATTTGATGTCGACGAACTAGCAAACAAAACGGGAAAGGCGGCCATGCGATCGCATGGCAAAAACACTGAAAACTCATGTGATCGCATGAGCTACAGTAAATCGTAAAGTACTATAAATACGCAGTTTGTTCGACGATAATTTTTCACACATAAATCTCTCAATATTAATATTTATATTATAATTATAATTTTAAATTTAAGTTTAATAATAATAAGATATATACGAGGGTGTTTTTAATTTGGGTTTCAAACCGCTTTAAGCTAAGGAAATATTGGGTATTGTTCGGGGTATTGTTCTTGAATCCAAGGCCAATCATACGATCGTCTACCATCATTACGTCTACAAAATTTGCCTACAATATTGAGTCTCAATATTGAACTGTGAGTTTATAGTCTCCCTTTTTAAATACTTTAAATATTTTTGGGCTGAGAATACATGCAATTTATTTTAAACGCAATAAGACACAAGTACATACTAAATTCTACACTGAGTTAAACCGAAAATCCCTTAGCTTTGGTAACTAGTAGCTGCCAGTACATAGGATATGGACTGGTGGGCGCGAATAATTGTATATGGATCCATAGGGCTTGACATCCCCGTCCGAGCTAGAGCGCTAGCCTTTTAACGGACGTATGTTATTTGAGTTTAAGACACGTTGGTTTACGCGTATTAAAACGAATGGGGTAATTATCACTATAGCGTTAAGTTTAGTTACCAGGGTGCTCTGTTACGTAGAATCTATTGATAAACTTTTGATGAAACCTTGTGGTCTATCTTTATATATGTTTATGACTCGAGCAATTAAACCTATAACTCACCAACATTAGTGTTGACTTTTTAGCATGTTTTATTCTCAGGTCCTTAGAATGCTTCCGCTGTGATGTGCTTGTTGCCTGCATGGAGTCTCTCATGCTTTGTACAAAGTTTATTGCATTCAAAATAAAACTGCGTTGTGTAATAAATAATTGGACTGTGATGTCAACCTGTAAATTAAAGACTTACGTATTTCGGGGTTTTGCTAATACCTAAGCACTCGCCCACATGTTTATAACTTTCTATGTTTAGAAAGTCACTTATTTTAATGAATGCAATATTTTATCAAAACGTATCATATAGAGGTCAAAACCTCACTGTGGAATCAATGATTAACGTGCCGCGTCAATAGCGATTTTGACGGGTCGTTACAGTTGGTATCCGAGCTTGAGGTCATAGGGAACCAGAAATTACATTAGTGTGTTTAACTGGTAATTGTTAGGATACATTAGTGAGTCTGGACTATGACCATATCTGTTGTTACTGATTTTTGCTTATTATTTGGTCAAAAACATTATATGTGATATATTTATATGCTAACGTAATTGTTGTTTCAATTATGTGATAGATGACTTCCTCTAATCCTATCATTTTGTACGACTCGGAATCGGACACTGAATCTATTCTATCCACAACTGAAAAGGGCGTTCCAATACCTATTAAAAAAGAAATTGTGTTAGCCGGGGAATCTCAACTCCCGGTAAACCCAGAGGAGGTTCCAGCTCCAACCAGTTTTAGTTTTCCGGAGCCACAGTATCGTTGGCATGGACCCATGATCCCTGGAGTAAACGAGGATCGTCCATTTCTAAACAAATATGGACATTGGTCCAGATATACCGCCGACGGGCGGGTTGTGCCGATTACGCCTGGCAGATTTCGGTTCATGACCACCGGTACATATTCTTGCAGTTCGTCATCATATTCTCCTGCACATGACTCAGACAGTTCGTCATCAGACGAGATCAGTAAGGAGGAGGATTTCGCTAATGAAATAAAAGAGATCACTAAGGAGAAATTCCAACTTGCTATAGATAATAAAAACAACCACAATAATAAAATGTCCTTAATTATTAAAAAAGAACAGGACCATTCGATCCGTAACCACCCTTATTGTATTAAACCCACTGAGGCAACGGGTACCTCAAAACCCCAACTAAAAATAAAATACACTGCCAGAATGTCTGTCGGACCATGTGCACACAAACAATTGGCAGAGAGAACCAAATGGGAAGAAGTTTCTGATAGTTCTGAATAAACGACCTCGCAACCATAAATCTTCCATGCGCTATTTTATTGCTTATGTGTGCTACTCTATCTTGTTATGTAAAATAAGCATATGTAAAATATCAGTATTGTATGGTATTGTATTATTTTGGTTTATTAATAATAAATGCATGGAATGATTATTTGTATTATTACTACTTCTTATTATTATTATTACATAATAATGTAGTAACTCGCTATAATTTTTTATAGTGGTATATTATTAGAATTTTAGTAGTTAATTCCTTGTACTAGCTATTATGTATGAACTTAACGGGTAGGTAATACCCTAGAAATAATTATAAAATGCTAATAAGAAGAAAAGGCTTTTATAATAATCGGTTCATATTATTAATATGCTACGATTAACTATTGATAACTCATTTTACCTATAATATTCTATATGATTAAATTATATCTGTTGTGTTTATTGAAGAAACATGTCTCAAATGTCGGATGCTGAGTTTGAGCAACAAGTCGAGAAACGTGTGAATGAAAGAATTGCTGCAACCGAAGCAGCAAAAGCAACAACTGAAGCAGCAGCCAAAGCAGCAGCCGTAAACACAAATTCACGAAACGGATGCTCATACAAAACTTTTCAAGGATGCAAACCACAGACGTTTAGTGGAACTGAGGGACCAGTCGGTCTAACCCGATGGTTTGAAAAGATGGAGTCCGTTTTCAAAATCAGTAATTGTGCGAACGGAGACAAGTCAAAGTATGCTTCGTGCACGTTGCAAGATGGTGCACTTACTTGGTGGAACAATTATGCTAAAGCAGAAGGAATAGATACGGCATATGATATCTCTTGGGAAGAACTGAAAAAGATGCTAATCGAGGAGTACTGTCCTCGAAATGAGATCAGAAAAATGGAATCTGAGTTACGTAATCTGAAGGTTATCGGCGCGAATCTCAATAACTATGAAAAGCGTTTCATGGAACTAGCCTTGTTGTGTCCCGAATTGGTGCCAAATGAGAAACGAAAGATAGAAATGTATATTAACGGTTTATCGATCAATATCTAAGGAAATGTTACATCGTCCAAACCGAATACGATGCAGGAAGCCATGACAATGGCACACCAACTCATGGACCAGATCACAGAGAGTTCGATTAAGGCACCAATTACCGAAGTCAAGACAACTGAAGGAAAGAGGAAATGGGAAGACTATAAGGGTAAAAGTACTCACCTGAAGAAACAAGAAACTTTTAAAGGTAAACAAGATGGGGCAACTGCAAGTCCAAACTATAAGGGACCCCATCCGTTCTGCAAAAGATGTTACACACATCATGCAGGTTATTGTCAAGTGGTCTGTGATAAGTGCAACAAGAAAGGACATGTGGTGAAAGATTGTTATGCCACCGTTTCTGAAGTAAAGACAAAACTCACCGATGTCAAGAAATGTTTTGGATGCGGGAAGTCTGGTCACTTTATAAATCAATACCCTGATAAGGAGAAGAACAAAGAACCCGCACGTGGGAGGGCATTTAATGTTAGTGCCAGTAAAGCACGTGAGGATCCTAATCTTGTCACGGGTACGTTTACCGTTAATAATCAACTAGTTTCTATTATGTTTGATACGGGTGCTGATAGAAGTTATATGTGTAAAGACTTTAGTTTTAAACTAAAATGTGCATCATTACCTCTAGACGATAAATATACTATTGAATTAGCTAATGGTAAACTGATAAAAGCCGATAAAATTTGCCATGGTTGCGAAATGAATCTCGCTGGTGAAACCTTCAAAATCGATTTGATACCCGTAGAATTAGGAAGTTTTGACGTAATCGTTGGCATGGACTGGATGTCTAAAACAAGAGCAGAAGTTGTTTGCGCTGAGAAAGCAATCCGCATCCCTCGTAAGGATGAAACGTCATTAATGATTTATGGGGAGAAGAGCAACTCAAAGCTGAACTTTATCAGCTGTATGAAGGCCCAGAAACTTATAAGAAAAGGTTGTTATGCTATTCTGGCACATGTAAAGAAGATCGATACTGAAGAAAGAAGCATTAATGACATGCCGGTTGTAAGAGAATATCCCGGAGTATTTCCAGAAGAATTACCGGGGCTACCTCCACACAGATGTGTAGAATTCCAGATTGATCTCATACCAGGAGCTGCACCTGTAGCCCGATCTCCATATAGACTTGCACCTTCAGAAATGCAAGAATTACAAGACCAGTTGCAAGAATTATCGGACCGTGGATTTATTCGTCCTAGTTTTTCACCTTGGGGTGCTCCTATTCTGTTCGTCAAGAAGAAGGATGGATCTATGAGAATGTGCATAGATTACCGAGAATTAAACAAATTAACGATCAAGAATCGGTACCCATTACCGAGGATTGATGATTTGTTTGATCAATTGCAAGGATCAAGTGTTTATTCTAAGATTAATCTACGCTCCGGATATCATCAACAGAGAGTGAAGGAAGAAGATGTTTCTAAAACCGCGTTCAGAACCCGTTACGGTCACTATGAGTTTCTAGTCATGCCTTTTGGATTAACTAATGCTCCAGCAGTATTCATGGATCTAATGAATCGCATCTGTAGACCGTATTTAGACAAATTTGTCATTGTTTTTATCGACGACATATTGATTTACTCGAAGAACAAGGAAGAACATGAGCAACACTTAAGACTGGTACTAGAGATACTCAAGAAAGAAGAATTGTACGCAAAATTTTCGAAGTGTGATTTCTGGTTACAAGAAGTACAATTTTTGGGCCATGTTGTCAGTAAACATGGAATTAAAGTTGACCCCGCCAAGATCGAAGCCATTAGTAAATGGGAAACCCCGAAGACTCCAACACAAATTCGCCAATTCTTAGGTCTTGCTGGTTACTACCGAAGATTCATTCAAGATTTCTCTAGAATCGCCAAACCCTTAACTGCATTGACTCAAAAGGGAAAGAAGTATGATTGGTCCACAGAACAGGAATCCTCATTCCAGTTATTAAAGAAGAAGTTAACGTCTGCACCCATTTTGTCATTACCGGAAGGAAATGATGATTTCGTGATCTATTGTGATGCTTCACGCCAAGGTTTAGGATGTGTATTAATGCAACGCACAAAAGTCATCGCATATGCCTCACGACAACTAAAAATTCATGAAAAGAACTATACGACGCACGATTTAGAACTTGGAGCAGTAGTTTTTGCACTCAAAATATGGAGACACTATCTATATGGCACCAAGTGTACAGTGTACACCGACCATAAGAGTCTTCAGCATATTTTTGAGGCAACGTCGCTGGGTAGAGTTGTTAAACGATTACGATTGTGAAATCCGTTACCACCCCGAAAAGGCTAATGTTGTAGCTGATGCCCTAAGTCGAAAAGAAAGAGTAAAACCTCTTAGGGTCTGAGCTTTGAATATTACAATTCGTACTGATCTCACAAAGCAAATTCAAGCAGCACAGTTAGAGGCTTTAAAAGAAGAAAACGAAAAAGGCGAAATAAGCAAAGGGTTAGAAAAACAACTTGAAGAAAAAGCCGATGGAACCCTGTATTTTGCTGGTAGGATATGGGTACCAAAACATGGTAACCTAAGGCAACTAGTACTGGATGAAGCACACAAAACGAGGTACTCAATTCACCCAGGAAACGGAAAAATGTACCACGATCTCAAGAAGTTTTATTGGTGGCCTAATATGAAAACAGAAATTGCTACTTATGTAAGCAAATGTTTAACGTGTGCAAAGGTCAAAGCTGAGCACCAAAAGCCGTCAGGATTACTGCAACAACCAGAAATTCCGCAGTGGAAATGGGAAAGAATAACCATGGATTTCATTACGAAATTGCCAAGGACTGCAAGTAGTCATGATACTATTTGGGTGATAGTTGATCGTCTAACTAAATCAGCTCACTTTCTACCAATAAAGGAGACAGACAGTATGGAGAAATTAGCACGCCTATATTTGAAGGAAGTAGTTTCCAGGCATGGTGTACCCATCTCTATCATATCTGATCGTGACACCCGATTCACATCACGTTTCTGGCAGTCATTACAAAAAGCATTGGGAACTCGATTAGATATGAGCACCGCTTATCACCCACAGACAGATGGTCAAAGTGAAAGAACAATACAAACATTGGAAGACATGTTACGGGCATGCGTGATTGACTTTGGAACCAGTTGGGATCTACACTTACCGTTGGCAGAATTTTCATACAATAACAGCTATCATACGAGCATCAACGCAGCGCCATTTGAAGCACTTTACGGTAGAAAGTGCAGATCTCCTATCTGTTGGAGTGAAGTAGGAGAAAGACAACTTACTGGACCAGAAATTATTCATGAAACCACCAAAAAGATCATTCAAATACAACAGCGATTGAAAACGGCCATGAGTCGCCAAAAGAGTTATGCTGATGTAAGAAGAAAACCGCTAGAATTTCAAGTGGGCGACAAAGTCATGTTGAAAGTGTCACCCTGGAAAGGCGTTGTATGATTCGGTAAACGAGGAAAGCTAAGTCCTAGGTACGTAGGACCCTTTGAAATCACCGAAAGAATTGGAACAGTTGCTTATCGATTAAAGCTACCGCAAGAACTTAGTAGCGTTCACAACACATTTCACGTGTCAAATTTGAAGAAATGTTTAGCTGAAGAGGATGTCGTAATTCCTCTTGACGAAATACGAATCAATGATAAACTCCATTTTATCGAAGAACCTGTTGAAATCATGGACCGTGAGGTCAAACAATTAAAACAAAGCAAAATACCGATAGTTAGGGTTCGTTGGAACGCTAGACGAGGACCCGAGTTTACTTGGGAACGTGAGGATCAAATGAAGCAAAAGTATCCACATTTGTTCACTGATATCGCTCATAAAACAGGTACTACTCAAAATTTCGGGACGAAATTTTCTTTAACGGGGAGGTTATGTGATGACCCGGAAAATTTCGACTTATTTAAACCAATTCTCTATACGATTTATTATTTTGACACGTTAAATAAAGTCTGTTAGATTGAGTCTCAAAAATTTTAGAACTGTTTCATATATACAATTACCGTTGACTACTCTCGACGATTCATGAACAATTATATGTATGTATATATATATGTACAAGTAAAAACTACTTTCCTACAGTAAAATACTATTTGCTACAGTAAAATACTATTTGCTACAGTGAAACCGTATTTTGCTACAGTGCTACAGTGAAAACGACTTTGCTACAGTGATTTGCTACAGTAAAACACTATTTGCTACAGCAAACACTATTTGCTACAGTAAAACACTATTTGCTACAGTAAACACTATTTGCTACAGTAAATACTATTTGATGTCGACGAACTAGCAAACAAAACGGGAAAGGCGGCCATGCGATCGCATAGCAAAAACACTGAAAACTCATGCGATCGCATGAGCTACAGTAAATCGTAAAGTACTATAAATACGCAGTTTGTTCGACGATAATTTTTCACACATAAATCTCTCAATATTAATATTTATCTTATAATTATAATTTTAAATTTAAGTTTAATAATAATAAGATATATACGAGGGTGTTTTTAATTCGGGTTTCAAACCGCTTTAAGCTAAGGAAATATTGGGTATTGTTCGGGGTATTGTTCTTGAATCCAAGGCCAATCATACGATCGTCTACCATCATTACGTCTATGAAATTTGCCTACAATATTGAGTCTCAATATTAAACTGTGAGTTTATAGTCTCCCTTTTTAAATACTTTAAATATTTTTGGGCTGAGAATACATGCAATTTATTTTAAACGCAATAAGACACAAGTACATACTAAATTCTACACTGAGTTAAACCGAAAATCCCTTAGCTTTGGTAACTAGTAGCTGCCAGTACATAGGATATGGACTGGTGGGCGCGAATAATTGTATATGGATCCATAGGGCTTGACATCCCCGTCCGAGCTAGAGCGCTAGCCTTTTAACGGACGTATGTTATTTGAGTTTAAGACACGTTGGTTTGCGCGTATTAAAACGAATGGGGTAATTATCACTATAGCGTTAAGTTTAGTTACCAGGGTGCTCTGTTACGTAGAATCTATTGATAAACTTTTGATGAAACCTTGTGGTCTATCTTTATATATGTTTATGACTCGAGCAATTAAACCTATAACTCACCAACATTCGTGTTGACTTTTTAGCATGTTTTATTCTCAGGTCCTTAGAATGCTTCCGCTGTGATGTGCTTGTTGCCTGCATGGAGTCTCTCATGCTTTGTACAAAGTTTATTGCATTCAAAATAAAACTGCGTTGTGTAATAAATAATTGGACTGTGATGTCAACCTGTAAATTAAAGACTTACGTATTTCGGGGTTTTGCTAATACCTAAGCACTCGCCCACATGTTTATAACTTTCTATGTTTAGAAAGTCACTTATTTTAATGAATGCAATATTTTATCAAAACGTATCATATAGAGGTCAAAACCTCACTGTGGAATCAATGATTAACGTGCCGCGTCAATAGCGATTTTGACGGGTCGTTACAATATGATGTTCCCCTAATAAGATCCGTCGTTTTCCACATTGGTTTAGAAAAACCTGGTGGTTTAGAGGTTCCCGGGTTATTGTCACAACCTAAGAAATACGGGTGTTGACGATACATATAAAGTTCATCGGGTTTGGAATCAAATTTCTCTATTTTTATGCCCTTTCTCTTATTGTTCTCTTTTGCCTTATTAAATTGTGTTGGGGTAATTTCTATAACATCATCGGAATCCTTGTCGGGATCCGATTCATCGGAGAATTGGTAATCCTCCCAATACTTTGCTTCCTTGGCTGAAACACCATTGACCATAATTAACTTTGGTCGGTTGGTTGAGGATTTTCTTCTACTTAAACGTTTTATTATTTCCCCCACCGGTTCTATTTCTTCATCCGGTTCCGATTCTTCTTCCGGTTCCGATTCTTCTTCCGGTTCCGACTCTTCTTTCGGTTCCTCTTCGGGAACTTGTGAATCAGTCCACGAATCATTCCAATTTACATTTGACTCTTCATTATTATTAGGTGAGTCAATGGGACTTGTTCTAGAGGTAGACATCTATCACATAATATCAAATGCGTTAAGAGATTAATATATCACATAATATTCACATGTTAAAAATATATAGTTTCCAACAAAATTTGTTAAGCAATCATTTTTCAAGTAAACACGGTCAAAGTCCAGAATCACTAATGCATCCTAACAAAATCGATAAGACACACTAATGCAAAATTCTGGTTCTCTAAGACCAACGCTCGGATACCAACTGAAATGTCCCGTTCTTATTGATTAAAAACGTTCCATATTAATTGATTTCGTTGCGAGGTTTTGACCTTTATATGAGACGTTTTTCAAAGACTGCATTCATTTTAAAACAAACCATAACCTGTATTTCATCAATAAAGGTTTAAAAAGTTTTACGTAGATTATCAAATAATGATAATCTAAAATATCCTGTTTACACACGACCATTACATAATGGTTTACAATACAAATATGTTACAACAAAATAAGTTTCTTGAATGCAGTTTTTACACAATGTCATACAAGCATGGACTCCAAATCTCGTCCTTATTTAAGTATGCGACAGCGGAAGCTCTTAATAATCACCTGAGAATAAACATGCTTAAAACGTCAACAAAAATGTTGGTGAGTTATAGGTTTAACCTATATATATCAAATCATAATAATAGACCACAAGATTTCATATTTCAATACACATCCCATACATAGAGATAAAAATCATTCATATGGTGAACACCTGGTAACCGACATTAACAAGATGCATATATAAGAATATCCCCATCATTCCGGGACACCCTTCGGATATGATATAAATTTTGAAGTACTAAAGCATCCGGTACTTTGGATGGGGTTTGTTAGGCCCAATAGATCTATCTTTAGGATTCGCGTCAATTAGGGTGTCTGTTCCCTAATTCTTAGATTACCAAACTTAATAAAAAGGGGCATATTCAATTTCGATAATTCAACATTAGAATGTAGTTTCACGTACTTGTGTCTATTTTGTAAATCATTTATAAAACCTGCATGTATTCTCATCCCAAAAATATTAGATTTTAAAAGTGGGACTATAACTCACTTTCACAGATTTTTACTTCGTCGGGAAGTAAGACTTGGCCACTGGTTGATTCACGAACCTATAACAATATATACATATATATCAAAGTATGTTCAAAATATATTTACAACACTTTTAATATATTTTGATGTTTTAAGTTTATTAAGTCAGCTGTCCTCGTTAGTAACCTACAACTAGTTGTCCACAGTTAGATGTATAGAAATAAATCGATAAATGTTATCTTGAATCAATCCACGACCCAGTGTATACGTATCTCAGCATTGATCACAACTCAAACTATATATATTTTGAAATCAACCTCAACCCTGTATAGCTAACTCCAACATTCACATATAGAGTGTCAATGGTTGTTCCGAAATATATATAGATGTGTCGACATGATAGGTCGAAACATTGTATACGTGTCTATGGTATCTCAAGATTACATAATATACAATACAAGTTGATTAAGTTATGGTTGGAATAGATTTGCTACCAATTTTCACGTTGCTAAAATGAAAAAAATTATCCAATCTTGTTTTACCCATAACTTCTTCATTTTAAATCCGTTTTGAGTGAATCAAATTGCTATGGTTTCATATTGAACTCTATTTTATGAATATAAACAGAAAAATTATAGGTTTATAGTTGGAAAAATAAGTTACAAGTCGTTTTTGTAAAGGTAGTCATTTCAGTCGAAAGAACGACGTCTAGATGACCATTTTAGAAAACATACTTCCACTTTGAGTTTAACCATAATTTTTGGATATAGTTTCATGTTCATAATAAAAATCATTTTCTCAGAATAACAACTTTTAAATCAAAGTTTATCATAGTTTTAATTAACTAATCCAAAACAGCCCGCGGTGTTACTACGACGGCGTAAATCCGGTTTTACGGTGTTTTTCGTGTTTCCAGGTTTTAAATCATTAAGTTAGCATATCATATAGATATAGAACATGTGTTTAATTGATTTTAAAAGTCAAGTTAGGAGGATTAACTTTTGTTTGCGAACAAGTTTAGAATTAACTAAACTATGTTCTAGTGATTGCAAGTTTAAACCTTCGAATAAGATGGCTTTATATATATGAATCGAATGATGTTATGAACATCATTACTACCTTAAGTTCCTTGGATAAACCTACTGGAAAAGAGAAAAATGGATCTAGCTTCAACGGATCCTTGGATGGCTCGAAGTTCTTGAAGCAGAATCATGACACGAAAACAAGTTCAAGTAAGATCATCACTTGAAATAAGATTGTTATAGTTATAGAAATTGAACCAAAGTTTGAATATGATTATTACCTTGTATTAGAATGATAACCTACTGTAAGAAACAAAGATTTCTTGAGGTTGGATGATCACCTTACAAGATTGGAAGTGAGCTAGCAAACTTGAAAGTATTCTTGATTTTATGTAACTAGAACTTGTAGAATATATGAAGAACACTTAGAACTTGAAGATAGAACTTGAGAGAGATCAATTAGATGAAGAAAATTGAAGAATGAAAGTTTTTGTAGGTGTTTTTGGTCGTTGGTGTATGGATTAGATATAAAGGATATGTAATTTTGTTTTCATGTAAATAAGTCATGAATGATTACTCATATTTTTGTAATTTTATGAGATATTTCATGCTAGTTGCCAAATGATGGTTCCCACATGTGTTAGGTGACTCACATGGGCTGCTAAGAGCTGATCATTGGAGTGTATATACCAATAGTACATACATCTAAAAGCTGTGTATTGTACGAGTACGAATACGGGTGCATACGAGTAGAATTGTTGATGAAACTGAACGAGGATGTAATTGTAAGCATTTTTGTTAAGTAGAAGTATTTTGATAAGTGTATTGAAGTCATTCAAAAGTGTATAAATACATATTAAAACACTACATGTACATACATTTTAACTGAGTCGTTAAGTCATCGTTAGTCGTTACATGTAAGTGTTGTTTTGAAACCTTTAGGTTAACGATCTTGTTAAATGTTGTTAACCCAATGTTTATAATATCAAATGAGATTTTATATTATTATATTATCATGATATTATCATGTATGAATATCTCTTAATATGATATATATACATTAAATGTCTTTACAACGATAATCGTTACATATATGTCTCGTTTAAAAATCATTTAGTTAGTAGTCTTGTTTTTACATATGTAGTTCATTGTTAATATACTTAATGATATGTTTACTTATCAGAGTATCATGTTAACTATATATATATATCCATATATATGTCATCATATAGTTTTTACAAGTTTTAACGTTCGTGAATCACCTGTCAACTTGGGTGGTCAATTGTCTATATGAAACATATTTCAATTAATCAAGTCTTAACAAGTTTGATTGCTTAACATGTTGGAAACATTTAATCATGTAAATATCAATCTCAATTAATATATATAAACATGGAAAAGTTCGGGTCACTACAACTTTAAAGATTCAAACCAAAGTTTGATCTTTAGAAAGTAAACTTTAAAGTTTACTTCATGAACTTCAAGTATGTCTTTCAACCATGAACTTTATAATCTTTTGAAACAAATAAGGTAGAACATAACTAGATAGATTATGTTCTTGTTGTTCTTGTTATAACAAGATAAAAATGAAGAATCAAACTAGTAAGTTCATTCTTGTAACATGAAAGTAAGTAGCAACAATTATCAAAGACAAGTAGTTAAACAATAATCAAGAACAAGTAACAATTAACAAATGATGATGATGGATGACTTTAGGATTCGGTTTTCATTCAAGAAAGAAGAGGAAGAACAAGTTCAAGTTACTTACAAAGAGATAAGAGAAATGAGAGAAAAGTGAAGTTAGTTTGTGTGTGTGTTTTTGAGAGAGAATACAAGAGATGAAGTAATGAAGAAAAATGAAATCAAAAGCACCCATATGGGAGTGTTTGTTGGTTAATAGCAAGTAAAGCCTTACAAAAGGTGGTTAAAAGATGTAGTTTCATGGGGATTAAGGCATAACTAGATTCCAATCCTTACAAACTAACTAGTTACCATTTAATTGATACTTACACTTTGAAAGAGTGGGCTAACTAAGCCCACTTAAAGGTAGGGTGGGCTTACAAGTCTTAATTCATGAGTCCATTAACTAATCAAAGCCCAAGTTCAATTAATTAACAATTAAACCCAATTAAAGCCCAAGTAACTAACTAATAGCCTTAGTTAATTAAAATGATTAAATAAATTAATCATGAATGTAAATAATATCTAGAAATATTATTCGTGAAGTTTCGTGTGTCACAAAGACGTTTCGGGCACTTAAAAGTCAAGTACAGGCAATCATGGCAACATGTAAATGTAATCACATACATTCGTTTAATCACACGTATTAATAATAATAATTATTAATAAATAAAAGTTGGAATTTCCAGGGTCGTTACAAAATCTGCCAACCAATATCTTGTGTTACGATATGGAGCCAAAAATCCTCAAGTATTGGCATATGCGGCATCACATATAGATAGTACTTATATGTAAAAATATGTAAGTGTCATAACACTTATAAATATGAAAGTGTAAACTAAGAACCAGAATTTTATATAATACAGTAAAACCTCTATAATTTAATACTCGATAAATTAATAACCTCGATAAAATTAATGAAATGTCCCGTTCATATCGATTATAAACGTTTCATATTAATTGATTTCTTTGCGAGGTTTCGACCTCTATATGAGACGTTTTTCAAAGACTGCATTCGTTTTTAAAACAAACCATAACCTTTATTTTATTGACAAGGTTAAAAGGACACCACCTTGATTATCAAGAATTTGATGATCTAAAAATATCACACTTACACACGACTAATACAAATTGGTTTACAATATTAATATGTTACAACAAAGTAAATCTCGAATGCAGTTTTAAACAATATTATACAAGCATGCTGACACGAAATCTTTTCCATATTTTAGCATGCAACATCGGAAGCTCTTAATAATCACCTGAGAATAAACATGCTTTAAATGTCAACAAAAATGTTGGTGAGTTATAGGTTTAACCTATATATATCAAATCGTAATAATAGACCACAAGATTTCATCTTTCAATAACATACAATCTGTATAAAAATCATTCATATGTTGAACACCTGGTAACCGACATTAACAAAATGCATATAGAATATCCCCAAAACAGAAATCCATCTGTATTAATAACTCGAAGTAATAAAGCATACAATTTTCCAGTATGGGGGGAGTTAGTGCCCGTAGATCTACCTTTAGGATTCACGTCAATTAAGGTGTATGTTCCTTAATTCTTAGGCTACCAAGCTAAAAGGGTGATATTTGGTATTTATAATCCAACATAGAATGTAATTTCAAGTACTTGTGTCTATTTTGTAAAACCTTTATAAAACTGCATGTATTCTCATCCCAAAAATATTAGATTTAAAAGTGGGACTATAACTCACTTTCACAGATTTTTCCTTCGTCGGAATAAGACTTGGCCACTGGTCGATTCACGAACCTATAACAAATATGTACATATATATCAAAGTATGTTCAAAATATATTTACAACATTTTTATTACGTTTTAATGATTTGAGTTTGTTAAGTCAGCAGTCCTCGTTAGTAACCTACAACTAGTTATCCACAGTTAGATGTACAGAAATAAAGCAATATATATTATCTCGAATCAATTCACGACCCAGTGTCTACAAGTCTCAGACTCGATCACAACTCAAAGTATATATATTATTTTGGAATCAACCTCAACCCTGTATAGCTAACTCAAACATTACTGCATATAGAGTGCCTATGGTTGTTCCGAAATATATATATAGATGGGTCGATATGATATGTCAAAACATTGTATTCGTGTCTATGGTATCCCAAGATTACATAATATATGTTATAATACATGTATAATACAATATAAGTTAGTTAAGTTATGATTTGTATAGATTTGTTACAAATTTCACGTAACTACAACAAGCAAAATTATCCAATCTTGTTTTTCCCATAATTTCTTCGTTTTAAATCCGTTTTGAGTGATTCAAGTTGCTATGGTTTCATAATGAACTGAAATTTATGAAACTAAACAGAAAAAGTATAAGTTTATAGTCGGAAATATAGGTTACAAGTCAATATTGTAAGAGGTAGTCATTTCAGTCGAAAGAACGACGTCTTGATGACCATTTTGAAAAACATACTTTCACTTTGAGTTTAACCATGATTTTTGGATATAGTTTCATGTTCATAAGAAAAATCATTTTCCAAGAAGAACAACTTTTAAATCAAAGTTTATCATAGTTTTTAATTAACTAACCCAAAACAGCCCGCGGTGTTACTACGACGGCGTATGTCCGGTTTTACGGTGTTCTTCATGTTTCCAGGTTTTAAATCATCAAGTTAGCATATCATATAGATATAGAACATGCGTTTAGTTGATTTTAAAAGTCAAGTTAGAAGGATTAACTTTGTTTGCGAACAAGTTTAGAATTAACTAAACTATGTTCTAGTGATTACATGTTCAAATCTTCGAATAAGATGGTTTTATATATATGAATCGAATGATGTTATGAACATCATTACTACCTCAAGTTTAGTAGGTAAACCTACTGGAAGTGACAAAAATTGATCTAGCTTCAAAGGATTCTTGGATGGCTTGAAAGTTCTTGAAGTAGAATCATGACACGAAAACAAGTTCAAGTAAGATTATCACTCGAAATAAGATTGTTATAGTTATAGAAATTGAACCAAAGTTTGAATATGAATATTACCTTGAATTAGAAAGATATCTTACTGTAAATAAGAAAGATTTCTTGAGATTGGATGATCAATTGAAATGGATTAGAAAGCTTGGAAGTAGACTTGTAAACTTGAGAGTATTGTTGATTTTATGAAACTAGAACTTATAGAATTTATGAAGAACACTGAGAACTTGAAGATAGAACTTGAGAGAGATCAATTAGATGAAGAAAATTGAATAATGAAAGTGTTTGTAGGTGTTTTTGATCGTTGGTATATGGATTAGATGTAAAGGATGTGTAAGTTTGTTTTCATGTAAATAATTCATGAATGATTTATAATATTTTTTGTAATTTTGTGAGATATTTCATGCTAGTTGCCAAATGATAGTTCCTACATGTTTAATGACTCACATGGTCTGCTAAGGAGCTGATCATTGAAGTGTATATACCAATAGTATATACATCTAGAAGCTGTGTATTGTACGAGTACGAATACGGGTGCATACGAGTAGAATTGTTGATGAAAATGAATGAGGATGTAATTGTAAGTGTTGTTTTGAAACCTTTAAGTTAACGATCTCATTTAATGTTGTTAACCCATTGTTTATTGTATCTAATGAGATGTTAAATTATTACATTATCATGATATTATGATGTATGAATATATCTTAATATGATATATATACATTAAAATGTCGTTACAACGATAATCGTTACATATATGTCTCGTTTCGAAATCCTTAAGTTAGTAGTCTTGTTTTTACATATGTAGTTCATTGTTAACACACTTAATGATATACTTAATTATCATTTTATCATGTTAAACATAGTGTATCTATATCTTAGTATGATTCATATGTATTTAGTAAGACGTTGTTATAACGATAATCGTTATATATATCATTTCGAGTTTCTTAATTAAATAATCTCATTTTTATGTATATCACTCATTGTTAATACACTTAGTAAGATACTTACTTATCATAATCTCATGTTAACCATATATATATATATATATATATATATATATATATATATATATATATATATATATATATATATATATATATATATATATATATATATATATATATATATATATATATATATATATATATATATATATATATATATATATATATCCATATATATATATATATATATATATATATATATCATCATGTAGTTTTTACAAGTTTTTAACGTTCGTGAATCGCCGGTCAACTTGGGTGGTCAATTGTCTACATGAAACTCATTTCAATTAATCAAGTCTTAACAAGTTTGATTGCTTAACATGTTGGAAACACTTAATCATGTAAATGTCAATTTCATTTAATATATATAAATATGGAAAAGTTCGGGTCACTAAAGTTAATAATTTGTCCGGTCCCAACTTGGGACCAGTACAAAATCGGACCCCAATCGATAAAATGATAAGATAATACTTTTTTGAAATCTCAATGTAAATATATTGGTCCTAACAAAACTATAAATTAATAATTACTAATTTTTTTTAAATCCCAATATACATTGAACTTGACAAGTTCATTAATGTGCGAATGTACATATATGGGAATTTTGAAAGTCCCTTTTTATGTTTTTTATTCAAGTAGCTAAAGTGAAAGGATATAGTAATTTTGAATGTCGATGCATTAATTTGAGACTTGCTCACAAATATTATAACAACCCTCACATTTCCATTCTAAATTTACCAAATTGCCCTTAGGGTTTCAATGTCATATTATGTGTATTAGCATTAGGGTTGTTATCCGGATATAATAAATATAGTAATTAATACTTAAACCCTAATATTAATTAAAAACCTAACCCTACCTATTAACTACTAAACCCTAACACTAAAATATAAACTTTAATTATTAATTTAAATGTGACATTATATAACTATTAAAAACTAATATAAATTAATTGGAACCGAATTAAAAATTAATAAAGGTTAGGGACTAATAATTAAATAAAATGTAATTTAAATAAAATGTAACTTTAATAAATAAAAAAATATATAATATATAAATATTTAAGTAAATGCTGGTTAAAAAAAATATAAATAATATGTATTAGTAAAAAGATTTCGGCCAAACTAGAAAAATTAGGGGGATTACCTTGATTACTAAGTATCCACAATCCTAGTTAAATTCTAATTTTTATTCTTGATCACCAAGTAATTTTAGTGGGATTAGGAAAGCCAAACACATCTATAAAAACCCTCATGTTATTCCATAATTGCACCACAAAAATAAACTCCAAAAATAATAATAAAAAAAGAAATGCACCTGGACGAGGACGTGTGCGAGGTCGTGGTCATATTGGCCAAAACCATCATCATGAAAATTACCATAACAATAATAAAAATCATAACTATGTTCGAAATCACCCTTATGGTAATGGTCGTGGTGGTGGTCGTGGTTATAATGGTTACGGTGGTGGTCGTCGTGGTCGTGGACAAAGAAATAATAATCCACAAAATTATAAATTTCAACCACCATGCAATCCCACAAATCATAATGTTGAAGGAAGCTCTTCAAAGAATATTGAAGATTCTTGTTATCGATGTGGTAAAATTGGCCATTGGTCTAAAAACTATCGAACAAATCAATATTCTGTTAATCAATATCAAGAATTTCTAAAAGGAAAAGGAAAAGAGGCAAACCTTGTGGATGACCTTGAGACAAAAATCACTGAGCCAACAAGTGACTACTTTAATGAATAAATTTCCTATTTTATGTCCATATCAAATAAATGGATGTAGATTTACGATCTATACCATATCTACTTTACTATATGTTTCCTTATTATGTACTTTCGTTTATAACATATTTTGAATGTAATATATTGATGAATTATGTACTCATTATTTGTTTCTCATATTTTAAAGTTCATGATGTACACTAATGGAGTGCAAAATCAGTCAAATGATGAGGATCTTTGTATTGCAGACAGTGGTACCACACACACTATACTCAAATCTAAAAAATATTTCACTGATTTTAAAGCAACAGAAGGAACGATACATACTATATCAGGTCCTGCGAATTTAATAAAATGAATGGGAAAGGCAAAATTCATGTTACCAAATGGTACAAATTTTCTGATAAAAAATGTCTTATTTTCTCCCATGTCAAAGAGAAATTTGTTAAGCTTCTCTGACATATACCAAAATGAATATGATTATCAGTCAGTGACTACAGAAAATGATAAATATTTAAGTATCACTGACAAGAAGCATGTGATTGAAAAACTACCAAGACTTAGTTCTGGTTTACATTATACATATATAAATGTACCAGAAACACAGATGGTAGTTAATGAAAAGGCATGTGATCCTGTAATGATCAATCTGTGACATGAAAGATTAGGTCACCCAGGATCAACAATGATGAAAATAATAATTCAAAATACACATGGACATCCATTGACGGATCAAAAGACCCCTCATGATGCACTTATCCCATGTACATCATGCTCACTTGGAAAATTGATAATAAGACCATAACCTCTTAAGGTTGAAAAAGAATCACCAATGTTTCTTGAAAGAATTCAAGGTGATATATGTGGACCAATTCATCCATCATGTGGACCATTTAGATATTTCATGGTCCTAATAAACGCATCTAGTAGATGGTCTCATGCATGTATATTATCAAGTCGAAATGTGGCATTTGCAAAATTTCTTGCTCAAATTATTAAATTGAGAGCACATTTTCTTGATTATACTATTAAAAGGGTGAGATTGGATAATGCTGGTGAGTTTACATCTCAAGCATTTAATGATTTTTGCATGTCTATTGGGATTGTTGTTGAACATCCTGTTGCCCATGTACATACACAAAATGGTTTAGCCGAATTACTAATCAAACGATTGCAGTTAATAGCTAGACCATTGATAATGAGAACAAAACTTCCAGTATCTGTATGGGGTCATGCAATTTTACATGCTGCATCATTAATTCGCATTAGACCAAGTGCAAGTCATACATATTCTCCCTTGCAACTTGCTTTTGACCATCAGCCAAATATTTCTCACCTTAGAACATTTGGTTGTGCGGTTTATGTTCCTATCGCACTACCACAACGCACTAAAATATTTCCTCAAAGAAGGATGGGAATATATGTTGGATATGAAACATCTTCAATCATAAGATATATTGAACCCATGACGGGTGATGTTTTTACAACACGTTTTGCTGATTGTCACTTTAATGAAACATTGTTCCCTAGATTAGGGGGAGAAATAAAAAATAAAGAAAATGATGTTTCATGGTGTGAACCTCAATTAATGTATCTTGATCCTGCACAAAAGAATGCTAGACCGAAGTTCAAAATATAATGCATATGCAAGAACTTGCGAATAAATTGCCTGATGCATTTACAGATACAAAAAGAGTGACTAAATCATATATACCAGCAGCGAATGCTCCAACTCGAATTGAAATTCCAAAAGCTGGCAATAATGTCGCTCTTGAGTCTTTGCCACGCCAGAAACGTGGGAGACCAATTGGTTCCAAAGATAAAAATCCTCGAAAAAGAAAATCAGCTGATAATGAGGTAAAAGAAAGTGTTCAAGAAGAACCACAAATCAATACTCCTTCTGCAGAGGAGATTGATGATGTCAATATGGAAATTTTAATCAATTATGCACATTCAAAAATATTATGGAACCGAAATGAAATGAAAAATCTTGATGAGATATTTTCATATAATGTTGCATATGACATCATGAATGATGATGATGATCCAGAACCAAAATCTGTCATGAAATATCAAAATAGACATGATTGAGATCATTGGAAAGGAGCAATACGAGCTGAATTTGAATCGCTCAATAAAAGAAAGTTTTCGGATCTATCATTCTCACACCTAAAGATGTGAAACCTGTGGGATATAGATGAGTTTTTGTGTGAAAAAGAAATGAGAAAAATGAGGTTAAAAGGTATAAAGCTAGACTTGTAGCTCAAGGTTTTTCTCAAAGACCAGGAATTGATTATGAGGAAACTTATTCTCCTGTTATAGATGCAATTAATTTTAGATACTTAATCAGCCTGGCAGTTTCTAAAAATTTAGAAATGCATCTCATAGATGTTGTGACTGCTTATCTATATGGATCACTTGATAGTGATATATATATGAAGATACCTGAAGGATTTAAGGTATCAGAAGTAACCAATGCAAAACCCAAAGAAATGTACTCAATCAAGTTACAAAGGTCTTTATATGGGTTAAAACAATCCGGTCGCATGTGGTATAAACGATTAAGTGATTACTTGATAAGCAAAGGGTATACCAATAATCTTATTTGCCCATGTGTATTCATTAAGAAAACAACATTCGGATATGTGATAATAGCCATTTATGTCGATGATTTTAACATCATAGGTACAAATAAAGAGATCCATGAAGCCATTCAACTTCTAAAGAAAGAATTTGAAATGAAAGATCTCGGAAAAACCAAGTATTGCCTTGGTTTGCAGATTGAGCATATGCCTAATGGTTTACTTGTACATCAAACAACTTATACGAAAAAGATTTTAAAACGTTTCAATATGGACAAGGCAAAACTATTAAGTACTCCTATGGTTGTTAGATCACTTGATGTTGATACTGATCCATTTCGTCCCTGTGAAGATCATGAAGATATCGTGGGACCAGAAGTACCATATCTCAGTGCAATTGGAGCTCTTATGTATCTTACAAATTATACAAGACCTGACATTTCTTTTGCAGTTAATTTGTTGGCAAGGTTCAGCTCAGCTCCTACCAAAAGACACTGGAATGGGATCAAACACATATTTCGATACCTTCGAGGAACTACTGATTTAGGATTATTTTATTCTAACGAATCAAAACAAGATTTGGTTGGTTATGCAGATGCAGGTTATTTATCTGATCCACATAAAGCTAAATCTCAAAATGGATATGTATTCCTAAATGGAGGTACTGCAATATCATGGCGCTCTCAAAAACAAACACTTGTTGCAACATCATCAAATCATGCCGAAGTGATTGCATTACATGAAGCAACTCGGGAATGTTTTTGGTTGAGATCAATGACACAACTCATTACTGATTCTTGTGGACTAGAACGCGATAAAATTCCAATGACTATCTATGAAGATAATGCAGCTTGCATAGCACAGATGAAAGAAGGGTATATCAAAAATGACCGAACAAAACACATACCTCCTAGATTCTTCTCATACACTCAAAATCTCATTAAGGACAACCAGATTGAAATGAGATATGTTCAATCCAGCAAAAACTCTGCTGATCTTTTCACCAAAGCACTTCCAACTGCTATTTTCAGAACACACGTTCATAACATTGGCATGAGACATGTTCAAAAGATGTAACAGCTGAAGCGATGTCTACTTGAGGGAGAGTCAACTCTATACTCCAATTTTTTTCCTTAGCTAAAGTTTTTCCCACTGGGTTTTCTTTAGCAAGGTTTTTAACGATGTAGTAACTTATAGTTGATCTCCAACAAAATAAAATTGTCGTCCAAGGGGAAGTGTTATAAGTTATAAAAAGTGGCCGACAAATTTGTGCTTACAGTCAAAGGCAAATCCTATTTGACATCTCATGAATGAGTTGTACAATGGAATTTGAGTAATATAAATAAGGATCGATGAATGTAAATCAAATGTACCAAAAATTATAATATACTCCTTATTTTCTCTCTTTCTCCCATTTTTATTATAACAATAGAAGTATTTAAATAATAGGCCATCAAAGGTAGTTATAAACATACTGAATTATAACTGATTCGAATATATATGGGTTGTGTGGTGTTTTTCTTGGTTCGAAAACAGAAGTATGCGAGCTGCAGTAGCAGTAGTTTAATGAGTTGTGTGATGATGGTTTCGAAAACATAAAGAAAAGAGAAGGATTAGCGAGCAGCAGCAAAGAATAGTAGTAATACCCAATGGTTAAAGATACAATCGAACGTGTGGCTGTGGTTTGTTGTGTGACAGAAAGGGTAGTAGCAGGCTAACGTGCAAGTAATGGTTTGAAGGTTTGAAGTGGTGGCTTTCGGTTTATAGAAATAAAATAAAAAAAAATGTAGCAACAATGTGATGGAGTGGTGGTTGGGCTGTTTAAAACAGAAACAGGAAATGAAAAACGTACTTCCATGATGGTGGTTTAGATGTTTGAGTTGTTTTTCACCTATCTGTAAGTATGTTGTTATTTATATATGAATATAGTATATACGTATGATTATAATAATGTAAATCGAATAATTGAATTGGTAAACTTGATATGATCGATTGTTGTAACATAGTGATTAATAGGTCGACAATTAGAATCAATCAGAAAAAAAATAAAAGTGGAATAAGATGGCTAACAGAATTTGTTGTTATTCGGTTGTCCTTTGATTCTCTCAGACAGTGAAAGCTAACACTCTTTGTACAATTTTTCTATTTCTTTATTTCCAGATAAAACAAATACATATAATTGATATCGATGGTGGAGGAACTCGAAGGACTTCTTCCTATATGAAGAGATTGTCTATTGCCAAAAGTGATATCGACACAGAATCTCGATAAGAGCAAGAAGACAGGAAAAGAAATAGAGCTGAGTGTGATAGCAAACGGATTGGTACAATTTACAGATATCTAGCAGACAAATTACATAGTTTAGATAATGATAGGAAACTGATTTTGATTTCTTATATGTATAAATACGTAATTATCTGTATTTATATATATAACTATATTTTGTATA
This sequence comes from Rutidosis leptorrhynchoides, assembly GCF_046630445.1. Lineage (NCBI taxonomy): Eukaryota > Viridiplantae > Streptophyta > Magnoliopsida > Asterales > Asteraceae > Rutidosis > Rutidosis leptorrhynchoides. The sequence goes on from NC_092333.1 coordinate 677,354,823, forward strand.
TGTATATGTATTTATATATATCTGCATTTATATACCTGCTCATATAATTGTATGTATATATATATATATATATATATATATATATATATATATATATATATATATATATATATATATATATATATATATATAATCCGTAAATTTTGATAATTAACAAATATAAATATATTAATACTATTAATACTCCTAATAATAATATTAGTAATAATAATAATATTTTTGATAAAGAGACTAGTAATAATAAATGATAGATAATAATATGATAGTATTAATACTAATAATAATGGTAATGTTTATAAATTTAATTAATAAAAATGATAATAATAATCTTATTAATGATACTAATAATAATAAGAATAATGATAAAAGTGATAAAATAATGGTAATCATAATATCTAAATAAAAGTGATAATTTTTAGTAATAATAATAATAGAATTAATAATAATAATAATAATAATAATAATATTAAAAGAAGTAATAATAATATTAGTATAACAATTATATTTTTAACTTGTAACCACATTTAATATATTAATATTACAATTTATTAATTTTGTAATATTTAATAATTATATCATTCATTATACGATAACATTTATTGAATATTTGATACTTACACATTATAATATAATTATAATTATGAATAGAAGTCGTATATATATATATATATATATATATATATATATATATATATATATATATATATATATATATATATATATATATATAGTTTTAATTTAATAGTAAATTAATTACTCCCTATATTATTTTACAATTTTTAATCTACTGATTAAATTCTATTTTATCATTTCAAGTTATCATATATACTATTATTTATATCTACAAATATATAAACACATATCTATTTCCAATTAATTGTTCGTGAATCGTCGGGAACAGTCGAAGCAAAATGAATGCAAGAAAACCGTTCAAAAATTTTAAGACTCAACCTAACAGACTTTTCTTATCGTGTCAAAAATATTAAATCGTATCGAGAGTTTGGTTTAAAATTAGTCAAAAATTTCCGGGTCGTCACAATTTACATTAAAAATTCAACAGAAGTTAGGTTGGGGTACCAACCACGAAAGTTAAGCAAAGCATAGGTACCAAGGGAGGCGGAGAGAGGGGGATGTATGTGGATGCTTTGCATCCCGCAACTCTTCAAATAAGCGAATTATAGTGTGTTTAAAAATGGTATATTCGTTGATGATATCCTCAAATAATAAACACAAACATCCCTTAAATATAACTATTATTTGTAATTCTTTGAAAATTTTATGATTATATTTAATTTTTATAAGTTGCATCCCCTATTCGCGAATTTTGGCTTCGCTCTTGGGTACCAACTATGCAAAAAATAAAGTTTAGATGTTATCAAGAAAATGTAAACAAACCATAGGTACCAACGGCGTAATTTTTTCTAATGAGGAAGATTAAAAGTCCATCTTCAACATCCATACTTCACCTACAAATATATATATATATATATATATATATATATATATATATATATATATATATATATATATATATATATATATATATATATTCTTACTGTCAAGGTTATAGTATACATCCATTTTACACACACACACACACACACACACACACACACACACACACATGTATATATATATATATATATATATATATATATATATATATATATATATATATATATAACTCAGGTGTTACGTTAAAACAATAATACTATTATCTTTATTACAAAAAGACTCGACATCAAAGTTTCCGACTTGTCAAACATATCTTTCCACTACTACAAAAACCGTTAATTAGATGTGTTAAAAAGCTAATTAGACGTGTTTTTCAATACGTCTAGATGGAACAATACTAATTGTTGATGACATATAGTGTGGTCCCGTGAACACGTCTAAAAAACTCAATTAGACGTGTTAGCACGTCTCTCTCTCTCTCTACACACACACACGCATACGCACACGCACACAAGCACGCACGCACGCACACACACACACACACACACACATATATACATATATATATATATATATATATATATATATATATATATATATATATATATATATATATATATATATATATATATATATATATATATATATATATATATATATATAGCTGAACACCATTTTTGAGGATAATGAGATAAGTAAATTATTATTTTTATAACATTAAAATTAAAGTTCAGATTAAAAAAAAAAAGGCCTGGTAGCCATTTTGTAGATTTAGAAAAATATAAAAATATTTTTTACAACACGTTAACATACATAAGATGTATGTTAACAATTTATCACATATCTGATCAGATGTATGATATTTTGTTAACATACATCCGTTGTATGTTAACGTGCTATAAAAATATATATTTTTTATCTGAATCATTCACAATGAATAATAATTCCAGAAATTTTAAAAAATTCAGTTTTAATGTTATAAAAAATATTGGTACTAAAAAGGTGTTTATTTCTTGATATCTCTCTTTTATATATATATATATATATATATATATATATATATATATATATATATATATACGGTTTATCTCGATTCGATCTACAGTTGCAAGAACAACAATTGCATTCGAGTAACATAGTTTTGGTAAAAATGTTACACATCGCAAGATTAAGATTTGGTGTTTTTGATCCACTCTAGTACCTTATCCACTTGTAATGTAAAATGGATTTCTATTATCTTCAACATAGTTATCAACAGCACATGCATGATATGATTTGGTTTATCACATGTTATGCACATGTTTAAAACTTAACGAGACAATTAAAAATTATTATGGCTAAGAATGAGTTTGGAATGAAACTCTCAGTTTAAGTGCAACTAGTGCAGTTTTTAATCGGGAAGGATAAAAGAGATAAAAGAATACAACACGGATGATTTGAACACTTTGTCTATTACTTATTTAAATGGTCAAAGATGTTATAATTCAGTAGGCTTATAACTACCTTTAGTGGTTTGATTCTTGATTAAGAATACTAATAATGAAGTGTAAGAACAAAGATGATAATAGAGAGAAAGAAAGAAACACTTTGTAAGTGTGAGAAAATGGTGCAAGTGTTTTAGCTTGCAATACATGGCTATTTATACAAAAACAAAGCTACCCAATATTGACTAAGTATTGGTACAAAATTGACTATCCACATATAAATAATATTGTTATTATTATAACACTCCCCCTTGGATATCAATTTTTTTTATTGAAGATCAACTATAAGTTACTGCCTCGTTAAAAACCTTGCTAAAGAAAACCCAGTGGGAAAAAACTTTAGCTAAGGGAAAAAGAGTGCAGCATGGAGTTGACTCCCCCTCAAGTATCTACTTGAGTTGTCACATCTTTTGAACTTGACTCATGCCAATATTGTGAACGTGTATTCTGGAAATAGCAGTTGACAGTGCTTTGGTATAAAGATCAGCAGAGTTGTTGATTGAACGTATCTCATTTCAATCTGGTTGGCCTTTATGAGATCTTGAGTATATGAGAAGAATCTGAGGTTTTCATCTGAAACTTTATCATCTAAATCTTTTATGTACAAGTTTAGTCCGTGTGATTTATCTACAGTCTCCTTCATGGTTAGCTCAACGTTGTTTCAATTCCTATTCCCTTTCAGTCTTTTTCTAAGCTTTACCTACATACCGTTCTTTCCCATCAAACTTATGACCGCTAAGACCGTCTATGGCTTTAGCATCTTGTCTGCATTTATGTTTTGTTCTGTCACTTTTGATACTCTTCTTTCATTTGTACTATGCAAGCTGCATTATCTTCATATATAGTTGTTGGTGAAGATAGTTGTTGGTCTTTTATAGCGCTCTAGTCCACAAGAATCAATAATGACTTGTGTCATTGATCTCAACCAAACACATTTTTGAGTAGTTTCATATAATGCAATCACTTCGTCATGATTTGATGATGTTGCAACAAGTGTTTGTTTTAAGAATGCCATGATTTTGTGGTACCTCCATTTAGGAATACATATCGAGTTTGAGATTTATCTTTATGAGGATTTGATGAATGACCTGCATATACATAATCAACCAAATCTTGTTTTGAAGCGTTAGAATAAAATAATTTTAAATCAGCAGTTCCTCAAGGGTATCAAAATATCTGCTTGATCCCATTTCAATGTCTTTTTGTAGGGGTTGAGCTGAACCTTGTCAACAAATTAACTGCAAAAGAAATGTCAGGTCTTGTACAATTTATAAAATACATAATAACTCTAATTGCACTAAGATATGGAACTTCTAATCCGTTAAGATCTTCATGATCTTCACGGTGATGAAATGGATCAGTGTCAATATTGAGTGATCTAACAATCAATGGTTTTGTCTTTAAAAAAAATGTTTTAAAATCTTTTCGGTGTAAGTTGTTTGATGTACAAGTAAACCATTAGACATATGCTAAATTTGCAATCCAAGTCAATACTGATCTCTTTATTTGTTCATATGATGTTATGATCATTGACATAAACAACTTACAATCACATATCCGGACATTGTTTTCTTAATAAGAACACATATGCAAATAAGATTATTTGTATACCCTTTTTCTCATCAAGTAATCATTTAATCGGGTATACCATATGCGATCCGATTGTTTCAACTCATATAAAGACCTTTGTAATTTAATTGAGTACATTTCTTTGTGTTTTGCATTTGATGCTTCTGATACTTTAGATCCTTCAGGTATCTTCATATATGTATATATATCACTATCAAGTGATCCATAAAGATCATCAGTAATAACATCCATGAAATGCATTTCTAGATTTTTAGAAACTGACAGGCTGATTAAGTATCTAAAAGTAATTGCATCCAAAACAGGGGAATAAGTTTCATCATAATCAATTTCCGGTCTTTGAGAAAAATCTTGAGCTACAAGTCTAGATTTATACCTTGTAACTTCATTTTTCTTATTTCTTTTTCGCACAAAAACCCATCTATATCCTACAGGTTTCACATATTTAGGTGTGAGAATGATAGATTCGAAAACTTTTCTTTTATTTAGCGATTCAAATTCAGCTCGTATTGCTCCTTTCCAATGATCCCAATCATGTCTATTTTGACATTCCATGACAGATTTTGGTTCTGGATCATCATCATCATTCATGATGTCATATGCAACATTATATGAAAATATCTCATCAAGATTTTTCATTTCATTTCGGTTCCATAATATTTTTGAATGTGCATAATTGATTGAAAATTCCGTATTGACATCATCAATCTCCTCTGCAGAAGGAGTATTGATTTGTAGTTCTTCTTGAACATTTTCTTTTACCTCATTATCAGCTGATTTTCTTTTTCGAGAATTTTTATCTTTGGAACCAATTGGTCTCCCACGTTTCTGCCGTAGCAAAGACTCATGAGTGACATTATTGTCAGCTTTTGTAATTTCAATTCTAGTTGAAGCATTTACTGCTGGTATATATGATTTAGTCACTTATTTTTGTATCTTTAAATGCATAAAGTAATTAATTTGCAAGTTCTTGCATATGCATTATATTTGAACTTTCTTTTCGCATTCTTTTGTGCGATGATCAATATTCCTTAATTGATGTTCACGCCATGAAACATCATTTTATTTATATTTCATTTCTCCCCCTAATACAGGGAACAATGTTTCATTAAAGTGACAATCAGCAAAACTTGCTGTAAAACATCACCCGTCATGGGTTCAATATATCTTATGATTGAAGATGTTTCATATCCAACATATATTTCAATCCTTCTTTGAGGAACCATTTGTTGTGATTGTGCAATTAAAAATACACTGCACAACCAAATGTTCTAAGATGGAAAATATTTGGTCTCCACCAAAATTAAGTTGGTAATGGAGAATATTTATAACTTGCACTTGGTTTAATGTGAATTAATGTCACATCATGTAAATTTACATGTCCCCATATAAATATTGCGAGTTTTGTACTCATTACCAATTGTCTAGTTATTAGCTGCAAGTGTTTATCTATTGATTCAGCTAAACCAATTTTGTGTATGCACATGAGCAACTGGATGTTCAATAACAATCCCTGTAGACATATAATAATCATTAAATGCTTGAGATGTTAACTCACCAGCATTATCAAGTCTCATCCTTTTAATGATGTAATCAGAATAATGTGTTCTTAATTTAATAATTTGTGCAAGAAACTTTGCAAATGCCATATTACGGCTTGATAACACACAAATATGAGACCATTCGATAGATGCGTCTATTAGAATCATGAAATATCAAAATGGTCTACATGATGGATGAATTGGTCCATATATATAACCTTGAATTCTTTCAAGAAACATTGGTGATTCTTTCTCAATATTCTTTTCATTAATCACCATATGTGCTTTTCATTAATCACCATATGTGCTTTTCATTAATCACCATATGTGCTTTTTCATTAATCACTATATGCGCTTTTCATCATATATCCTTTTCACCATATGCGCTGCGCTTTTCATCATATGCACTTTTCATCATATGCACTTTTAATCATATGCACCGTGCTTTTAATCATATGCACTTTTCATCATATGCGCTTTTTATCATATGCGCTTTTGGTACATTTATATATGTATAATGTAAACCAGGACTAAGCCTTGGTAGTTTTTCAACCACATGATTCTTGTCGGTGATGCATAAATATTTCTCATTTTCTGTTATCATTTACTGATAATCATATCCATTATGATATATAATAGAGAAACTTAATCAATTTCTCTTTGATTTTGAGAGAAAACAAATCATTATTTACCAGAAAATTTGTACCATTTGGTAACATGAATTTTGCCTTTCTTTTTATCAAGTTCGCAGGACCTGATATAGTATTAATAATTCTTTCAGTTGATTTCAAATTAATGAAATATTTCTTATATTTGATTATACTGTGTGTTACCACTATCTGCAATACATAGGTCTCTACCATTTAATTGATGCTGTATTTCAGCAAGATCATACTAAAACTTTAAATAAAATAAACAAATAATGAGTAATATTTTAGCAAAATAATCAAATTAATTTACCTGCAACCAAGTTACAATCTGAAGTACATAAAATATAACACTTAATAAACATATAGATATTATGTATCAGTAAGAATGGTGACCCTAGTGATTACATTCGATCTCTTATTTAATATACAAATTTTACTGTGCAAGTAGGTGAAATAGTAATGAAATATATTATCTAAATTTACTGTACATTTATCACTAGATCTAAATTCATTTGGATTCATGTGAAAATTGGCATCCACCTTCTTTGAATTTAGTATCATAACAAGTTGAATTATTAGTGTACATCTCTATATTTATTTTATGAGACATGAATGAAGGTCTTTTGAGGGAATTCACAAATAAAGTATTACTTCCCATTAGAAAAGCCTTTTGTTGAAATTTATGAATTTTTTTTAATAAAAATAAAAACCTTTTCCTATTTTCCATACTATTTTCCAACTTCACTAGCAAAATATGAAATCTAGTGTCTGGGTCACAAATTGCTTTGGAACTATGTTTGCCCAGTTATCATCTATAGAATATAGTCCATGTTGTAAAAAGACTTGAGCAAAGTCAAAGGTCAAATTATAATTAGTAATATATAATACATATGCCCACTAATCTTGTGATATTCGAATCTCAACAAAAATGTAACTTTATATAACATGGTTGGTGAGCCTACCAAGGAAGACCTCAAACAAATACTACAAACTTAAATAATTCATTTCAAGAAACAACTTTTACCTACTTTCCAAAACATGTGAAGATGCTCCATGCTCTTTAATATTGTTCCAAAATAATAGTTTATTGAAATCAATAATTAATAATTAATTGTTGTAATCAATAATCTATTTTTATTTATAAAAGCAAAAACATATTAATTCAAATTGGAATTTGAGTTTAGTAGAAATACGATGATTAAAATAATAAACATATTATGCATAAATAATAAATTTAAGGGATAAACATTAGTATACATGAAATAAATAATGATTAGTTGCATAAGTAATCATAAATAAATGTTAGATAACATAAATATAAATGTTAGTGAAGTTAATTACAGAAATATAATTCAGGCGGTATAACCGACCATATATAACTTAAATAACATAAATATAAATGTTAGTGAAGTTAATAAAAGTTAGATTACAGAAATATAATTCAGGCGGTATAACCGACCATATATAACTTAAATAACATAAATATAAATGTTAGTGAAGTTAATAAAAGTTAGATTACAGAAATATAATTCAGGCGGTATAACCGACCATATATAACTTAAATAACATAAATATAAATGTTAGTGAAGTTAATAAAAGTTAGATTACATAAATATAATTCAGGCGGTTTAATCGACCATATATAACATAACTATAAATTTTACTTATGATAATAATATTTATCTTACTAATAAATAATAGAATATATCGTTAAAGAATTTCTTACCTTGATTAGTAACTTGTGCTTGCTTAGATAAACCTTGATTATACGGAGCACTTCGTGCTGATAACGTGTTATAATTCAGTAGGCTTATAACTACCTTTAGTGGTTTGATTCTTGATTAAGAATACTAATAATGAAGTGTAAGAACAAAGATGATAATGGAGAGAAAGAAAGAAACACTTTGTAAGTGTGAGAAAATGGTGCAAGTGTTTTAGCTTGCAATACATGGCTATTTATACAAAAACAAAGCTACCCAATATTGACTAAGTATTGGTACAAAATTGACTATCCACATATAAATAATATTGTTATTATTATAACAAAAGATACATTTATTTTACATCATTCATAGTAGGTGTGCATGGTTAGGGAAGAACAGAAGATCGTACCGGACTGAACCGATTTCGAACCGAACTGAGTTTTTTCGGTCCGGTCCTTGGTCCATAATATTATGGATTTTTGGTCTCCGGTCCGGACCGAACCACACCAAAACCGAAAAAACACTAAAAATACCCGAACCGAACCGATAATATTTGGTCCGGTCCTCGGTCCATGTTTTTGCTTCAAATTGGGATTTGGGACGGAACCGAACCATACAAGTTTGGTTCGGAACCGTACCACGCACACCCCTAATTTATAGAGTTCATTCACAGTGACTATCAAACCGTTTATAACTATTAGGAATTAATTTCAATCAGAATCTTTAAATCATTTAGCTTTTGACCAATTTATAATTTATGGTGTGTTTGATCAAACTAAATGACTTAGCATTTAACGGTTCATAATTTGAATAATCCAAAGGTTCTTGTGATGACCCAAAAATTTCTGACCAAATTTAAACTTAATCTTTAACGGTTCCGACACGATAAGCAAAGTCTATGAAGTTGAATCTCAAAATTTTGAACTATTCAATTACCCTTCGATTGTTCTCAATGATTCGCAAACCATTATATGTAAATAGATACATATATATACTATAACTTGAAAACGTAACAAAGTTTTAATTGTTTAATACCGTACATTAAACTTATTGGTTTAAATATTTATTTGAATATATATGATAAGTTGGAATATTAATTGTATGAATAAATTGCGACGTATATTTAAAACGTGTTTATGAATGTTGAAAATATATATTAACTTGGTCATAAAACGATTTTTTATTATATATCAACAAATAGCGAGACAATGAATTATAGAAGTAAATGACCAAAACACTCGAAAGTTTAAGATACACTTTGAATGATATAGTTTATTGATAATTTAAGACTATATTTTGATAAAGGTACGAGTCACAAAACGTAAATTGCGAGTTTTCTAAGCGTACGAAAATGCGTTCGAGAAACCGGAACCGGGACATAAGTCGAGTGACAACGTACGAGTCATCGGAACGAAAATTACAAGTCAACCATGCATGTGAATTTAATATAATATATAATTAATTATATAAATTAAATATATTATATATATTATATAAAATTATGTCGACAAACAAAAAGTTAAAAGTTTATGAGCTGGATCACGGGGCCATGCGATCGCATTGCCTTGAAGCACAAATCTCATGCGATCGCATGGGGTACTTTTTCAGAAAAGGTTCTATAAATTGCGCGATTTTTGGCTCAGCTGAATCTATCTCTCTTTCTCTAGTATTATTACTCCATAATATTTATTTAATTTATTTTATTATTATTATTATTATTATTATTATTATTTTATATTATTATTATTATTTATATTATTAAGATTAATATTATTATTAATCTTATTATTATTAGTATTATTAATTATGTATTATACATAAAATACTACGACGAGGTCATGAGTGAGTTACTTTCAAAATGGGTTTTCAAGCGGGATAGAGCTAAGGAAATTATGGGTAATGTTCGGGGGTATATTTATGAATCAAACCTAGTGTTTATCATCTCCGTTACGTCTACGTACTTTTCTGAAATATTGAATCACAATATTGATACGTAAGCATTTATATTTTATCTTTTATATACTTATAGTGTATCCATGTCTAGTGCTCGAGTATATATATTTATACAAGCTTGTATGCTAAATTTTGTCGTTAAACAGTTTATGATGAATCATGAATTAAATACATATATTACTGGTAAAAGGTATATGATATACATGTTTTTGGAAAGCTGGCGAAAAATCAATAACTTTTCATTTAGACACCGAATAGTTTCGATGAACGGATTAAAAGATATGATCAACTGAATTATGATTGATGTTAATTGAAATTGCTTTTGAATCTGCAATTAAGATTTAAACAACTTATTTACGAGATTGATAAAATGCATTTTTTGAATATTACCAACCGAGTAAATGAATCCTTATATAAGGTACATCTCGTTTTGTTGAACTTTTGTCAAAATTGACTTTTTGAAATGACTTTTGATAACTTTTGTATGTCGATCTCGAGCATTAGGATTATGATACACTATGACCAGACCTAGCTTGATAAACATTTATTGACCAACATATGTTCTCTAGGTTGAGATCTACGATTAATTGGTAATCCGAGTTTCGGTCACATTTTGGTGAACAACCTTATATGCTGCTAAGGTGAGTTTCATTGCTCCCTTTTTAATTGCTTTTGCAATATATTTTTGGGCTGAGAATACATGCAATTTATTTTAAACGCAATGGATACAAGTACATACTTAATTCTACACTGAGTTTAAACCAAAAATCCCTTAGCTTTGGTAACTAGTAACTGCCAGTACATAGGATGTGAACTGGTGGGCGTGAATAACAGTATATGGATCCATAGGGCTTGACATCCCCGTCTGAGCTAGAGCGCTAGCCTTTTAACGGACGTGTGTTATTTGAGTTTAGGGCACGTTGGTTTGCGTGTATTAAAACGAATGGGGTATTTATCATTATAACGTTAAAGTTTAGTTACCAGGGTGTTCTGTTATGTAGAATCTATTGATAAACATTTCTGGATGAAACAACTGAAATCTTGTGATCCACTTTTATATACAAATTATGCGAAACACTAAAACTATGAACTCACCAACCTTTGTGTTGACACTTGTTAGCATGTTTATTCTCAGGTTCTTAGAAGTCTTCCGCTGTTTGCTTATATGTTAGACAAGCTATGTGCCTGGAGTCTTACATGACATATTTTTCAAGGAAACGTTGCATTCACCAAATCATCACCAAGTATCTTATTTTGACTGCATTGTCAACGGAAGTATCATTGTAAACTATTATATTACGGTGATTGTCTATATGTAGAAATCATCAGATGTCGAAAAAACCTTTGATTTAAATATTCATTTATGGTGTGCCTTTTCAAAAGAATGCAATGTTTACAAAACGTATCATATAGAGGTTAATGAAACAACCCAACCCGTACTCCGTACGCTATAAATTTTTTTTTTTATAATATACACATTTATGCGCCAATTAAATATGTAGACCAACTCACAAGTTTCATTAAACCGTACAACCATTACCAATGTTTACAAAAGGCACAATGGCCGTTAATTAAGTTAATACAAGTTTGACCGAATACAATGGTAGTTTATTAACCAAACGACCAGACGAGCATGGTTTGGGACTAAACTACCCAAAAGGTGGCCAACTTCCAAAAGCTCCTACAAGCACATCATCTAGGGCATCTAGTGCCCGACAATCCCCTTCCATTTATCCTCACCTGCAACTAAAAGATAAACAACGAGAGGGGTAAGCTAACGCTTAGTGAATGCAATAATTATACATGATCATATATAACCTACTTACTTGCATACACTTACACAATACCACATACGAGCTAGCAATTCAACAAACATGCAATCCATCATGCATAAACTACTATCCACGTTCCACATTACGCTAGCAACAATAATAGCATATAGTTCACAATATAATATGCTAAGTACAATTCGCACAACCATGGTTAACCAAGTATACAAGAGAACGGTACATGTAAGTCCGTTGGAGTTCATAACATCCACTAGTGTTACTTATACACCGCGTAATCACTAGTCCCCCGGGTGATGTCTTAAACACCGCGACTAACTCACCCTTACAACAATGTGGCGTCTTAAACACCGCGACGAATCCACACTTCATTCAATACAATGAGTGGTGTCTTGAACACCGCGACACTTCCACTCTCACGACATTGTGGTGTCTTAAACACCGCGACAATCCCACAAGTCAATTACACAAGGAGTAGTGTCTTAAGCACTGCGACAATACTACTCGTTACCTAGAATGTGGTGTCTTGAACACCGCGACACTTCCACATTCATACCACACAAATAAATACATTATATACGTTCACGCATAATTATTCCACTCACCTTGACGCAAGGATGATGAATAATCGCTTCCAAACTTCAAAGCCAAGTACCTAATACAGTAAGTACCAATTCATTATATAAACTAGTGGAATTAACCACATTACATTTACTTGGGCATTTAATGACTCAATTTCGCATTAAATGACCCAACCACACCACAACCGCCCTCTTAATGGCCAAGACTCGACTTTAATTACCAACATTAGTGCATTAAAGTCTACTAGCCTCAATTGACATCCACCTAGGGTAATTTACACCCATTTTACCCAAACTAGGTCAACTAGTACATTCTTGACCCAAATGACATCTCTTTCAATTCTAACAAGTGTTTAATGCTTACAATACCATTAACACTTTCAAACTCACAATTACAAGACCAAAACCCTAGATTATGGCCATTAGGGTTTCATTACAACAACCTAACCCAAATTCACCCATTTTACTCCCAAATGGGTCATACAAGCTTCTATTAACCAAAACCCTAGCCATAATCAATTAAAACTCGAAACTTAGAGTTAGAACTTACCGAGACTATCACCACGTAGCTAGAGTCACAAGGAACAACTTTAATACTTGCTCCAAGGATCAACCCTAAATCCTTCCTCTCTCAATCTCACTTTGAATCCAAATGGGTGTTAGAGTTTTGGGAGAGAAATTGAAAGAAAATGAAAAAGGAAAATGAAATAAATGAACTAGTGGACCAGATTTAATGTACCCATCTGATCTATACGTCCATTTACCATTTTGCCCCTCAAAATCTCTTAATTTAACCTAAAACCGGAACCTGGCCAGCAGGCCTGCCGCGGCGCGGCACTAAACGTCGCGGTGCGACGAATCAAAGTAAAATTCACCATGCTTATGTCCTGTTCTGATCTGGAAACGCTTGATGGGTCGCGGCGCGGACCCATTTGTCGCGGCGCGACATACGCCTGGGTCTGGCCACTTCGACTAGTTAGTCAAATTTCCAAGGTTTCCACAACTAATTCCTTCATTCTCGTTCCCAATACACGTCTAAGCCTCACATCTAAGTCTCACGAGACCTAACACTACACAAGCTCATTTGTACACTTATATACGCACATGTTAACTAGCACACAATAAATTATATATATACGTTTATCTATACAATTACGCATAAGCTTCCGAATCATAACGTACAAATGGTTAAATATGTACCTTTAGTCACGTACGGGAAAAACGGGATGTTACAACTCTCCCCCACTTAGATCGGAGCGCGTCCTCGTGATCCAAGCAACATGACAAGCCGGAAGATAAACCAAAGCAAACTCTTCGGATTCCCATGTAAACTCGGAACCCTTTCGATGTCGCCATTGCACTTTGAAGGTTCTAACTTCCTTGTTCCGCAACATCTTAACCTTTTCATCAAGGATTGCAACCAGTTCTTCCGCATACTCTAACTTGTTATTCAAAGTAATCTCATCCAATGGCACCCAAGTCGAGTCATCCACAAGACACTTGCGAAGATGGGAAACATGGAACGTATTATGAATTCCCGCAAGTTCTTTGGGTAACTCTAATCGATAAGCAACCTCACCAACACGTGCCAATACCTTGAAAGGACCAATAAACCGAGGAGCTAACTTTCCTCGCTTTCTAAACCGAATCACACCCTTCCATGGAGAAACCTTAAGCATCACCATATCACCTTCTTGAAACTCAATCGTTCTTCTACCTTTATCGGCATAAGACTTTTATCTATCTTGCGCCGCTTTAAGTCGAGCCCGAATCATTTCAATTTTACTATTCGTCTCCAAAACCAAATCGATACTCCCGATTTCCTTTTGACCCACTTCACCCCAACAAATTGGAGTTCGACATCTTCGCCCATAAAGCATTTCATACGGTGGCATCCCGATACTAGTATGATAACTATTATTGTACGAGAATTCCACCAAGGGTAAGTGCTCGTCCCAACTTCCACCAAAATCAATAATACACGCCCTTAACATATCCTCTAGCGTTTGGTTAGTACGCTCGGTTTGACCGTCCGTTTGAGGATGATACGCCGTGCTCATTTTCAATTGAGTACCCATATCTTCATGAAACTTGTTCCAAAACCGAGATGTAAAGCGAGTATCTCGATCTGAAACAATAGATACCGGAACCCCATGTCTTGATATCACCTCCTTTATAAACAACTTAGCTAAAGTCTCCGATGATATCGTTTCCCGAATGGGAAGAAACAAGGCACTCTTCGTCAATCTATCAACAATCACCCAAATCGTATCGTATTGGGTTCGCGCCGTCTTCGGTAAGTTGGTAATAAAGTCCATGGTAATGTGCTCCCATTTCCATTTCGGGACTTCCAATGGTTGTAACTTACCGTAAGGCTTTTGGTGTTCGGCTTTGACTTGCAAGCACGTGACACATTGTTCAACATACTTAACCACATCACGTTTCATGCCGGGCCACCAATAATCTTTCTTCAAATCATAGTACATTTTCGTTGCACCCGGATGAATGGAATACTTGGACTTATGTGCTTCATCAAGTAGCATTCGCCGGTAATCCCCCATCTTGGGTACCCACACCCTTCCTTGAAAGGACAACAAGCCACGCGAGCCCATTGTAATGAACTCCGATTGGCCAACGATTCGTTCCGTGTGCTTATTGTGAACATAAGCCTCTATTTGATCTTCACCCATCTTTTCAAGAAAGTCATTAGTGATAATCAAACGTAACGATCCCACCTTTATCGCCGGATGTGTACTCTTTCGACTCAAGGCGTCCGCAACAACGTTCGCCTTACCCGGATGATAAAGTATCACGCAATCATAATCTTTCACTACATCCATCCACCTACGTTGACGATAATTCAAATCTCGTTGAGTAAAGAGATGTTTCAAATTCTTGTGATCCGAATATATCGTACACTTGACACCATACAAGTAATGGCGCCAAATTTTCAACGCATGCACAACCGCCGCCATCTCTAAATCATGAGTCGGGTACCTCGTCTCGTGTTCTTTTAATTGTCGAGAGGCATAAGCGATGACTTTACCTCTTTGCATCAGAACACACCCGAGTCCATTCAACGAAGCATCACAATAAACCACCATGTCTTCAATCCCTTCCGGTAACACCAACACCGGAGCTTGACATAACTTCTCTTTCAACAATTGAAAGGCGACTTCTTGTTCATTTTCCCAATCAAATTTAACATTCTTCCTCGTCAACTTCGTCAAAGGAGAAGCAATCTTAGAAAAGTCTTGAATAAACCGCCGATAATAACCGGCCAATCCGAGAAAACTTCGGATTTCCGTAGGTGTAGTCGGTCGACTCCAACTTTTCACCGTTTCGATCTTCCCCGGGTCTACCATAATACCTTCTTGATTCACAATATGACCAAGGAATTGAACTTCCCTTAGCCAAAATTCACATTTGGAGAACTTAGCATACAATTTCTCCCTTCGCAACGTCTTCAACACTTCACATAAATGGTGTTCATGTTCCTTCATACTCTTGGAATAAACGAGTATGTCATCAATGAACACGATTACCGACTTGTCCAACATAGGTTGGCACACTCGGTTCATTAAATCCATGAATGCCGCCGGTGCATTCGTGAGACCAAAAGGCATAACCACAAACTCATAATGCCCGTAACGCGTCCGAAAGGCCGTTTTCTCGATGTCTTCCTCACGGACCCGCACTTGATGATAGCCGGACCGTAAATCGATCTTAGAAAAATACGTGGCACCTTGGAGTTGATCAAATAAATCGTCGATCCGAGGTAATGGATAACGATTCTTGATCGTCACTTTATTCAACTCCCTATAGTCGATGCACATTCGCATGCTTCCATCTTTCTTTTTCACAAACAAAACCGGAGCACCCCACGGCGAGGAGCTTGGTCGAATGAAACCCTTCTCAAGCAACTCTTGGGTTTGATTAAGCAATTCTTGCATCTCCGTCGGCGCTAAACGATAAGGGGTTTTAGCAATGGGAGTAGCTCCCGGAACCAACTCGATGCGAAATTCGACTTGTCTTTCCTCCGGAACACCCGGTAATTCATCCGGAAAGACATCTTCAAATTCGTTAACCACCGGAATCTTATGAATAGGTGGTGGCTCATCACGAGTATCGACTACGTGAGCAAGATAAAACAAGGCACCGCTCTTGCGAAAACGTCGTGCCCTTGCATAAGTGCACAATGGTACGAGTCTTCTCCGTCTATTGCCATGAATAATCAACTCTCCCCCACTTGGGGTCCTAACACGAATGAACTTATCATGGCATGCAATATCGGCTCTATAACGATCGAGCCAATCCATACCAACAACAATATCGAACTCACCCAAAGTCATCGGAATGAGGTCAATTTTAAACGTTTCGGTACCAAACACAACATCACAATTCTTACAAACATCAACCACTAGCGCCGTCTTGCCATCCGCTATTTCGACTTCAACCGGACGGCTCAACTTAACTAGCGGTTTATTTAACTTAGATACAAATCGAGGCGACATAAAAGACAAATTAGCACCGCTATCAAATAATATCTTGGCCGGTTTAGAGTTAACCAAGAAAGTACCCGAGACAACTTCGTTCGATTGTTTAGCTTCATCATTAGTCATCAAATAATTTCGACCCCGGCCCGTACCCGCCGCCTTCTCTAACCGCTTGACATGATCATTAACCAACTCGGGACACTCGGTCTTCTTGTGTCCTTCTTTCTCACAATTGTAACAAGTGAATTTTGTAGTAGAGGATGGTTTGGTGCAATCACGGGCCATATGTCCCCTTCGCCCACAATTATGACAAGAATAGGGGAAATCCCCCGAAGCACCTTTCTTCACACTCCCCACACTCTCGGAGCCTTTCTTAAACTTCTTGCTAGAAAAATTAGATTGACTAGTAGCTTCAAATTTTTTCTTGCCCAAGGTAAGGCTATTCTTCCTCATCACAAGCGCCTCGAAACCCTTGGCCATGTTAAACAATTCGTCAAAGCTTTTCACCACATTCACACTTATCTTCTCTTGATAACTATCATTCAAGATCCGATAAAAATCTTCCTTTAACATCTTGTCGTTCCCGACATACTCCGGGCAAAATTGAGTTTTAGACAAAAACACGAATTTGAGAGTGTTCAAGTCCATCGACCCTTGCCTCAAGGAACGTAACTCGTCCTTTAGCCTAGTGAGATCAGCCGAAGTTTGGTATTCTTCGAAAAATTCCACCTTAAACTCATCCCAAGAAAAGTCCATGCATTGTTCTTCGCCATAGACTTGAATCTTTGCATCCCACCATAGCTTGGCATCACCTCTTAGCATGCTACAACCATACCTTGTCTTTTTATCGTTAGGGCACTCACATGTACGAAAAGCCCCCTCCATATCGGAGATAAACCGGGCACTCTTAAGTGGGTCCCGTTCACCATCAAAGGTAGGAGGTTGAGCATCCTTGAAGTTCTTAAAGAAAAAGTCTCGCCTCCCCACATTCTCTTCTTGAAGAACAATTTTAATTTGTTCCTTAACCATATCGACGACTTGTTCTTCAATAGTGTCTAGAAACATCTTCTTAATATCAACAAGAAAATCCGCCCTTTGGCGTTGAAAGATGGCCTCAACCTTGGCCGTGAACTCGGGGTCCTCGCTCGTGCCCCCATTATCGGTGTCGTGTCCGTTTGTCATCTTCATTCTATAAAACGGGAAAGATTAAACAACGAAACCAAAGACATGACACATATATACCATACCACCCCATCTCGCTCAACAATCGTCATACATCGCTCGTTTGACACGATTTGCACCCGTAGCAAGGGTAGCTAGTCATTGCTACACGAGCACGTCGCATTAACTTGCTAGTACAACGTCTGTCTCGCTCGATGATTCCATCTACAACACAAATCAATTAGTGCATGGTTAGTTCATATAAACCTACGCACTACAATTCCAGATTCGACCCGAAGTCGTAGAAGTCCCGCCTAAAAGCGCATACACATAAAAGTCTAAGTCTAGGCACCTATCTCAAGTCGCCTAAATCCCTTAGACCATGCTCTGATACCACTTGAAACAACCCAACCCGTACTCCGTACGCTATAATTTTTTTTTTTATAATATACACATTTATGCGCCAATTAAATATGTAGACCAACTCACAAGTTTCATTAAACCGTACAACCATTACCAATGTTTACAAAAGGCACAATGGCCGTTAATTAAGTTAATACAAGTTTGACCGAATACAATGGTAGTTTATTAACCAAACGACCCGACGAGTATGGTTTGGGACTAAACTACCCAAAAGGTGGCCAACTTCCAAAAGCTCCTACAAGCACATCATCAAGGGCATCTAGTGCCCGACAATCCCCTTCCCTTTATCCTCACCTGCAACTAAAAGATAAACAATGAGAGGGGTAAGCTAACGCTTAGTGAATGCAATAATTATACATGATCATATATAACCTACTTACTTGCATACACTTACACAATACCACATACAAGCTAGCAATTCAACAAACATGCAATCCATCATGCATAAACTACTATCCATGTTCCACATTACGCTAGCAACAATAATAGCATATAGTTCACAATATAATATGCTAAGTACAATTCGCACAACCATGGTTAACCAAGTATACAAGAGAACGGTACATGTAAGTCCGTTGGAGTTCATAACATCCACTAGTGTTACTTATACACCGCGTAATCACTAGTCTCCCGGGTGATGTCTTAAACACCGCGACTAACTCACCCTTACAACAATGTGGCGTCTTAAACACCGCGACGAATCCACACTTCATTCAATACAATGAGTGGTGTCTTGAACACCGCGACACTTCCACTCTCACGACATTGTGGTGTCTTAAACACCGCGACAATCCCACAAGTCAATTACACAAGGAGTAGTGTCTTAAGCACCGCGACAATACTACTCGTTACCTAGAATGTGGTGTCTTGAACACCGCGACACTTCCACATTCATACCACACAAATAAATACATTATATACGTTCACGCATAATTATTCCACTCACCTTGACGCAAGGATGATGAATAATCGCTTCCAAACTTCAAAGCCAAGTACCTAATACATTAAGTACCAATTCAATACATAAACTAGTGGAATTAACCACATTACATTTACTTGGGCATTTAATGACTCAATTTCGCATTAAATGACCCAACCACACCACAACCGCCCTCTTAATGGCCAAGACTCGACTTTAATTACCAACATTAGTGCATTAAAGTCTACTAGCCTCAATTGACATCCACCTAGGGTAATTTACACCCATTTTACCCAAACTAGGTCAACTAGTACATTCTTGACCCAAATGACATCTCTTTCAATTCTAACAAGTGTTTAATGCTTACAATACCATTAACACTTTCAAACTCACAATTACAAGACCAAAACCCTAGATTATGGCCATTAGGGTTTCATTACAACAACCTAACCCAAATTCACCCATTTTACTCCCAAATGGGTCATACAAGCTTCTATTAACCAAAACCCTAGCCATAATCAATTAAAACTCGAAACTTAGAGTTAGAACTTACCGAGACTATCACCACGTAGCTAGAGTCACAAGGAACAACTTTAATACTTGCTCCAAGGATCAACCCTAAATCCTTCCTCTCTCAATCTCACTTTGAATCCAAATGGGTGTTAGAGTTTTGGGAGAGAAATTGAAAGAAAATGAAAAAGGAAAATGAAATAAATGAACTAGTGGACCAGATTTAATGCACCCATCTGATCTATATGTCCATTTACCATTTTGCCCCTCAAAATCTCTTAATTTAACCTAAAACTGGAACCTGGCCAGCAGGCCTGCCGCGGCGCGGCACTAAACGTCGCGGCGCGACGAATCAAAGTAAAATTCACCATGCTTATGTCCTGTTCTGATATGGAAACGCTTGATGGGTCGCGGAGCGGACCCATTTGTCGCGGCGCGACATATGCCTGGGTCTGGCCACTTCGACTAGTTAGTCAAATTTCCAAGGTTTCCACAACTAATTCCTTCATTCTCGTTCCCAATACACGTCTAAGCCTCACATCTAAGTCTCACGAGACCTAACACTACACAAGCTCATTTGTACACTTATATACGCACATGTTAACTAGCACACAATAAATTATATATATACGTTTATCTATACAATTACGCATAAGCTTCCGAATCATAACGTACAAATGGTTAAATATGTACCTTTAGTCACGTACGGGAAAAACGGGATGTTACAGTTAAATACCTCGTAATGAAATCGATGAATGATGTGTTCGTCCATATGTATTTGGAGCGATTGTCACAGTTGGTATTAGAGCGTTGGTCCTAGCGAACCAGGTCTTGCATGAGTGTATCTAACTGATAGTTGTTAGGATGCATTAGTAAGTCTAGACTTCGACCGTGTCTGCATGTCAAAAGTTTTGCTTATCATTTTTTATCGAAAATTACCTGCTTATCATTCCTAGTCTAGACACGTTTTACTGTATTGATTGCATGAATAGTGTATAGACAAAATTCATATCTTAGCGTATCTGTTACTGTAAACTTTTCCTGACATCTTCCGAAAATTTCTCCGTGATTTATGGAATTTGGTATTATATATACATATGTAAATTATGTATTGAAGAATACCAAACTAAATTCTATAATCTAATTCATATCAAAAATCATCTCCCTAATTATACAAGATGGATCCCGTATCTAGTTCAAATTCCTTAAACTCTGACAGCTATTCCGATATGGATATTCACCTGAATTCCGAAGACAGTGTAACCAGAATGGATCAACCAATTAGCCATCATCTATTCTGGATGAATTAGGGATGGGTTCGTAGCCTACTTAATTATTGGAGACAAGAAGAAGGCGATCCCTTCCATCCACCACAATGCCCTCTTGGCGAAGAACCTGAAGCACTTACCGGCGAACCTGTTCGTAATACCATTTTCTCTCCCATCTCCAGAATATCTCGTCATGATCATATACTCTCTCAAATTCTGGATCTTATTCATCCGCTCGTCAGAACCGCCAATCATCCCAGTGTAGTAGAAGAAGTCAACGAGCTTCGCGCTCGGGTAGTGGCTTTGGAGAATATGGTGCAAAGGTTACAAGCACCAGCAGAATCACCGGCATCAACAGTACCACCGACAACAATACCAACAGTACCATTACCACCACCAACAACATCCGCACCGCAAGCCTCAACATCACAATATGTACCTTGAACATCAACGTCATACGCATCGTAGTTACCAAGAAATACCAATAACAATAACCGAAGAAGTATTAACTCATTTCCCCTGAAGAAATTTTATGTATATTTAATATATATAAGAATTTTAAAATCAAAATAAATCTTTTCGTACTAAGCTATTACGTGTGAATCTTAACTGGTAGGTACTACTCGGTTAGTTCATATTACTAATATGCAATGATGTACATCCTTCCTTAACAACTTAACCATTATTAACTACAATCTCTGTTTCAACTCAATGAATTTCATTTCATAATAAACCAGGTGTATTATTCAATTACATAATTGATTTTACATTTTCATTTTTGATGTACTCGAAACTTTCCAGAAAACATCATCTGTGCCTTGTAAGGTTCACAAAGATTCCACAAGCATCAACATCCTTCACCGAGAAATAAGAATAAATAATGAAGTATTGATTACATTAGCGAAATACTCCGCAAAGATTATGTAATCTTTAATGTTTTAGAGTTTAATCATTTCTAAGTCAAGCCGAAAATCAAATGAGCTTAATATGATATTAACTCATTAAATCTATATTAGATCTGAAGAAAATATACATACATATATTTTCATAAAGACGGTAATAAAAATTCTTTTATACAAAGTATTAATTGTGAAATCTTTAACGGGTAGGTACTTCTCGAGAAATATTTAAGTTCACAATTAATATGTTACACTGTACATTCTTCAATTTTGATTCAAAAATCATTAACTATACTCACTATCTTCACAATGATACACAATCATTTCATACAAATTCAATCACATATTCTAATATCGACGTATCAGAATCCAAGCCATAACTCTGAACCGGTGACATCATTCTTAGATCTCTACATTTTTCAAAGCTATACTTTAACTTTAAAACTGTGAAAGATCCTTTAGCATTGTTATTACCGAAAATAATCTTGCAATCCCTGTTCAAAGTATCCAGTTTTACCACACTTCCAACCAGTCAACTTCGACTTTTCAGATTAGCCTTATTATAACCTTGATATATACGTTTTTGTTACTGGGGAACCTTTCATGTTTCACCACATTCGCAGTAAATTTACCAACAACTTCATTGATCTTTGACCTTCCGAAAAATACTTATACTCATTGAAACCGTATCATGTACTCATCCACATCTTGTAACGGCAATTGACATACCAACTATCGAGAATTAGCAATCAGTATTTTGAAATCTTGTAGCATGTCTACGCCAACAGTTATATGTGTACATATAACGTCTACCTCCTGGACTTACATACTTCGAATGTGAAGTTTCCGAAAAACACCCCAAACTACGAAACTAGTTCTCCGAATTTTGGAAAAATGTTGATGAAGCAGCAAAAACTGTAAACGACCTTAACAGTCAAAAGTTTGATGATAAAGAATAGTATGGTGGTAAAGCTGAGAAAAAGAGAAGGTTTGGAACTGGAAAACGGATTGAGCAGACCATGAAGGAGGCTGTGGACAAATCACAAAGACGAAATCTACCTTCAAAGAATCCAAGTGATTCAGTGTCTGCTGAAACCATTAGTAAGAACCTTACTTCTTATTCTAAACCTTCACAGACAGATTTTCCGCATCATCCTCTGATATTAGAAATTCTAAGATATCATCGTATCTTCCATTATAAATATCCTCCATATTTCTGAAGATATTTTCATAACTATTCTTATCTAAAATCATTTATCTCTTCACGCTATCTTTGTTACATCATAAAAGAAACTATTTTAGTTTCTAAAATCTGAATAATTTGAAAATGGATGTTTTGAAGTAATGTTGGGAACTGAAGCATGAGTTAGTATAATATAATGACACTTGATCAACGTGATTATATTATAGTAAGTCATGCTGAGTTTCTAATGGAACGTGATAAAGGTTCACAGATCATACCCTCATCATGAACCATGTTACATAACTCTTTCATTTTATATAATCTCTAAAAATATCAAGAAAATATTTTCTTAATGATTCGGTCTTTTTCGAGGTATTATGGTAATTTGACAAGTCAGATTGTGCTATTACTATTTCTTTCTCATAACATTAGTTATGTTCATCTGAAACTTCATACCTACGAATTCTGGACCATTATCCGCTTGACTTAAGGTCGGGAAGAGAAAACGAAAGCATGAAGCTCCGAAATATAATGGAGAATATAAAGCTCGATAACAACCCCGAAATTACAAACCGTGTATATCAATGCGTATAGCAATATAAAGACACGGGAGAATGAAAAACACTATAACCCCAAGGTAATAGTAGAAAAAAATAACTTCCTCTGGTGGCAGATGAAAAAGAAGAATGAAGGATACGATAGCCAGGAAAATATCAAGAATCAGAACTGGATTAAGCATTTTCACAATCTATTGGGATGTATGAAATAAGAAAGAAGATTATAGGAGTGTTGAAAATAAATGAAACGAAAAAGGTCAATTTATAATGAAATATCAGACATAGCAATCGAGGCAGATTACGCATTTAATCAAAGAAAATCCTAATTTCCGCAAATTCCAAAGAATCAAATCTTATTTAAATTATGAAGATTTTCTATTCTTTAAATTCCGGAAATCAATCGTAACTACGTCAAAAGTTAAGACGAATCTCTATTCTTTCATTTCACTCTATTACGATAACTTCTCTCGTACACTTCGAGTAATTGGATTGTTTTATCCATATTATTCAACGGTGATAAAAATTCTATTTATCAACACATATTCGTCATTAAAACATTTTTATTGTTAGCCATGACAACCTCACTCAAATTTCGGGACGAAATTTCTTTAACGGGGAGGTACTGTGATGACCCGAAAATTTTTGACCAAATTTAAACTTAATCTTTAACGTTTCCGAAACGATAAGCAAAGTCTATGAAGTTGAATCTCAAAATTTTGAACTATTCAATTACCCTTCGATTGTTCTCAATGATTCGCAAACCATTATATGTAAATAGATACATATATATACTATAACTTGAAAATGTAACAAAGTTTTAATTGTTTAATACCGTACATTAAACTTATTGGTTTAAATATTTATTTGAATATATATGATAAGTTGGAATATTAATTGTATGAATAAATTGCGACGTATATTTAAAACGTGTTTATGAATGTTGAAAATATATATTAACTTGGTCATAAAACGATTTGTTATTATATATCAACAAATAGCGAGACAATGAATTATAGAAGTAAATGACCAAAACACTCAAAAGTTTAAGATACACTTTGAATGATATAGTTTATTGATAATTTAAGACTATATTTTGATAAAGGTACGAGTCACAAAACGTAAATTGCGAGTTTTCTAAGCGTACGAAAATGCGTTCGAGAAACCGAAACCGGGACATAAGTCAAGTGACAACGTACGAGTCATCGGAACGAAAATTACAAGTCAACCATGCATGTGAATTTAATATAATATATAATTAATTATATAAATTAAATATATTATATATATTATATAAAATTATGTCGACAAACAAAAAGTTAAAAGTTTATGAGCTAGATCAGAGGGCCATGCGATCGCATGGCCTTAAAGCACAAATCTCATGCGATCGCATGGGGTACTTTTTCAGAAAAGGTTCTATAAATTGCGCGATTTTTGGCTCAGCTGAATCTATCTCTCTTTCTCTAGTATTATTACTCCATAATATTTATTTAATTTATTTTATTATTATTATTATTATTATTATTATTATTATTATTATTATTATTATTATTATTATTATTATTATTATTATTATTATTATTATTATTATTATTATTTATATTATTAAGATTAATATTATTATTAATCTTATTATTATTAGTATTATTAATTATGTATTATACATAAAATACTACGACTAGGTCATGAGTGAGTTACTTTCAAAATGGGTTTTCAAGCGGGATAGAGCTAAGGAAATTATGGGTAATGTTCGGGGGTATATTTATGAATCAAACCTAGTGTTTATCATCTCCGTTACGTCTACGTACTTTTCTGAAATATTGAATCACAATATTGATACGTAAGCATTTATATTTTATCTTTTATATACTTATAGTGTATCCATGTCTAGTGCTCGAGTATATATATTTATACAAGCTTGTATGCTAAATTTCGTCATTAAACAGTTTATGATGAATCACGAATTAAATACATATATTACTAGTAAAAGGTATACGATATACATGTTTTTGGAAAGCTGGCGAAAAATCAATAACTTTTTATTTAGACACCGAATAGTTTCGATGAACGGATTAAAAGATATGATCAACTGAATTATGATTGACGTTAATTGAAATTGCTTTTGAATCTGCAATTAAGATTTAAACAACTTGTTTACGAGATTGATAAAATGGATTTTTTGAATATTACCAACCGAGTAAATGAATTCTTATATAAGGTACATCTCGTTTTGTTGAACTTTTGTCAAAATTGACTTTTTGAAATGACTTTTGATAACTTTTGTATGTCGATCTCGAGCATTAGGATTATGATACACTATGACCAGACCTAGCTTGATAAACATTTATTGACCAACATATGTTCTCTAGGTTGAGATCTACGATTAATTGGTAATCCGAGTTTCGGTCACATTTTGGTGAACAACTTTATATGCTGCTAAGGTGAGTTTCATTGCTCCCTTTTTAATTGCTTTTGCAATATATTTTTGGGCTGAGAATACATGCAATTTATTTTAAACGCAATGGATACAAGTACATACTTAATTCTACACTGAGTTTAAACCGAAAATCCCTTAGCTTTGGTAACTAGTAACTGCCAGTACATAGGATGTGAACTGGTGGGCGCGAATAACAGTATATGGATCCATAGGGCTTGACATCCTCGTCTGAGCTAGAGCGCTAGCCTTTTAACGGACGTGTGTTATTTGAGTTTAGGACACGTTGGTTTGCGTGTATTAAAACGAATGGGGTATTTATCATTATAACGTTAAAGTTTAGTTACCAGGGTGCTCTGTTATGTAGAATCTATTGATAAACGTTTCTGGATGAAACAACTGAAATCTTGTGATCCACTTTTATATACAAATTATGCGAAACACTAAAACTATGAACTCACCAACCTTTGTGTTGACACTTGTTAGTGAAATGTTCCGTTCTTATTGATTAAAAACATTCCATATTAATTGATTTCGTTGCGAGGTTTTGACCTCTATATGAGACGTTTTTCAAAGACTGCATTCATTTTAAAACAAACCATAACCTTTATTTCATCAATAAAGGTTTAAAAAGCTTTACGTAGAGTATCAAATAATGATAATCTAAAATATCCTGTTTACACACGACCATTACATAATGGTTTACAATACAAATATGTTACAACAAAATAAGTTTCTTGAATGCAGTTTTTAAACAATATTATACAAGCATGGACTCCAAATCTCGTCCTTATTTAAGTATGCGACAGCGGAAGCTCTTAATAATCACCTGAGAATAAACATGCTTAAAACGTCAACAAAAATATTGGTGAGTTATAGGTTTAACCTATATATATCAAATCATAATAATAGACCACAAGATTTCATATTTCAATACACATCCCATACATAGAGATAAAAATCATTCATATGGTGAACACCTGGTAACCGACATTAACAAGATGCATATATAAGAATATCCCCATCATTCCGGGACACCCTTCGGATATGATATAAATTTTGAAGTACTAAAGCATCCGGTACTTTGGATGGGGTTTGTTAGGCCCAATAGATCTATCTTTAGGATTCGCGTCAATTAGGGTGTCTGTTCCCTAATTCTTAGATTACCAGACTTAATAAAAAGGGGCATATTCGATTTCGATAATTCAACCATAGAATGTAGTTTCACGTACTTGTGTCTATTTTGTAAATCATTTATAAAACCTGCATGTATTCTCATC
Organism: Rutidosis leptorrhynchoides; assembly: GCF_046630445.1. Taxonomy (NCBI): domain Eukaryota; kingdom Viridiplantae; phylum Streptophyta; class Magnoliopsida; order Asterales; family Asteraceae; genus Rutidosis; species Rutidosis leptorrhynchoides. The sequence continues at coordinate 677,382,691 of NC_092333.1, forward strand.
CCAAAAATATTAGATTTTAAAAGTGGGACTATAACTCACTTTCACAGATTTTTACTTCGTCGGGAAGTAAGACTTGGCCACTGGTTGATTCACGAACATATAACAATATATACATATATATCAAAGTATGTTCAAAATATATTTACAACACTTTTAATATATTTTGATGTTTTAAGTTTATTAAGTCAGCTGTACTCGTTAGTAACCTACAACTAGTTGTCCACAGTTAGATGTACAGAAATAAATCGATAAATATTATCTTGAATCAATCCACGACCCAGTGTATACGTATCTCAGTATTGATCACAACTCAAACTATATATATTTTGGAATCAACCTCAACCCTGTATAGCTAACTCCAACATTCACATATAGAGTGTCTATGGTTGTTCCGAAATATATATAGATGTGTCGACATGATAGGTCAAAACATTGTATACGTGTCTATGGTATCTCAAGAATACATAATATACAATACAAGTTGATTAAGTTATGGTTGGAATAGATTTGTTACCAATTTTCACGTAGCTAAAATGAGAAAAATTATCCAATCTTGTTTTACCCATAACTTCTTCATTTTAAATCCGTTTTGAGTGAATCAAATTGCTATGGTTTCATATTGAACTCTATTTTATGAATCTAAACAGAAAAATTATAGGTTTATAGACGGACAAATAAGTTACAAGTCGTTTTTGTAAAGGTAGTCATTTCAGTCGAAAGAACGACGTCTAGATGACCATTTTAGAAAACATACTTCCACTTTGATTTTAACCATAATGTTTGGATATAGTTTCATGTTCATAATAAAAATAATTTTCTCAGAATAACAACTTTTAAATCAAAGTTTATCATAGTTTTTAATTAACTAACCCAAAACAGCCCGCGGTGTTACTACGACGGCGTAAATCCAGTTTTACGGTGTTTTTCGTGTTTCCAGGTTTTAAATCATTAAGTTAGCATATCATATAGATATAGAACATGTGTTTAGTTGATTTTAAAAGTCAAGTTAGGAGGATTAACTTTTGTTTGCGAACAAGTTTAGAATTAACTAAACTATGTTCTAGTGATTACAAGTTTAAACCTTCGAATAAGATAGCTTTATATATATGAATCGAATGATGTTATGAACATCATTACTACCTTAAGTTCCTTGGATAAACCTACTGGAAAATAGAAAAATGGATCTAGCTTCAACGGATCCTTGGATGGCTCGAAGTTCTTGAAGCAGAATCATGACACGAAAACAAGTTCAAGTAAGATCATCACTTGAAATAAGATTGTTATAGTTATAGAAATTGAACCCAAGTTTGAATATGATTATTACCTTGTATTAGAATGATAACCTACTGTAAGAAATAAAGATTTCTTGAGGTTGGATGATCACCTTACAAGATTGGAAGTGAGCTAGCAAACTTGAAAGTATTCTTGATTTTATGTAACTAGAACTTGTAGAATATATGAAGAACACTTAGAACTTGAAGATAGAACTTGAGAGAGATCAATTAGATGAAGAAAATTGAAGAATTAAAGTGTTTGTAGGTGTTTTTGGTCGTTGGTGTATGGATTAGATATAAAGGATATGTAATTTTGTTTTCATGTAAATAAGTCATGAATGATTACTCATATTTTTGTAATTTTATGAGATATTTCATGCTAGTTGCCAAATGATGGTTCCCACATGTGTTAGGTGACTCACATGGGCTGCTAAGAGCTAATAATTAGAGTGTATATACCAATAGTACATACATCTAAAAGCTGTGTATTGTACGAGTACGAATACGGGTGCATACGAGTAGAATTGTTGATGAAACTGAACGAGGATGTAATTGTAAGCATTTATGTTAAGTAGAAGTATTTTGATAAGTGTCTTGAAGTCTTTCAAAAGTGTATGAATACATATTAAAACACTACATGTATATACATTTTAACTGAGTCGTTAAGTCATCGTTAGTCGTTACATGTAAATGTTGTTTTGAAACCTTTAGGTTAACGATCTTGTTGAATGTTGTTAACCCATTGTTTATTATAACAAATGAGATGTTAAATTGTTATATTATCATGATATTATCATGTATGAATATCTCTTAATATGATATATATATATACATTAAATGTCTTTACAACGATAATCGTTACATATATGTCTCGTTTAAAAATCATTAAGTTAGTAGTCTTGTTTTTACATATGTAGTTCATTGTTAATATACTTAATGATATGTTTACTTATCATAGTATCATGTTAACTATATATATATCCATATATATGTCATCATATAGTTTTTACAAGTTTTAACGTTCGTGAATCACCGGTCAACTTGGGTGGTCAATTGTCTATATGAAACATATTTCAATTAATCAAGTCTTAACAAGTTTGATTCCTTAACATGTTGGAAACATTTAATCATGTAAATATCAATCTCAATTAATATATATAAACATGGAAAAGTTCGGATCACTACAGTACCTACCCGTTAAATAAATTTCGTCCCGAAATTTTAAGCTGTTGAAGGTGTTGACGAATCTTCTGGAAATAGATGTGGGTATTTCTTCTTCATCTGATCTTCACGCTCCCAGGTGAGGTCCACTACGAGCATTCCATCGAACCTTAACAATTGGTATCTTGTTTTGCTTAAGTCTTTTAACCTCACGATCCATTATTTCGACGGGTTCTTCGATGAATTGAAGTTTTTCGTTAATTTGGATTTCATCTAACAGAATAGTGAGATCTTCTTTAGCAAAACATTTCTTCAAATTCGAGACGTGGAAAGTGTTATGTACAGCCGCGAGTTGTTGAGGTAACTCAAGTCGGTAAGCTACTGGTTCGACACGATCAATAATCTTGAATGGTCCAATATACCTTGGATTTAATTTCCCTCGTTTACCAAATCGAACAACGCCTTTCCAAGGTGCAACTTTAAGCACGACCATCTCTCCAATTTCAAATTCTATATCTTTTCTTTTAATGTCAGCGTAGCTCTTTTGTCGACTTTGGGCGGTTTTCAACCGTTGTTGAATTTGGATGATCTTCTCGGTAGTTTCTTGTATAATCTCTGGACCCGTAATCTGTCTATCCCCCACTTCACTCCAACAAATTGGAGACCTGCACTTTCTACCATAAAGTGCTTCAAACGGCGCCATCTCAATGCTTGAATGGTAGCTGTTTTTGTAGGAAAATTCTGCTAATGGTAGATGTCGATCCCAACTGTTTCCGAAATCAATAACACATGCTCGTAGCATGTCTTCAAGCGTTTGTATCGTCCCTTCGCTCTGCCCATCAGTTTGTGGATGATAGGCAGTACTCATGTCTAGACGAGTTCCTAATGCTTGCTGTAATGTCTGCCAGAATCTTGAAATAAATCTGCCATCCCTATCAGAGATAATAGAGATTGGTATTCCATGTCTGGAGACGACTTCCTTCAAATACAGTCGTGCTAACTTCTCCATCTTGTCATCTTCTCTTATTGGCAGGAAGTGTGCTGATTTGGTGAGATGATCAACTATTACCCAAATAGTATCAAAACCACTTGCAGTCCTTGGCAATTTAGTGATGAAATCCATGGTAATGTTTTCCCATTTCCATTCCGGGATTTCGGGTTGTTGAAGTAGACCTGATGGTTTCTGATGCTCAGCTTTGACCTTAGAACACGTCAAACATTCTCCTACGTATTTAGCAACATCGGCTTTCATACCCGGCCACCAAAAATGTTTCTTGAGATTCTTGTACATCTTCCCCGTTCCAGGATGTATTGAGTATCTAGTTTTATAAGCTTCTCTAAGTACCATTTCTCTCATATCTCCAAATTTTGGTACCCAAATCCTTTCAGCCCTATACTGGGTTCCGTCTTCCCGAATATTAAGATGCTTCTCCGATCCTTTGGGTATTTCATCCTTTAAATTTCCCTCTTTTAAAACTCCTTGTTGCGCCTCCTTTATTTGAGTAGTAAGGTTATTATGAATCATTATATTCATAGATTTTACTCGAATGGGTTCTCTGTCCTTCCTGCTCAAGGCATCGGCTACCACATTTGCCTTCCCCGGGTGGTAACGAATCTCAAAGTCATAATCATTCAATAATTCAATCCACCTACGCTGCCTCATATTCAGTTGTTTCTGATTAAATATGTGTTGAAGACTTTTGTGGTCGGTATATATAATACTTTTGACCCCATATAAGTAGTGCCTCCAAGTCTTTAATGCAAAAACAACCGCGCCTAATTCCAAATCATGCGTCGTATAATTTTGTTCGTGAATCTTCAATTGTCTAGACGCATAAGCAATCACCTTCGTTCGTTGCATTAATACACAACCGAGACCTTGCTTTGATGCGTCACAATAAATCACAAAATCATCATTCCCTTCAGGCAATGACAATATAGGTGCCGTAGTTAGCTTTTTCTTCAATAACTGAAACGCTTTCTCTTGTTCATCATTCCATTCAAATTTCTTCCCTTTATGCGTTAATGCAGTCAAGGGTTTTGCTATTCTGGAAAAGTCTTGGATGAACCTTCTGTATTAACCAGCTAGTCCTAAAAACTGGCGTATGTGTTTCGGAGTTTTCGGGGTTTCCCACTTTTCAACAGTTTCTATCTTTGCCGGATCCACCTTAATACCTTCTTTGTTCACTATGTGACCGAGGAATTGAACTTCTTCCAACCAAAATGCACACTTTGAAAACTTAGTGTACAATTCTTCCTTCCTCAATACTTCTAACACCTTTCTCAAATGTTCACCGTGTTCTTGGTCATTCTTTGAGTAAATAAGTATGTCATCAATGAAAACAATGACAAACTTGTCAAGGTATGGTCCACACACTCGGTTCATAAGGTCCATGAACACAGCTGGTGCATTAGTTAAACCAAACGGCATGACCATAAACTCGTAATGACCGTAACGTGTTCTGAAAGCAGTCTTTGGAATATCATCTTCTTTCACCCGCATTTGATGATACCCGGAACGTAAGTCAATCTTTGAATAAACAGACGAGCCTTGTAGTTGATCAAATAAGTCGTCGATTCTCGGTAGTGGGTAGCGGTTCTTGATGGTAAGTTTGTTCAACTCTCGGTAGTCGATACACAACCTGAATGTACCATCTTTCTTCTTGACAAACAAAACAGGAGCTCCCCACGGTGATGTGCTTGGTCGAATGAAACCACGCTCTAAAAGTTCTTGTAATTGGCTTTGCAGTTCTTTCATCTCGCTGGGTGTGAGTCTGTAAGGAGCACGAGCTATTGGTGCAGCTCCTGGTACAAGATCTATTTGAAATTCAACGGATCGATGTGGGGGTAATCCCGGTAATTCTTTCGGAAATACATCGGGAAATTCTTTTGCAATGGGAACATCATTGATGCTCTTTTCTTCAGTTTGTACTTTCTCGACGTGTGCTAGAACAGCATAGCAACCTTTTCTTATTAGTTTTTGTGCCTTCAAATTACTAATAAGATGTAGCTTCGTGTTGCTCTTTTCTCCGTACACCATTAAGGGTTTTCCTTTTTCTCGTATAATGCAAATTGCATTTTTGTAACAAACGATCTCTGCTTTCACTTCTTTCAACCAGTCCATACCGATTATCACATCAAAACTCCCTAACTCTATTGGTATCAAATCAATCTTAAATGTTTCGCTAACCAGTTTAATTTCTCGATTCCGACATATATTATCTGCTGAAATTAATTTACCATTTGCTAATTCGAGTAAAAATTTACTATCCAAAGGCGTCAATGGACAACTTAATTTAGCACAAAAATCTCTTCTCATATAGCTTCTATCCGCACCCGAATCAAATAAAACGTAAGCAGATTTATTGTCAATAAGAAACGTACCCGTAACAAGCTCCGGGTCTTCCTGTGCCTCTGCCGCATTAATATTGAAAACTCTTCCGCGGCATTGTCCATTCGTGTTCTCCTGGTTCGGGCAATTTCTAATAATGTGGCCCGGTTTTCCACATTTATAACAAACTACATTGGCATAACTTGCTCCGACACTACTTGCTCCGCCATTACTCGTTCCGACACCATTTGTTCCTTTCGTTCTATTAACCCCTGGTCCGTAGACCTCACACTTCGCCACGCTATGACCATTTCTTTTACACTTGTTGCAAAATTTGGTGCAGAACCCCGAGTGATACTTTTCACACCTTTGGCATAGCTGCTTCTGATTGTTGTTGTTGTTGCGGTTATTATTGTTGTTGGGATGATTGTTGTAGTTGTTGTTGTTGTAGTAGTTGTTGTTGTTGTTGTTGTTGGGCCGTTTGTTGTAGTTGCGATTGATGTTGCGATTGTTGGGATAGTTGTTGCGATTATTGTTGTAATTGCTGTTGTTGTTGTATTGGTGATTCTTATCACCGTTTTCCTCCCACTTTCTTTTGACTTGCTTCACATTGGCCTCTTCAGCAGTCTGTTCTTTAATTCTTTCTTCAATCTGGTTCACTAGTTTGTGAGCCATTCTACATGCCTGTTGTATGGAGGTGGGCTCGTGTGAACTTATATCTTCTTAGATTCTTTCCGGTAATCCTTTCACAAACGCGTCGATCTTCTCTTCCTCATCTTCGAATGCTCCCGGACACAATAGGCACAATTTTGTGAATCGTCTTTCGTACGTGGTAATATCAAATCCTTGGGTTCGTAACCCTCTAAGTTCTGTCTTGAGCCTATTGACCTCGGTTCTGGGACGGTACTTCTCGTTCATCAAGTGCTTGAATGCTGACCACGGTAGTGCGTACGCATCGTCTTGTCCCACTTGCTCTAGATAGGTATTCCACCATGTTAACGCAGAACCTGTGAAGGTATGCGTAGCGTACTTCACTTTGTCCTCTTCAGTACACTTACTTATGGAAAACACTGATTCGACCTTCTCGGTCCACCGTTTCAATCCGATCGGTCCTTCAGTTCCATCAAATTCCAAAGGTTTGCGGGCAGTGAATTCTTTGTAGGTGCATCCTACACGATTTCCTGTACTGCTAGATCCAAGGTTATTGTTGGTATGTAGCGCAGCCTGTACTGCGGCTATGTTTGAAGCTAGAAAAGTACGGAATTCCTCTTCATTCATATTCACGGTGTGTCGAGTAGTCGGTGCCATTTCCTTCAAAATAGTCAAATGGAACAAGTTAATCATACAGAATATTAAGAGTAGTTAATAGTATTTCGTAGCATAATATGAACTCATTTATAAAAGCTTTTTCTTCATATTAGCGTTTTATAAGTTTAAATTCGGGTAGTACCTACCCGTTAAGTTCATACTTAGTAGCTAATATACAATTCAACTACTACAATTCTATATGAAAAACTGATTATAATAATATTTCGCGTTCAAACTTTTACACAATATTTTACAAACTTACAATACCGCTTATTTTACATATAGCATGAAATATAGCACACAATAAATTTGATACAAGATGGTTGTGAAGATAATTCTAGCTAGTACACAAGTCGTTCAGCAAAGGCAATAAAGACACGTAATTCATACGTCCAGAAACAAGTCATGCATTCTGGTTTTACTAGGATTACTTCCCATCCTTGGTCTTGTGGAACATAACCGTTATGGCCGTTGATAAGACATCGTGTTGTAATGTCGTCAAAGGGACGAGGGTTACGTAATGTCTAACAGTCCCGTAACAATCTAAAAACCTCATTTCTTACCCCAATTACCGACTCCGTCACTTGTGGGAACGTTTTGTTTAATAGTTGTAGCCCGATGTTCTTGTTCTCACTTTGGTGAGAAGCGAACATTACTAATCCGTAAGCATAACATGCTTCTTTATGTTGTGAAGATAATTCCCGGGTCATTGTTACAACTTAAGGACTTCGGGGGTTGACGATACATATAAAGTTCATCGGGGTTGGAATTAGATTTCTCTATTTTTATGCCCTTTCCCTTATTATTTTCTTTTGCCTTTTTAAATTCAGTTGGGGTAATTTCTATAACATCATCGGAATTCTCGTCGGAATCCGATTCATCGGAGAATTGGTAATCCTCCCAATATTTTGCTTCCTTGGCGGAAACACCATTGACCATAATTAACCTTGGTCGGTTGGTTGAGGATTTTCTTTTACTTAATCGTTTTATTATTTCCCCCACCAGTTCTATTTCTTCATCCGGTTCCGATTCTTCTTCCGGTTCCGATTCTTCTTCCGGTTCCGACTCTTCTTCCTGTTCCTCTTCGGGAACTTGTGAATAAGTCCACGAATCATTCCAATTTACATTTGACTCTTCATTATTATTAGGTGAGTCAATGGGACTTGTTCTAGAGGTAGACATCTATCACATAATATCAAACGCGTTAAGAGATTAATATATCACATAATATTCACATGTTAAAAATATATAGTTTCCAACAAAATTTGTTAAGCAATCATTTTTCAAGTAAACACGGTCGAAGTCCAGACTCTGTAATGCATCCTAACAAACTCGATAAGACACACTAATGCAAAATTCTGGTTCTCTAAGACCAACGCTCTGATACCAACTGAAATGTCCCGTTCTTATTGATTAAAAACGTTCCATATTAATTGATTTCGTTGCGAGGTTTTGACCTCTATATGAGACGTTTTTCAAAGACTGCATTCATTTTAAAACAAACCATAACCTTTATTTCATCAATAAAGGTTTAAAAAGCTTTACGTAGATTATCAAATAATGATAATCTAAAATATCCTGTTTACACACGACCATTACATAATGGTTTACAATACAAATATGTTACAACAAAATAAGTTTCTTGAATGCAGTTTTTACACAATATCATACAAGCATGGACTCCAAATCTCGTCCTTATTTAAGTATGCGACAGCGGAAGTTCTTAATAATCACCTGAGAATAAATATGCTTAAAACGTCAACAAAAATGTTGGTGAGTTATAGGTTTAACCTATATATATCAAATCATAATAATAGACCACAAGATTTCATATTTCAATACACATCCCATACATAGAGATAAAAATCATTCATATGGTGAACACCTGGTAACCGACATTAACAAGATGCATATATAAGAATATCCCCATCATTTCGGGACACCCTTCGGATATGATATAAATTTCGAAGTACTAAAGCATCCGGTACTTTGGATGGGGTTTGTTAGGCCCAATAGATCTATCTTTAGGATTCGCGTCAATTAGGGTGTCTGTTCCCTAATTCTTAGATTACCAGACTTAATAAAAAGGGGCATATTCGATTTCGATAATTCAACCATAGAATGTAGTTTCACGTACTTGTGTCTATTTTGTAAATCATTTATAAAACCTGCATGTATTCTCATCCCAAAAATATTAGATTTTAAAAGTGGGACTATAACTCACTTTCACAGATTTTTACTTCGTCGGGAAGTAAGACTTGGCCACTGGTTGATTCACGAACCTATAACAATATATACATATATATCAAAGTATGTTCAAAATATATTTACAACACTTTTAATATATTTTGATGTTTTAAGTTTATTAAGTCAGCTGTCCTCGTTAGTAACCTACAACTAGTTGTCCACAGTTAGATGTACAGAAATAAATCGATAAATGTTATCTTGAATCAATCCACGACCCAGTGTATACGTATCTCAGCATTGATCACAACTCAAACTATATATATTTTGAAATCAACCTCAACCCTGTATAGCTAACTCCAACATTCACATATAGACTGTCAATGGTTGTTCCGAAATATATATAGATGTGTCGACATGATAGGTCGAAACATTGTATACGTGTCTATGATATCTCAAGATTACATAATATACAATACAAGTTGATTAAGTTATGGTTGGAATAGATTTGTTACCAATTTTCACGTTGCTAAAAGGAAAAAAATTATCCAATCTTGTTTTACCCATAACTTCTTCATTTTAAATCCGTTTTGAGTGAATCAAATTGCTATGGTTTCATATTGAACTCTATTTTATGAATCTAAACAGAAAAATTATAGGTTTATAGTCGGAAAAATAAGTTACAAGTCGTTTTTGTAAAGGTAGTCATTTCAGTCGAAAGAACGACGTCTAGATGACCATTTTAGAAAACATACTTCCACTTTGAGTTTAACCATAATTTTTGGATATAGTTTCATGTTCATAATAAAAATCATTTTCTCAGAATAACAACTTTTAAATCAAAGTTTATCATAGTTTTTAATTAACTAACCCAAAACAGCCCGCGGTGTTACTACGACGGCGTAAATCCGGTTTTACGGTGTTTTTCGTGTTTCCAGGTTTTAAATCATTAAGTTAGCATATCATATAGATATATAACATGTGTTTAGTTGATTTTAAAAGTCAAGTTATAAGGATTAACTTTTGTTTACGAACAAGTTTAGAATTAACTAAACTATGTTCTAGTGATTACAAGTTTAAACCTTCGAATAAGATAGCTTTATATATATGAATCGAATGATGTTATGAACATCATTACTACCTTAAGTTCCTTGAATAAACCTACTGGAAAAGAAAAAAATGGATCTAGCTTCAACGGATCCTTGGATGGCTCGAAGTTCTTGAAGTAGAATCATGACACGAAAACAAGTTCAAGTAAGATCATCACTTGAAATAAGATTGTTATAGTTATAGAAATTGAACCCAAAGTTTGAATATGATTATTACCTTGTATTAGAATGATAACCTACTGTAAGAAACAAAGATTTCTTGAGGTTGGATGATCACCTTACAAGATTGGAAGTGAGCTAGCAAACTTGAAAGTATTCATGATTTTATGTAACTAGAACTTGTAGAATATATGAAGAACACTTAGAACTTGAAGATAGAACTTGAGAGAGATCAATTAGATGAAGAAAATTGAAGAATGAAAGTGTTTGTAGGTGTTTTTGGTCGTTGGTGTATGGATTAGATATAAAGGATATGTAATTTTGTTTTCATGTAAATAAGTCATGAATGATTACTCATATTTTTGTAATTTTATGAGATATTTCATGCTAGTTGCCAAATGATGGTTCCCACATGTGTTAGGTGACTCACATGGGCTGCTAAGAGCTGATCATTGGAGTGTATATACCAATAGTACATACATCTAAAAGCTGTGTATTGTACGAGTACGAATACGGGTGCATACGAGTAGAATTGTTGATGAAACTGAACGAGGATGTAATTGTAAGAATTTTTGTTAAGTAGAAGTATTTTGATAAGTATCTTGAAGTCTTTCAAAAGTGTATGAATACATATTAAAACACTACATGTATATACATTTTAACTGAGTCGTTAAGTCATCGTTAGTCGTTACATGTAAATGTTGTTTTGAAACCTTTAGGTTAACGATCTTGTTGAATGTTGTTAACCCATTGTTTATTATAACAAATGAGATGTTAAATTGTTATATTATCATGATATTATCATGTATGAATATCTCTTAATATAATATATATACATTAAATGTCTTTACAACGATAATCGTTACATATATGTCTCGTTTAAAAATCATTAAGTTAGTAGTCTTGTTTTTACATATGTAGTTCATTGTTAATATACTTAATGATATGTTTACTTATCATAGTATCATGTTAACTATATATATATCCATATATATGTCATCATATAGTTTTTACAAGTTTTAACGTTCGTGAATCACCGGTCAACTTGGGTGGTCAATTGTCTATATGAAACATATTTTAATTAATCAAGTCTTAACAAGTTTGATTCATTAACATGTTGGAAACATTTAATCATGTAAATATCAATCTCAATTAATATATATAAACATGGAAAAGTTCGGGTCACTACAGTTAGCATGTTTATTCTCAGGTTCTTAGAAGTCTTCCGCTGTTTGCTTATATGTTAGACAAGCTATGTGCCTGGAGTCTTACATGACATATTTTTCAAGGAAACGTTGCATTCACCAAATCATCACCAAGTATCTTATTTTGACTGCATTGTCAACGGAAGTATCATTGTAAACTATTATATTACGATGATTGTCTATATGTAGAAATCATCAGATGTCGAAAACCTTTGATTTAAATATTCATTTATGGTGTGCCTTTTTAAAAGAATGCAATGTTTACAAAACGTATCATATAGAGGTCAAATACCTCGCAATGAAATCGATGAATGACGTGTTCGTCCATATGTATTTGGAGCGATCGTCACAGTTCTGAATGAGGTTGTTATGAATGACAATAACATACATGATAATTATTTTGAATGAACAATGTGAATATGTAAATTTACCTCGTTAACTTTTTACATAAACAAAAAATGTATATTTTAGTTGTTTTTAAGTGTTTTTGAGAAAATTAAAGATGATATCATATAAAATTTTGGTGTTTAATGGTTAAAAAAGTATTTCAGCTCTTAATCGTTCAACACTGAGTGTTAACCATTAAGTATCATATGTCAGCAACAAACGGAATGTTGAATGTTAAAATAAAATCCATTCAAAATGACTATCAATCCGTTTATAACAATTAAGAATTAATTTCAATCGGGACCTTTAAATCATTTAAATTTTGACCAATTAAGCATTTAGGGTGTGTTTGATCAAACTAAATGACTTAGCGTTTAACGGTTCATAATTTGAATAATCCAAAGAATTTGAATGACGTTGTTATGAATGTCAATAACATACATGATAATTATTTTGAATGAACAATGTGAATGATTTAAATTTAATTCGTTAACTTTTTACATAAACAAAAAAAAAATATTATAGTTGTTTTTAAGTGTTCTTGAGATAATTAAAGATTATCACATAAAATTTTTATTTTTAATGATTAAGAAAGTATTTCAGCTCTTAATTGTCCAACATTAACTGTTAATCATTAAGTATCATATGTCAGCAACAAACAGAATGTTGAATGGTAAAAAAAATCATTGCCTTAACGCACCTTACGTGTTGAATCTTTCTGATCCCGGAATCTAAATAAAATAGTAACAGTTTATAGTCCGAAATATCAATTGGGCTTTTAAGGTAGGCCCAAGATGAAACGCAAACATGCAAAAAAAATACATGGAGATGCGGGGTATCGATCCCCGTACCTCTTGCATGCTAAGCGAGCGCTCTACCATCTAAGCTACATCCCCAAACTTGGGTATTATTTTTCAAGGAAACGTTGCATTCACCAAATCATCACCAAGTATCTTATTTTGACTGCATTGTCAACGGAAGTATCATTGTAAACTATTATATTACGATGATTGTCTATATGTAGAAATCATCAGATGTCGAAAACCTTTGATTTAAATATTCATTTATGGTGTGCCTTTTCAAAAGAATGCAATGTTTACAAAACGTATCATATAGAGGTCAAATACCTCGCAATGAAATCGATGAATGACGTGTTCGTCCATATGTATTTGGAGCGATCGTCACAGTTCTGAATGAGGTTGTTATGAATGACAATAACATACATGATAATTATTTTGAATGAACAATGTGAATATGTAAATTTACCTCGTTAACTTTTTACATAAACAAAAAATGTATATTTTAGTTGTTTTTAAGTGTTCTTGAGAAAATTAAAGATGATATCATATAAAATTTTGGTGTTTAATGGTTAAGAAAGTATTTCAGCTCTTAATCGTTCAACACTGAGTGTTAACCATTAAGTATCATATGTCAGCAACAAACGGAATGTTGAATGGTAAAATAAAATCCATTCAAAATGACTATCAATCCGTTTATAACAATTAAGAATTAATTTCAATCGGGACCTTTAAATCATTTAAATTTTGACCAATTAAGCATTTAGGGTGTGTTTGATCAAACTAAATGACATAGCGTTTAACGGTTCATAATTTGAATAATCCAAAGAATTTGAATGAAGTTGTTATGAATGTCAATAACATACATGATAATTATTTTGAATGACCAATGTGAATGATTTAAATTTAATTCGTTAACTTTTTACATAAACAAAAAAAAAATATTATAGTTGTTTTTAAGTGTTCTTGAGATAATTAAAGATTATCACATAAAATTTTTATTTTTAATGATTAAGAAAGTATTTCAGCTCTTAATTGTCCAACATTAACTGTTAATCATTAAGTATCATATGTCAGCAACAAACAGAATGTTGAATGGTAAAAAAAAATCATTGCCTTAACGCACCTTACGTGTTGAATCATTCTGATCCCGGAATCTAAATAAAATAGTAACAGTTTATAGTCCGAAATATCAATTGGGCTTTTAAGGTAGGCCCAAGATGAAACGCAAACATGCAAAAAAATACATGGAGATGCGGGGTATCGATCCCCGTACCTCTTGCATGCTAAGCGAGCGCTCTACCATCTAAACTACATCCCCAAACTGGGTATTATTTTTCTCATTAACAATAAATATAAGTTGATACTCTTAATACGTTGATAAGAACTTTACAATTTTTTTTTTTCTTTTCTTTTTTGGTAAAGACTTTTAAGTAAACAATAAAGATATTTAAGTACAACTATTAAAGGTATTTCCATTTCTTTTACGTGATATTGTTGGTTGTGTTGTGTTATACTATTAAGACATCAAGATTCAAAAAGTATATGGTTTTATTATATATTGTTTCATATATATAATTTTTTTCTTTTCATATTGTTTCATATATCATATTGTATTGTGCAGTAATGTTATATTGTTTGTATGTTAAATAAAGATAAAAAAAAATCACTGTGTAAACATTATATACTAGTAGATGCAGAGTCTTTGATCACCCCTTCATTTCCTCTGGTTATATCTCGTTTCAATGAATTCTTTGGGAGTCTAATGTCCAATAGTGTGTCGTTATTCACATACGCTTCAATTTTCTTCCAGTCCGTGTTTTCGGGTAATTCTAGCCTTCGAACAAAACCATGTTCCCACCATTTGCCAGTTCTCCAGTCTGTCGTAGTTCGTGCTTCTTGTTTGTGCTTCCATAGTCCACTGATCTCTATAACGTTCCCGTTCTCAACAGAAACATGAATGTTGCTGTTTCCAAGTTCTGTTGCAATCAAACAAGCTAATCAAGGGACACTGTTCAAGTGTTATCAGTCCCAAAAAGAATATTAATATCATGTTCTCAGATTAAAGGTGGCAAAATAGGCAGATTGGGTAACTAGTCAAAACATGCTCAAATCAAAGCTTTTTGGGTTGGGTTGGGTTGAGTTGGGTTAGGCAGACACGCCAACACTTATAAATGCAATCACAATACTATGGCCAGTGGCGATTCCAGGATCGAAAATCAATGGGGTCCTGATTTTTTTTCATGTACTAACTATATTTGAATGGTATATTAATGGTTGTTTACCTTCTAAAAAAGCTACTAATTCGAAATATATATGGGGTCCGACTAGTTAAATTTAGTAGTATCCTATATAGTTTAAATGAAGAACTATAAATTTGAAAAATATATGGTATCCTGTAGTTAAATTGTTAAATTTAATGGTGTCCTATACAATTTAAAAGGTATTTTCTACACAAAATTTTCAAACTATTGGTGTAACGTGACCTCACAGTCAAATAGTAGACTAGCCATTGACTATGGCACAATAACACCTTAACAGAAAGAAGAAAAAAAATTATTAGTACATTAATAATTTAAACTTAGAGGATTGTATAATCTTAAAGGCTGGTTTGATTAAACGGTACGATTTATTGCTAAAGTATCGAACACCTGATTTAATAAAATGATCCAATGACTCTGAACGAACGCTTGATATATTTCTTGGATCACTGGAGACATTTTGAATGACAAAAAACATACCGTTTTAACCGTCTTACGATTTAGTCTTGATGAAATACAACTCGTTGTTTGATGAGTGTTCTGAATTAAATATCTAAACGAAAAATGTTAAGAAGGAACAGAGTATTAAAGATTAAATAAACAAAAGACTTACCTGGTAGTTCGGATTTTAGGATATAACATGCATCTGTTTGAAACCAATCGACGCACGGGTTCTGTAGATCAGACAACAACACACCTGGTTCAAATTCCCAAAGTGGAAAGGCGTCCGATGGATCAAAGAACTTTTTAAACAATAATGGTCCAAACAATGATTTATCACCAAAAACCTTATGCACAATTGGACCTCCTTTAGCCATAAATGCAGCAAAAACGTCTTCTTTCAAAGGCACGCGCCATTTATGTGAAGAATGTTCTTCTGATAGAACCTCAAGTTGTACACTAGTCATTATTCTACACTCAAGCAATGTTAAGTTAGATGTTTATGACTTATTATAGTTTAAAAGTTACACGGAAGGCAAAAGAATATATCCGATTGGAATATATGGAAGAGTGTAAAGATGTAGGAATATTTAGTTTTCAGATATTTTATGGAAAAATTTCGGCACCATAATCGGTGATTATAGCTATTGGACTATTAGGAGATATGTCTTGATTCATAGATTATATCCTTTAAATCACACATTTCGATTCGTTTTTGGTTATTATTCGATGAGCTTCTTATGGTTAGAAATTCAAAAGGACGTCTTTATCTTTATTATTGATAAAAAAAATAAAAAAAATGTGAGGCATAAAGAATCTTGAGCGCTGTGTCATTTTGCATTATAGAAGTGGCCTTCTTTTTAACTCTAGGGACAAAGAAGTCTTGACTAAGGCATAAGTGGAGTATTTTTATATTTTGAACTTTTTTTATTCACCAAATGCATATATCGAATCATCAGGTATTATGGGAAGGCATTGTGATGTACTCATGTTTAGATCTTCTTAGGTAAACATGTGATCAGGTCATCAGGAAAGCTACACATGAGAGAGGTTCAATATTGAACCTACCGAACCATCTAATGTGTGTTGAGGTGTGGAGACATTTAAACAAGTAGAAAACTGGTTCTGGTGATCGATGCGGCGCATCCTATGATGGATGCGGCGCATCCTTGCAACGTTTTATGCCGAAGGTTTTGGATGCGGGGTTTCAAAAGGGATATGGCGCATTTCTGGCAAGTGATGCGGCGCATCACTTGGAGATGCGGCGCATCTGGTACCTGGAAGTGAGCTGTCAGCATGTTGATCAACTTTTGCACATGGGATCCGTATTTGACTGTCCAAGTTGTCACTTTAGGTACATGTGGGCTACTTTACACCTTGTTTTAGAGCTGTGATCATGCATATGCAAGGGTGTAAAGAGGATCAAGATGGCTAGTTGATGATTACTTGAAACATGCTTATGTTTTCATAAGTGTTCTTGGTTTTCTATAAATAATCCTCATTGTAACTCATTGTAAACTCACCACCACGAAATTAATCAATATAGAACACTTTTTGGTTGGCTGTGGACTAAAGCAATCATAAACGATTGCATATAACCACGTTAAATTCCCGTGTTTTTATCATTCTTGCTAGCTTTATAATCTTTTCACTATATTTTCGTTTATTGGAAGTGGGTTGATAACTTGGGGCTATCTAGCCTTGTTTGGGCTCACCTAGTCGGGTTTCCTAACAAGTGGTATCAAGAGTTCTCGGGTTTACGAGTTTTCGGGAACAATGGCGGAAAAGAGTGATGTGAAGATCGATCAGTTTGATGAAACCGACTTTAGTTTTTGGAAGATGCAAATGGAAGATATGCTCTATCAAAAGAAGCTTTACCGACCCTTGAAGGGTGTTAAGCCGGAGGGAATGGATCAAGGCGAGTGGGATTTATTGGATAGGCAAGCCCTAGGAGTTGTTCGGCTTTCTTTGGAAAAGAACGTCGCTTACAACATTGTGGGTGAAACCACAACTGCGGGATTGATTGCGGCTTTATCTAACATGTATGAAAATTCATCCGCTTTGAACAAGGTTTTCCTAGTTAGGCAATTGGTAAACGCTAGGATGATGGAGGGGTCCTCGGCGGCGGATCATTTGAACGAATTTAATTTGATTTTAACCCGGTTGAAATCAGTTGATATTAAATTTGATGATGAGCTAGAGGCATTGTTTTTACTATCTTCATTGCCCGATAGTTGGTCCGGTATAGTGACAGCGGTTAGTGGTTCATCCGGAACTACTAAACTCACTTTTGAAGGAATCCATGATTTGATTCTTAGCGAAGATATTCGTAGGAAAGATTCGAATAGGAGTTCGGGTTCGGTTCTAAGTGTTGGTCGGGGAAGAGATAAGTCGCGAAGTCCGTCAAAGAGCAAGAGTGTGGTGTGTTGAAATTGTCAACAAGTCGGTCACTATAAGTCTAAGTGCCCGAGTTTAATGTCGGGTGGGAGTTCAACTAATATGGTGATTGAAGATGCGTTGTTGGCCAAAAAGATGTTCTAGACGAATCTTGGGTTTTAGATTCGCGTGCCTCGTGTCATGCTACCCCATACATGAACGAGATGGTGAATTTCAAGTCGTATTCCGGTAAGGTTCGAGTCGCGAATGGGAGTACACTTGATGTTGCAGGTATTGGTGATCTTGTGATTAAACACACTTGGATCTTGAGGAACGTGAGGTTCATTCCAAAGTTCAAGAGTAGGTTAATCTCGGTTGGGCAATTGGATGATGATAAGTGTCATGTTCTATTTGGAGATCAAAGGTGGAAGGTGTTTAAGGAAGGTCATGTGGTTGCTCGCGGGTACAAGAGGGGAACCAAGTATATGGTTGAAGAATGGCTAGGTGATTTCGTGGGTATTAGAAATCCTAGCATGCTAATGCTTTCCGAGTTTGTTGAGGGATCTTGTTTGAGTGGGAGCTCAAGGGAAGTCGAAGCTAGTGAAGATTCGGGTCGAATTGGTTATACTAGATCTTTCGTTACTTCAAGTAGATCTTCTCCAATGGCAACTTTGTTGCAATCGGCCGAAGAAGATGAACAAGAGATTTTCTTGAGAGTCAATGTTAATGAAACGTCCGTACAGTGGGAGTTGGCTCGTGGTGGAAAATCGGGTTTGTCAAAAGACATGCGCGCGTATGTAGTCGGTGTTCCAATGGTGAAAGCTAAGGCGGTTATGTGGAAGATCAAGGGTGTGATTTTATTCTCACACGGTTGCCTTGATGGGATTATCTACATGTTTGATCTACCGGTGGGTTTATTCTATGTTGGAAAGTTAAACCAGGTGGATGTAATAGTGTACGGGTGGATCGCTTGGGCGATGGGGTTAATTGGGTCGGGTCGGACTCAAACGACCCGTTATCTCCTAGACTAAGGAAATAGGTGTCATAGCCAAAGAGTTGTTGTTTGTTGTTTTATTTTCTCAAGCTAGTAACATGGTGATCAAATTATAGCTCATTGGAAGAAGGTATAATTAGTGGGTCAAAGTTGTTATTGTGAGATAATAATGTTTGAAGTCTAACAAGTAGCGTTGAAGACCTTATATCGAAAGTCTACTCATCCAAAGTATGAGTTGAGGTACATGTTCTAAACGGTAATTGGAGGACCCAGATGGCGTTTGGCGGTATGTAAATGGTATTTAATGTTCTTGGTTAGATTAGGCGAGTTTACGAAGGATTGAGTTTTGTTCAAAGTCTCCAAGTGGGTGATCTGTTGAGGTGTGGAGACGTTTAAACAAGTAGAAAACTGGTTCTGGTGATCGATGCGGCGCATCCATGAAACGTTTTATGCCGAAGGTTTTGGATGCGGGGTTTCAAAAGGGATATGGCGCATTTCTGGCAAGTGATGTGGCGAATCACTTGGAAATGCTGCGCATCTGGTACCCGGAAGTGAGCTGTCAGCATGTTGATCAATTTTTGCACATGGGATCCATATTTGATTGTCCAAGTTGTCACTTTAGGTACATGTGGGCTACTTTACACCTTGTTTTAGAGCTGTGATCATGCATATGCAAGGGTGTAAAGAGGATCAAGATGGCTAGTTGATGATTACTTGAAACATGCTTATGTTTTCTTAAGTGTTCTTGGTTTCCTATAAATAATCCTCATTGTAACTCATTGTAAACTCACCACCACGAAATTAATCAATATAGAACACTCTTTGGTTGGCCGTGGACTAAAGCAATCATAAACGATTGCATATAACCACGTTAAATTCCCGTGTTTTTATCATTCTTGCTAGCTTTATAATCTTTTCACTATATTTTCGTTTATTGGAAGTGGGTTGATAACTTGGGGTTATCTAGTCTTGTTTAGGTTCACCTAGTCGGGTTTCCTAACAATGTGCACAAAGGTTCACAAAAGTTCACATTTTTTTCCTAACCATTCTAGTGTTTTTTGGCACAATGGTTCAAAATAGAATAGTGGTAAAAAGCGTTAACGTGTTTATACTAGTGCACAAAGATTCACATTATTAGTGTTTTTGTGCACATTCTTTTAAGTACTTTTGATATTTGCATGTAATAAAAAAAAAATTTAAATAAATAAAAAACTCACTGGTTTATCAAATGCATACATATGTACTTGATAAACACATACATAAAATTTATTGATAAGTTTCTAAAAGGTATGTAAATTTAAGATAATTCAACTAGAATGTACCCTTCAGAACCTCACCTATCTGTTTTTCGTGTTCCACATGAACGACTCATTCCTTTTACTGCAATTTAACGGGTGAATGCGTTTAGTTCTAGTTTAAGATCAGAGGTGGACTAATATATAGTTATGCAATATCATGATATACCAGGTACTTTTATGACACTGTTATCCTTGTATCTGTTTTACTAGAACCTGTATACTTCATTGCATCAGTCAATAAAAACATACAGGTACCATATATCTGTTATGATTGTCCATACAAACAAAAACTCACATTTTGAAGAGTTCAGCACTTAACTCTAAGGGTCTGTTCCAGAGTTTCTCATTAAAAGAAATGAATTGAAATGAAAGTAAGTGAAAGGGAAGGAAGTGAGATCTTTCCAATTTGGAAGGAAGAGTTGGAATGAAAATTAGGCTAAAATGTCATACCCCCAAATAGGGCCGGGGAAATACGACTTCATAATATCACAACACAAGTATGTATAAACGAGAACGACTCTAAATGAGGCGTTTTAATTAAAAAACCATTGTATTAAAGCAACGAAAAGTATTATGTCATTACAATAAATGTTTTAATGCAATAATATGAATGTAATAATGCGGACTCCAAAAGCAGCAAAGTCCAAATAGCAAATAATCTTTAGCAACCTTCACCTGAGACAAAACATGCTTAAAGTGTCAACAAAAAATGGTTGAGTGAACAACATTGGTTTAATAATCATAATAAGTTTTTAGACCACAAGATTTAGTTATAAAGTTTAATTGGTTCGTTAGTAGTGCTGAGGTGTATGATATCGAAACTAAACATAAGTTACCCTAAACACTTCACGTTAGTGTCGTTGAATCATTATTATGTACCCCCTTGACGATCACGCCAATGGATAGAGACGTCACTCTCATTAGGCCTACTCACAATAACTAAGTTCGCGTTTCAAAGTAGCAATTAACGATATCATGGCAGGGATTTAGCATGAAGCAAAGCATGTCATAGCACAGTTTGAACTAATCAAGATAAAGTTTTTGAGTACTTGTGTCTAAGCGTAAAATAGTTTAAAAGCAAGCATGTGTCTCAGCCCAAAGTTTATAAAACAGTTAAGAAATAGTAAAAAGAGGGGCTATGAAGTTCACCTTAGTAGCAAGCAAGAAATTCCACGCAAGTAGTATGAACGGAGTATGTAATCGGAGACCTCAACCTAGAGATATAATGTTTAATTAGTTAATGTCTAATAGACATAAAGTTTGTTTATTAATATAGCCAACTATATTAACAGTGACGGTTTTTGAGAAAAGTTCCTATTTCTCAAAAGTTTCTATTTTTGGAAACCTATGGAAAGCTTCCACTTATAGTAAGCTTCTAGTTCTAGAAGTTCGGGTTATAATTTTTAACAAAGATGTTGTACAATCTCGCCCAAACTTCGTTGCTAACATGAAAGTTACTCGAATGATCTATTGTTACCGGGCGCCTAGGATTCTTGACCAGAATCTAAGTCATGACATTCGAAATCCACAAGCGATTCCCATAAGGCAACAAGGATCACCCTAGGCCACAAGTAGCGGTGATGTTTGTAGTCTTTGTACGCTATCTTTAGTTATAACCTTCACTTTATAAATGTATACACATCACAAGTTATTAATATACTTATTAGTTATATATATTTATATATATAGGTGATAATATACTTAGTGTACTTTATGGTGTTACTATATAGTTAAGTGTATAAGTTTTAATAATAGTATTATTAATTACTTTAATAATCCCATAATTAATTAACCATCCTTATAAGACCTTATCATGTTTTATATACATACATACTATAATATTTGTATGTGTTAGATATATAAATAAATACCTATGCGACACATATATACATATTCTTTATTATTATCATACATGTATGTGTTTAACTATATGTTATATATGTATATATTATTTGTAGGTGTTATATATATATATATATATATATATATATATATATATATATATATATATACACTAATGTAAAGGTGGTATGTATATATATATATATATATATATATATATATATATATATGTATATATATATATATATATATATATATATATAACTACTTTACTTTTCATGTTTTACTAACCTTATATAACTTACACAATACACACTCATACATACATACACAAGTACATATACATACATATATACACATACATATACACGTATGTATATATTTACATATACACACACACACATATACCTACCATGTATACATGCACATACGTACGTATGCATACATGCACGCATGTACATCATGGTCATTATACTTTACTAATCCATAAAAATCATAACTTTTTATCATAACCTTAACCTAATAACATTAATCATTATCACATAAAATCATAACTTTTTAACATTCTTATTAACTTATCCAATATACTTATAATTCATCATACATTCTTTACTATCATAATCAAAATCTAATTTCATAACTTATTCATAATCTTTTAACCATTAGTTGTTGGAGATATGGAGAACTTTAAACAATTAGAGGGAAGATTCCAGGAAACTCACACGAAGCTTCCATGAAGTTGTTAGGAAACTTACATGTAGCTTTCACGAAGTTGTTAGGAAACTCACATGTAGCTTCCACGAAGTTGTGAGGAAATTCACATGTAGCTTCCACGAAGCTGTCAGGAAACTCACATGTAGCCTCCATGAAGTTGTTAGGAAACTCACATGAAGCTTCAAGTAATTGTTTTTAGCTTACTCCTTAAACCATTCTATAAATAGACCCTCTTGTAACTCATTGTAAACACACCATAAATATTCAGTAAATACATTCTCTAGTTGGTCCGTGGACTAAAGTAATCACAACGATTGCATATAACCACGTTATCTCTTGTGTCGATTTACATTTCTTGCATTTATAATCGTTCGTTCATTAAGTGGGTTAGTAATCTTGTAGAATTACTATCGGTGAGTGATCTTGTTGAATCACTTGCGTTGTTTTGGGTCCTAATATCCTTACAACTGGTATCAGAGCACAAGGTTTCATTAAAGGAATGATGGCGGAAGACGGAAAGTTTAGAATCGACCGATTCGATGGGAGAGACTTTGGATTTTGGAAGATGCAAATTGAAGATTACTTGTATCAAAAGAAGCTACACCAACCCTTGTTAGAGACCAATCCTGAAAGCATGAACGATGCCAATTGGACACTTTTAGATCGTTAAGCTTTGGGCGCTATTCGTCTTTCACTTGCTAAGAATGTTGCATACAACGTTGTAAATGAGAAGACGACGTTTGCTTACTTGAAAGCACTCTCTAACATGTATGAGAAACCTACCGCTTCTAATAAGGTATTTCTCATGCGTCAGTTGTTCAATACAAAGATGAAGGAAGGTAAGAGTGCAACGGATCATATCAATGAATTTAATAATATCATTTCAAGGCTTGAATCGGTAGAGATTAAGTTTGATGATGAACTAAAAGCACTAATCTTGCTTTCATCATTACCGGAAAGTTAGTCGGGTACGGTTACCGCGGTTAGTAGCTTTACGGGAACTACTAAGCTAGCGTTTGAAGCAATAATGGATTTGATTCTTGGTGAAGATACTCGTAGGAGAAACTCGGGGGAATCGACATCCGGTTCTTTATTAAGTACCGACAACCGTGGTAGAAAATTTGATCGCGGTGAGAAGAAGGGTAGATAGAAGTCTAAGAAGAGGTATCCATCGAAAGATAGAAGTGAAGCTGTTTGTTGGGGTTGCAATCAAAAAGGACACTTTCAAAGGAATTGTAAAAATGGTCCGGCGAAAGTTGTGAACTTGACCGAGGAAGAAAGTGATGATGCACTTTTATGTAGTGTTGAAAATTCTATGGAGTCTTGGATTTTGGATTCGGGAGCTTCGTTTCATGCTACTCATGTCAAAAGCATGATGGAGAATTTTTGTTCATATCAAGGCAAGGTGAGATTGGCGGACGACAAACAACTCAATATAGAGGGCATTGGAGATGTTGTATTGAAGACTACTCCTGGCTCTAATTGGACCTTGAAAAACGTAAGGTACATTCCTAAATTAAAAAGGAAACTTATTTCGGTTGGTCAATTAGATGATGAAGGTAACGCGGTTACTTTTGAAAACCACCAATGGAAGGTGGTTAAGGGTAGTTGTATTGTGGCCCGTGGACATAAAAGGGGAACTCTTTATATTGTTGAAGTGTTTGATGAAGACACGGTGGTTGCTACGGTTAATGTTAAGTCTGAATCAACTCTATGGCACCGAAGACTTGGGTATATGAGTGAGAAGGGTATGAAGATGCTTGTTTCAAGTGGGAGAATTTCGGATTTGAAAAAGGTAGAACTTGGGTTTTGCGAACCATGTGTATATGGGAAGCAAAAGAAGGTGACTTTTGGGAAATCAGGGAATGCACCTAAGTTGGAGAAATTGGAGCTCGCTCATACGGATGTGTTTGGTCCAACCAATGTAGAATCACATAGAGGTTCTCACTATTATGTCACCTTCATTGACGACTTCACTCGAAAGGTATGGATTTATTTTCTTAAAGCTAAATCTGATGTATTTAATACATTTGTGAAGTGGAAATCCATGGTATAAAATGAGACTAACTTGAAGGTCAAGTGCTTGAAGTCGAATAATGGAGGGGAATATAGTAGTCTTGAGTTTAAAGATCATTGTGCAAAGCTTGGTATTAGAATGTTGAAAATGGTACCGGAGACACCGCAACACAATGGGGTCGCCGAACGTATGAATCGTACGTTAAATGAAAGGGCTAAGAGTATGAGACTACATGTCAGTTTGCCTAAGATGTTTTGGGCAGATGCGGTTAATACGGCGGCTTATTTGATAAACAGGGGACCCTCAACACTGTTGGGTTTCCGAATTCCCGAGGAAGAATGGCAAGGTAAGAAGGTGAGTTATGGTCACCTTGGGATCTTTGGGTGTAATGCATATGTAAAGACCAAAGATGAGGATAGAGACAAGCTTGAAGCTAAGTCAAAGAAGTGTATTTTCGTAGGCTACGGGTCGGATAAAATGTGAAAGGACCCGTTCATATACATTATAAACGATTCACAATAGTTGATTACATTGCGAGGTATTTGACCTCTATATGATACATTTAACAAATATTGCATTCGTTTTTAAAAGACAATCTTTTTTTTACATCGAAAATTGACAGGCATGCATACCATTTCATAATATCCACTATCCAACTATAAATTGATTTAATAATAATCTTTGATGAAATCAATGACTCGAATGCAACGTTCTTCGAAATATGCTATGAAAGACTCCAAGTAATATCCTTAAAATAAGCAAATGCACAGCGGAAGATTTCTTTAACACCTGAGAATAAACATGCTTTAAAGTGTCAACCAAAAGGTTGGTGAGTTCATTAGTTTATCATAATCATTTATTTCCATCATTTTAATAGACCACACGAATTTCATTTCCAGATCTCATAAATATACGTCCCATGCATAGAGACAAAAATAATCATTCATATGGTGAACACCTGGTAACTGACATTAACTAGATACATATAAGAATATCCCCTATCATTCCGGGATCCTCCTTCGGACATGATATAAATTTCGAAGTACTAAAGCATCCGGTACTTTGGATGGGGTTTGTTAGGCCCAATAGATCTATCTTTAGGATTCGCGTCAATTAGGGTGTCTGTTCCCTAATTCTTAGATTACCAGACTTTAATAAAAAGGGGCATATTCGATTTCGATAATTCAACCATAGAATGTAGTTTCAATTACTTGTGTCTATTTCGTCAAACATTTATAAAAGCGCATGTATTCTCAGTCCCAAAAATATAACGGGTAAAAAGGCAAATAAAACTCACCATACTGTATTTCGTAGTAAAAATACATATAACGTCATTGAACAAGTGCAAGGTTGGCCTCGGATTCACGAACCTAAATTAATTATATATATTTATGTGTTGGTCAATATTTGTCTAACAAATTAGGTCAAGTCATAGTGTACCACAATCCTAATGCTCGAGACTAATATGCAAAAGTCAACAAAAGTAAATTTGACTCAAAATAATTTCCAAAAATCTATGCATGATTAATATATAGTTTAAATATCGTCGTTTTATATTTTTAAATATTTTTAAAAGATTTATTAGAGTAAATAATATAATTTATGTATTAATAAATAAAATTTTATATTAAATTTATATAATAAAATATACTTTTATATATATTAAGTAATAAAATTTATAGGGTTCATTTAATATTATAAAAATAATATGATAGGTATTATTAAAGTAAATTATTACACGTAGTAAAATATGTTTGTATCACATATTTATTTGATAAAATAATATCTATAATGATAGTAAGTAAAAGTTTTATTATTTTGTAATAATAATTATTATTATAAAAATATCAATATTTATAATTACTAAGATGACATTATGATAAAACGATAATTCTAATTATGATAACTTTAATATTTACGATAATTTTTAATATTATCTTTAAAATAATAATTCTATTTAAAATAATAATAATAGTGATATTTTATAGTAACAATGACATTTCTATTAAAATGATAATTTTTGTTAAAATGATAGTTTTAATACTAACTATACTTTTAATAATAATAGTAATGATAAAAATAATAAGAACGATAATTTTATCTAAATCAATATCTTATAATATTTTAATTTCATCATGATACTCTTACCCATTATTTCCTAATCGTTTCGTTTAATAGCTTTTAATCGTCTTTTATATCGTGTTCATAATAATGATAATAATAGTAATCAAAATAATTAGGTGTTACAAATATTTGTTTTAATTACACTAATATTAATAATGATAGTTACTATAACATTATTAACGATAATTACTAATAATTATCTTAATGATAATATAGTAATAATAATAATAACAATAACAATAACCATTTTTAAATAATGATATATATTAATAATGATAATAATAATAATAATAATACCAATAATAATAATAATAATAATAATAATAATAATAATAATAATAATAATAATAATAATAATAATAATAATAATAATAATAATAATAATAATAATAATAATTGGATAATAATAATAATACTAATTATAACTTTAACGATAACAACGATAGTAATAATAAAAAAAACAACAATTTTTAATGATAAATCCCTTTTATTGATAAAGATAATAATAATGATAATAATAAGATAAAACTAGAACGATGATAAAAACGACGATAATAATAATCATTTTTAATAAAAATATCGAAAATTCAATTGATTATAACTTCTAATCCGTTCATCGAAACCATTCGATATCTAAAGGAAAAGTTCTTAATTTTTCGCTAGCTTTCCAAGGACATGCATATCTTATACCTTATCTCAACCGCAAGTGTAACTAATTCAAGATTCAACCTAACCTGTCTAAGGGCAATATCAAAAGTACAAGCATGCATAATTCTAAATACTCGAGCACTAGTCAGGGATACACTATTAGTATGTAAAAGTTAAATTATGAGTACTCACGTATCAATATTGAGATTCAATATTGCAGGAAAGGTACGTAGACGCAACGGAAATGATAAACACTATATTGACCTCACGAGCATACCCATGATCCATACTCAATCACCTCCATAGCTATAACCCATAATTTCCTTAATCCTATCCAGCTCAAAAAACAATTTCGAAATCACTCGGACAGCACTCCGTCGTAATATTTTATGTATGCTAATAATATCTTGAAATAATACGGAGTAAATATATATATGTAAATCGATTGAGAGAGTTTAGAGAAAAATATTTTCAAATTTCTATGAAATAATGAAACCTATTGAATTCTATTTATAATAGATTTTTGAATTATTAAAGTGAATTATTAAAGTGAATTATTAAAGTATGAATTATTAAAGTGAATTATTAAAGTGAGAATTATTAAAGTAAATTATTAAAGTATGAATTATTAAAGTGAATTATTAAAGTTAAAGTAAAGTAAAAATAATGTAAATGTAAAGTTTAAGTATAGTAAAAGTATAAAACTATGTACGTATAATACGCGTATAAATATATATAATATTAATTTAAATCGTTATACATATTTAATAAAATAAAATATAAATATCGTTATCTTTATCATACTAGTTAAGTAATGAGTTGTCAAAAGTGGTTCTAGATATTTATAAAAGTTATATACGTTTTAATAATAAAGTTCTTTTTAAACTGAAAACATTTTTGTACGTTTGAAACTAAATAGATCAATCGAGTCTTTATGAGATTTAATCTTCCACTATCCTTTGTCTAGTTCTCAATGATTGACAATTTGTTCTTATTTATAAATCACTTTACCATTTTCCGAATATTGTTAAAATGGAAAGATTTCTCAAATCAACGTGGGCCTTTCAACAGAGACTTGTAATCATAATTCAATATATCTGATAATTCAATCATTTGATCTTATCTTCTAATTCCATTGATAAACATTTTGAAACAGATACAATCATATAAAGTATTTAATCTAATATTTTGTTTACGTTTCAAGTTATAATATATATACACATATACATATATAATCATATTCATCTAATGGTTCGTGAATCGTTGAAACTTGGTCGAGGTTGAATGAATGTATGAACATAGTTTAAAATTCTTGAAATTTAACTTAACAAATATTGCTTATCGTGTCGGAAACATATAAAGATTAAAGTTTAAATTTGGTTGGAAATTTCCGGGTTGTCACAGTACCTACCCGTTAAAGAAATTTCGTCCCGAAATTTGAGTGGAAAGGTCGTGAATGATAATAAGTATGTTTTCATGATGCATACGGGCTGAAAATTAGAGTTTTATCATCAGCGAATAATTTGGATAAACAATCCATTTATATGAAGAGTACGAATGAAGCTAACATAGAAGAGTGAAATGAGTAAGTGTAGATTCATCTTATCATTTGAGGTAGATATGATTGATTCCCATATTTCAAGGGATTTGAAGAAAATCTTCTTAATAAGATTTGACTCTCCGGTAATCAAGGAAATTAGGATCCGCTTTAAATGCGATCGTCCATTTTAATTGTTCTGTCGGAGATTTTCTTATAAATTCACCTCCTTCATTTCCTTACAACTCACATCTTCTGTTGATGCATTTTATGCAAGTCCCTAGACATCTACCCACGTCCATTGCAGGTACAACAGTTTACAGGCCACCATGATTGCTCGTTATTATCCTATCCGTGTTTGTATGTGGTTATAGGAACTGCAGGAACGAGATTTAGATGTTTGACTATGTTAGACTTAGTCAGACGTACGAGTGAAGCCTCATTAGTACGACTGAAAGGCCCATACGCACGGTTGATGCTGAGCTAAGTCACAATTATAACCTAAATGAGAAGACACGAGCGAGTGATCACTCGTACGGCTGATGAAGCCAACTCGTATGTGTGATGAATGAATCGTATGGGTGAGTCAACAGCAGGGGTATATAAAGTCTTATGTTCTTCATTTTAGGTTAAGCCTCTCATTTGTTACACACACTCAGATCTAGTGAGCTCCTCCGATTCTCTCTCAGTCCAAATCACCCAAGTGGTGAATAATAGCTCTAGGTGTTGATCTAATCACACTTGATTTAGTTGTGGTTTGACTAAATTAATCAAAAAAAAAAAAAAAACTTAACCTATTCACTAGAGGGTTTGATTCACTTATTCCGCCATTGTGTGAGTTAAATCTGTTGATTTCTAAGTTCCTAGTCATGTTTCATTACCTTCTATTCTTTCCCCCTCAACTCATATTTTAAAGTATTCATCAATATGCTCCATCCAGTTCTGATTCTTGATATACTTCTAACTTTCATATCGGTCATTCTTCTTTTTCATCTACCGCCGGAAGAATCTATTTACTTCTACTATACTCTTGGGTTTATAGTGTTTCTAGTTCTCCCGTGTCTTTATATTGCTATATGCATCGATGTATATGGTTTATAATTTCTGGTTTATAGTTGGGCTTTATATGTTTCCTTATATTTCAAAGTTTCTGCTTCTGTCTTCTATAATCATTATCATTCACAGTTAATGCTCTCTTTTATTTGCTGCAATTTATACCCTAATTTCTATTTCGGAGTTTTGTCCTTTCGTTTCTTCTTCTTGCAATTAAGCACCGCTTGTAATGGTCCAGAATTCACAGATATGAATTTCGGAATGAACATTGTTAATGTTCTAGGAAGGAAATTGTGATGGCACGATCTTGACTTGTCAAATTACTAGAATACCTTGGAAAAGGCCGAATCATCAAGAAATATTTTCTTGATATTTTAGAGGTTAAATAGAATACAAGAGTCGTATAACATGGCACATGATGATGTTATGATCTGTGAATCATCACGTTCCATTTAGAAACTCAGCATGACTTACTGTAATATAATCACGTTGATCAAGTGTCATTATATTATACTAATTCATGCTTCAGTTCCCAACACTACTTCAAAATATTCCTATTTTAAACTTGAATGTTTCAGAATTTAGAAACTAAAATAGTTTCTTTTATGATGTAATACAGATAGCGCGAAGAGGTAAATGATTTCAAATAAGAAAAATTAAGAAAATATCTTCAGAAATATGGAGGATATTTATAATGAAAGATATGATGATATTTTAGAATTTCTAATATCAGAGGATGATGAAGAATATTGTCTGCAGGGGTTTAGAGTCAGGAGCAAGGTATTCGTTAATGACTTCAGCAGGTACTGAATCATTTAGATCCTTTGAAGTCAGGTTCAGTCTTTGTAATTTGTCCACAGCCTCCTTCCTACTTTGCTCAATCCGTTTTCCAGTTCCAAAACTTCTCTTTTTCTGCGCTTTGCAAGCACACTTCATCATTATCATCCAGATTTTACCGTTTAAAGTCGTTTATAGTTTTTGCTGCTTCATCAGTATTTTTTCCATTTTCGGAGAACCAATTCGTAGTTCGGAGTGTTTTTCAGAAACTTCACATTCAAATTAAGTCCAAAAGATAGACGTTATATATACACATATAACTGTTGGCGTAGACATGCTGCGAGATTTCAAAATACTGATTGCTAATTCCCAATGATTCGTATGGCAATTCTCATTACAAGATGCGAATGAGTAAATGATGGGGTTTCAATAAATAATTATAATGACTTTTTGGAGAGACTAAAGTCAAAAGGTAATGAAGTTGTTGGTACATCTGCTAATAATGTGGTGGAATGTAAAAGGTTGCCTGGTAACGATGGTGTATATCTCAAGGTTATAATAAGGTTAGTCTGACTGAAAATTCGAAGTTGACTTGCTGGAGCTGTGACAAAACTGGCTACTTTGAATAGGAGTCGCAAAGTTATTTTTGCTAATAAATGCCAAAGAATCTGACGCGGATACGTTGTTTAAACTTTTACTTTAGTTTTAAGAGTTTTTTGGGTACATAACTGTGGGTAACATGTGGTTGGATCATCATCTCGATTGCTCATCATTCGAAGTGTCTTCAGAAATTTTCGAAGGGTTTGAACACAGATTGTAATCGTTAACATACATTTGATGTTCTAACACAGTTTTGAAGTCAAAATATTGCTTGTGAAAGATGTAAGGATCTAAGAGTGATGATTTTGGTCATATCTCGAGTTGAATTTTGAGGTTTCAAAATCAGAATATGTAATTAAATTTTGAATGAGTATGGTTGTTTTGATTTCTATAAAAGAATGTATATTGTTGTGAAAGTAGGGAGTATAATGGATGATTTGCTGAATCAGATTCGAAGAATGTAATATATTATTTGTGAATTTATATATCTCTCGGGTATTACCTACCCGTTAAAAAAAAATTTCACAATTAATATTTTGTACAAAAGAATTTTATTACAGTTTTATGAAAATATATATATGTATATTTTCTTCAGATGTAACATAGATTTAATGAGTTAATATTAAATTAAACTCATTTGATTTACGGTTGAAACTAGAATTGAATAATCCCTAAAGGCTTTAAAAAGTACATAACTTTTACGCAGTATTTCTTTAATGACATTGAAATTATGAATCAATACTTCGTTATTTGTTGATGTATGATGTTCGGTTCGTGGAATTCTTGTGAATTTCGCAAAGTACGAATGATGTTATCTGCAAAGTTTCGGGTACATCGATGATGAAAGTGTAAAATCAAATATATACTTAATTTATTATAAATTGGAATTTGTTGAATTGCGACAAAGATTGTAGTTAACGCTGGTTAAGTTGCGGCCGAAGGACGTACATTATTGCATATTTG